>NC_141554.1:75724166-76045833 GCF_021556685.1 Rattus norvegicus | reverse complement strand
TTATGTGTGAAGTGCAATTTGTGCTTTGAGCTTTAGGAATGGTTCTTTTATGAATGTAGTTGCCCTTGTATTTGGAGCATAGATATTTAGGATTGAGAGTTCATCTTGGTGTATTTTTCCTTTGATGAATATGAAGTGTCCTTCCTTATCTTTTTTGATGACTTTCAGTTGAAAATTGATTTTACTCAATATTAGAATGACTCCAGCTTGCTTCTTCAGACCATTTGATTGGAAAGATGTTTTCCAGTCTTTTACTCCGAGGTAGTGCCTGTCTTTGTCTCTGAGGTGTGTTTCCTGTAGGCAGCAAAATCCTGGGTCCTCTTTAAGTATCCAGTCTGTTATTCTAAGTCTTTTTATTGGGGAATTGAGTCCATTGATGTTGAGAGATATTAAGGAATAGTGATTCCTGTTATTTTCATATTTACAGGTGAAATTGTGTTTGTGTACTTCTTTTGGTTTTGTTGCAAGGAGATTACTTTCTTGCTTTTTATAGGGTGTAGTTTTCCTCCTTGTGCTGGAGTTTTCCATCTATTATCCTTTGTAGTGCTGGATTTGTAGAAAGATATTGTGTAAATTTGGTTTTGTCATGGAATATCTTGGTTTCTCCATCTATGTTAATTGAGAGTTTTGCTGGATATAGTAGCCTGGGCTGGCATTTTTGTTCTGTTAGGGTCTATATGACATCTGTCCAGGATCTTCTGGCTTTCATAGCCTCTGGTGAGAAGTCTGGTGTAATTCTGATAGGTCTGCCTTTATATGTTCCTTGACCTATTTCTTTTAGTGCTTTTAATATTCTTTCTTTGTTTTGTGCATTTGGTGTTTTGACTACTATGTGACAGTAGGAATCTCTTTTCTGGTCCAATCTATTTGGAGTTCTGTAGGCTTCTTGTATGTTTATGGGGACCTCTTCTTTTTAGGTTAGGGAATTTTTCTTCTATGATTTTGTCGAAGATATTTAATGGCCCTTTAAGTTTGGAGTTTTCACTCTCTTCTATACCTATTTCCTTAGGTTTGATCTTCTCATTGTGTCCTAGATTTCCTGTATCTTTTGGGCTAGTTGTTTTTTCCATTTTTTTTTGTTATCTTTGACAGTTGTGTCGATGTTTTCTATGCAATCTTCTGCCCCTGAGATTCTCCCTTCTATCTCTTGTATTCTGTTGGTGATGCTCACACCTATGACTCCTGATCTCTTCCCTAGGTTTTCTCTCTCCAGGGTTGTCTCCCTTTGTGCTTTCTTTATTGTTTCTATTTCCATTTTTAACTCCTGGTTGGTTTTGTTCATTTCCTTCTCCTATTTGGTTGTGTTTTCCTATAGTTCTTCAAGGGATTTTTGTTTTTCCTCTTTAAGGGCTTCTACTTGTTTAATTGTGTTGTCTTATATTTCCTTAAGAGAGTTATTTATGACTTTCTTAAATTCCTCCATCGACATGATAAAATGTGATTTTAAATCTAAGCCTTGCTTATCCGGTGTGTTTGGATATCCAGTGTTTGCTGTGGTGGGAGAACTGGCCTCTGATGATGCCAAGTAGTCTTGGTTTCTGTTGCTTGGGTTCCTGTACTTGCCTCTCACCATCAGGTTGTCTCTGCTGTTAGCTTTGCTTGCTATTTCTGATAGTGGCTTGAGCCTCCTGTGGCCCTGTGTGTCAGCAGTTCTGTAGACCTGTTTTCCTGTTTTCTTCCAGTCAGTTATGGGAACAGAGTGTTCTGTTCTCAGGTGTATAGTTGCTCCTAGCTGCTGGCTTTCAGCTGTTGGTGAGCACATCAACCAGAAGGGTTCTGCCCTTACTGCTTCTAAGTCCCTGTGCACAAGGGGCACAGATGGCACTAGGCGTTTTCTTCTTGGGTTGTGAATGTGAGCAGAGAGTAGTCTCCTCTGGTTTCATAGGCGTGTCTGCACTTCTGATGGTACAGCTCTCACCACCACCCCCCACAGGATTTGTGTGCAGGGAGTTGTTTGACTGATTCTGTTCCGATCTGGGTGCAGACCTGGACCATGGTGCTCCTGCAGCTGACTGCTCCTATATTCCTGTGTCCAGAGGCACTATGAAGTTTCCTCTTGCACCAGGAATGTGAAACAGAAGTGGCAGTCTGTCCTGCCCCACAGTCTCAGGATTTGTCTTTCCATTTTCTAGTGTCTTTCTCTATCTCTTTTTCAGAGGTTTAAAGTTTTCTTTGTAGATGTAATGCACTATCTTGTTTAAGTTTATTCCTAGATATTTTTTGCAGCTATTGTGAATGGGAGTATTCCCATAATCTCTTAATTTGTATGTTTGTGTAGTATATAGAAAAGATTGAGTTTTTCAAGTGGATTCTATCCTGCCACATTGCTGAATTTGTTTCTAAAATTTTGTGGTAATGTGGGGGGATCTCTAATGGATAGTGTCATGTCATTTGCAAATAGAGATAGTTTGAGATCTTTCCCTATTTCTATCCCTTCAGTTTCTTCCTCTTCCCTTATTGTTCCAGTGAATAGTTTGAGTACAATGTTGAAAAGGAATGGGGACAGTGCTCATTTCTGTCTCATCCCTGACTCCAGTTGGATTGCTTCTAGCTACCCCCCCCCCCATATAGAATGATGTGGGCTGTAAGTTCATGTAGGCAATTCTCATCTGCAAGCACTTCTATAGGGCTGCTGGGTTTCAAAGTAAAGATACTGGCTTGGTCTCTCATATTGTTGTTATTCTCATGATGAAATATGGACATGTGAACTTATTATTGTTCTTGTGGGTGGAGCAAGTTGGAGAAGGATGTATGAGAGCAGGTTAGATCTAAAGGTTGGAAATGTTTTAGATAGAATGAAGTCAGGTTGGCAGAAGGGCCTGGGCTGGTATAAAGGTTGTCCTTTCCATCCAAGCAATGAGTGTGGAGGTAAATAGGTCTGAGTTGGATATGATGTGGAGAAATCCTGTGATCTGGTGAATAGGTAGAGACGATTCCGACCCAAGCCTTGAGCTCTGCAGTGCAGGTGGAAAGGAAAGACTAGGCTGGCACACTGGTTGTGAGACACAGCCTAAACCTATCTGCTAGATTTCGGAAAAGGTGTGGATAAGGAGATCAAGGGTACTCACCAGGCTAGACATTGGAGGATGACATAGGAAGCTGAGTGTGGAGCAGAGTGGAATGGAGTGGTGTAGGTAGCACAAAAGATCTTGTGAGAGGATTCAGTTAGGATGTAGCAGTTTAGATAATAGCTGTGGCAGAGGAAGAAGTGATGAGACTAGGTCTGAGCATGGAATTTGAGACCTAGTGAAAGCCTAGAAGTTGGCTGTCGCAAGGTGCAGGTGTCCAGACTAGACTTGGATACTGACTGTGCAGCCCAGGTTGGATTTCAGAGAAACAAGTCTTGGGTGGTTGTGGTTGTTTAACAGGATAGACCTTGGAGGAGGAAGGGGTGAATAGTCTGGGTATGGAATAGGGTGGTGGAAGCTGCACAAAGAGTCCTGTGAATGGATGCAGGCCTACATTTTATTTTTTTGAGGACCCTCCACACTGTCAAAATATCTATGCTAGTTTTTTTTCTAACAACAATATTTAAGTGTTCTCTTTTATTCACAACCAAATTTTTGGCTTTACTTTCAATACAGCCATTTTAGTATTGTGGCTTCAACTTCTATTTCAGAGATGTTAATCAGTTATGTTGAACATTTTCCATGTACTTGTCTAGCATTTATATGGCTTTCCTTGGAAAATACCTGTTTAAACTTTTTGTTAATTTTTTTTTTTTTTTGGTTCTTTTTTTCAGAGCTGGGGACCGAACCCAGGGCCTTGCGCTTCCTAGGTAAGCGCTCTACCACTGAGCTAAATCCCCAGCCCCACTTTTTGTTAATTTTAAGTCAGTTTAATTTTGAGGTTGTGGTCACAGTGTTTCTTCATATATTTTGGATAGGAGCCCATTGTTGGATATATATTTGAAAGTGTTTCTTTCACTCTTATTATTGCTTTTTCATTTCTATTGTTTGCCATGAAGAAATATTTTTCTCATAATCCTGCTTTTTGTTTTCACTATTCTTGCTTTGGTATCATATCCATTAAAATATTGCTAATATCAGTGGCATGAAAATTTTCTCCTGCCTGTTTTTCTTGGAATTTTAGGGATTCAGGCCATATGTTTAGATCAGCCATTCATTTTAGTTAAGTTAATCAGCTTTGTATGTAATGTAATACAACTATAAAGTATGAGAGAGGTAGGATTCGAATATCTAGTATTTCCAACATATTTTTTGGAAGAAATAATCCTTTATTGTATATTCTTTTGTTGTAGATCATTTGCCTGAATATTGAGTTTATTTCTAGTATTTCTGTTCTGTCCCACTGATACATACATGTCTTAAATAGTTTTTACTATAAAACAATTACTTTCATTGTGCATATACATATATGCATATATATACATATATATATACTTTGTTCAAACTCATCTCCTTACTGTAAGTGCTTGCAGGATTTTTTTCTTGAGATTATAATATAACTACATTTTCCCTTCCTTTCTTCCCTTCAAACCCTCCCTTTCTCCAACAAATTAATGGCCTCTTTTTTTTTTACTAATTGTTATTTCATGTACACACACACACACACACACACACACGCACGCACGCACGCATGCGCGCGCGCGCGCACACACACACACACACACACACACACACACACACACACTCCTAAATGTAACCTGTAGAGTCCAAATAACTTTACTCACATGTATGCTTCCAGGACCAAACATTTAGCACTGGGCAAACAATTGGTGTGCTCTTCCCCAAGGACAACCCCTCTCCTGTGCCCAGCTTTTCTCAGTTGTCTATAGTTCTTTGTATAAGGTTGAGTATTTGTGGAGTTTAGACACGTTCATTCTTGTGAGCTCACATTTGTGTGATCAACATGCCTATTTTTAATTATGCTATGTTGTTGCTTTGATTACTCTAGCTTTCAACGGCAAAATCTCTTTACAAATTAGAGCAATCAATAATAGGAAAAATTATAGACTATAAGATCAATATATAAAATGTATTTTTATTTCTATGTAGTATCAATAATCAAAGACAAATTAGGGAATAAATTCTATTTATAAAACGTAATAGAGAGCTTCATTTAAGAAATTTAATATAGGCACTCCAGACACCGCCCGGACCGGAAGGGAGCGGATCAACAGTTCTCTGCACCCAAATCCCGTGGGAGGGAGAGCTAAACCTTCAGAGGGGCAGACATGCCTGGGAAGC
This sequence comes from Rattus norvegicus, assembly GCF_021556685.1. Classification (NCBI taxonomy): domain Eukaryota; kingdom Metazoa; phylum Chordata; class Mammalia; order Rodentia; family Muridae; genus Rattus; species Rattus norvegicus. The sequence continues at coordinate 76,040,623 of NC_141554.1, read as the reverse complement.
CAGAAGAGACTACACTCTGCCCACATTTCTGACTCCAGAGGAAAACACCTAACACCATCTGGGACCCCAGTGCATTGTGGCTCTTGGAAAAGGCTGCAGAGGCCTTCCTGGTTGCTGCCCTCATCAAGGGCTCAAAAGCAGTCCTCCACGAGCAACTTAAGCCATGGGACCACAGGTGAGACCAACTTTTCTGCTACAAGCAACCTGCCTAGTGGACTCAGGACACAGGCCCACAGGAACAGCTAAAGACCAGTAGACAGGAAAGACTACACGCCTGAAAGCAGAACACTCTGTCCCCATAACTGACTGAAAGAAAACAGGAAAACAGGTCTACAACACTCCTGACACACAGGCTTATAGGACAGTCTAGCCACTGTCAGAAATAGCAGAACAAAGTAACACCAGAGACAATCTGATGGCGAGAGGCAAGCACAGGAACCCAAGCAACAGAAACCAAGACTACATGGCATCATCGGAGCCCAATTCTCCCACCAAAGCAAACACTGAATATCCAAACACACCAGAAAAGCAAGATCTAGATTTAAAATCACATTTGATCATGATGATGGAGGACTTCAAGGAAGACATAAAGAACTCCCTTAGAGAAACGCAGGAAAACATTAATACACAAGTAGAAGCCTACAGAGAGGAATCGCAAAAATGCCTGAAAGAATTCCAGGAAAACACAATCAAACAGTTGAACGAATTAAAAATGGAAATAGAAGCAATCAAGAAAGAACACATGGAAACAACCCTGGATATAGAAAACCAAAAGAAGAGACAAGGAGCTGTAGATACAAGCTTCACCAACAGAATACAAGAGATGGAAGAGAGAATCTCAGGAGCAGAAGATTCCATAGACATCATCGACACAACTGTTAAAGATAATGTAAAGCAGAAAAAGCTACTGGTCCAAAACATACAGGAAATCCAGGACTCAATGAGAAGATCAAACCTAAAGAAAATAAATATGGAAGAGAGTGAAGACTCCCAGCTCAAAGGACCAGTATTATCTTCAACAAAATCATAGAAGAAAACTTCCCTTACCTAAAGAAGCAGATGCCCATAAACATACAAGAAGCCTACAGAACTCCAAATAGATTGGACCAGAAAAGAAACTCCTCCCGTCACATAATAGTCAAAACAGCAAACGCACAAAATAAAGAAAGAATATTAAAAGCAGTAAGGGAAAAAGGTCAAGTAACATATAAAGGCAGACCTATCAGAATCACACCAGACTTCTCACCAGAGACTATGAAAGCCAGAAGATCCTGGACAGATGTCATACAGACCCTAAGAGAACACAAATGCCAGCCCAGGTTACTGTATCCTGCAAAACTCTCAATTAACATAGATGGAGAAACCAAGATATTCCATGACAAAACCAAATTTACACAATATCTTTCTACAAATCCAGCACTACAAAGTATAATAAGTGGTAAAGCCCAACATAAGGAAGCAAGCTACACCCTACAAAAAGCAAGAAACTAATCGTTTTGCAACAAAACAAAGAGAAGAAAAGCACACAAACATAATCCCACATCCAAATATGAATATAACAGGAAGCAATAATCACTATTCCTTAATATCTCTCAACATCAATGGTCTCAACTCAACAATAAAAATACATAGATTAAGAAAATGGATATGCAATGAGGACCCTGCATTCTGCTGCCTACAGGAAACACACCTCAGAGACAAAGACAGACACTACCTCAGAGTAAGAGGCTGGTAAACAACTTTCTAAGAAAATGGTCTGAAGAAGCAAGCTGGCGTAGCCATTCTAATATCGAATAAAATCGATTTTCAACTAAAAGTCATCAAAAAAGATAAGGAAAGACACTTCATATTCATCAAAGGAAAAATACACCAAGATGAACTCTCAATCCTAAATATCTATGCTCCAAATACAAGGGCAAATAGATATATAAAAGAAACCTTACTAATGCTCAAAGCACATATTGCACCTCACACAATAATAGTAGGAGATTTCAACACCCCACTCTCATCAATGGACAGGTCATGGAAACAGAAATTAAACAAAGACACAGAGAGACTAAGAGAAGTCATGAACCAAATGGACTTAACATATATATTGAACATTCTATCCTAAAACAAAAGGATATACATTCTTCTCACCACCTGATGGTACTTTCTCCAAAACTGACCATATAATTGGTCATAAAACAGGCCTCAACAGATACAGAAAGATAGAAATAATCCCATGCATCCTATCAGACCACCATGGGCTAAAGCTGGTCTTAAGTAACAATAAGGGAAGAATGCCCACATATACATGGAAGTTGAAGAATGCTGTATTCAATGATAACCTGGTCAAGGAAGAAAGAAAGAAAGAAATTAAAGACTTCTTAGAATGTAATGAAAATGAAGGTACAACATACCCAAACTTATGGGACACAGTGAAAGCTGTGCTAAGAGGAAAACTCATAGCTCTGAGTGCCTGCAGAAAGAAACAGGAGAGAGCATATATCAGCAGCTTGACAGCACACCTAAAAGCTCTAGAACAAAAAGAAGCAAATACACCCAGGAGGAGTAGAAGGCAGGAAATAATCAAACGCAGAGCTGAAATCAACCAAGTAGAAACAAAATGGACCATAGAAAGATTCAACAGAATCAAAAGTTGGATCTTTGAGAAAAATCAACAAGATAGATAAACCTTTAGCCAGACTAATGAGAGGACACAGAGAGTGTGTCCAATTAACAAAATCAGAAATGAAAAGGGAGACATAACAACAGAATCAGAGGAAATTAAAAAAATCATCAGATCTTACTATAAAAACCTATATTCAACAAAACTTGAAAATCTGCAGGAAATGGACAATTTCCTAGACAGATACCAGGTACCGAAGTTAAATCAGGAACAGATAAACCAGTTAAACAACCCCATACCTCCTAACGAAATAGAAGTAGTCATTAAAGGTCTCCCAACCAAAAAGAGCCCAGGTCCAGATGGGTTTAGGGCAGAATTCTATCAGACCTTCATAGAAGACTTCATATCAATACTATCCAAACTATTCCCCAAAATTGAAAATTGGAGCGCTACCGAATTCCTTCTATGAAGCCACAATTACTCTTATACCTAAACCACACAAAGACCCAACAAAGAAAGAGAACTTCAGACCAACTTCCCTTATGAATATCGACACAAAAAAACTCAATAAAATTCTGGCAAACCGAATCCAAGAGCACATCAAAACAATCATCCACCACGATCAAGTACACTTCTTCCCAGGCATGCAGGGATGGTTTAATATATGGAAAACCATCAACGTGATCCATTATATAAACATACTGAAAAAACAAAACCACATGATCATTTCATTAGATGCTAGGAAAGCATTTGACAAAGTTCAACACCCCTTCATGATAAAAGTCCTGGAAAGAATAGGAATTCAAGGCCCATACCTGAACATAGCAAAAGCCATATACAGCAAACCAGTAGCTAACATTAAACTAAATGGAGAGAAACTTGAAACAATCCCACTAAAATCAGGGACTAGACAAGGCTGCCCACTCTCTCCCTACTTATTCAATATAGTTCTTGAAGTTCTAGCCAGAGCAATCAGACAACAAAAGGAGATCAAGGGGATACAGATAGGAAAAGAAGAAGTCAAAATATCACTGTTTGCAGATGATATGATAGTATATTTAAGTGATCCCAAAAGTTCCACCAGAGAACTACTAAAGCTGATAAACAACTTCAGCAAAGTGGCTGGGTATAAAATTAACTCAAATAAATCAGTTGCCTTCCTCTATACAAAAGAGAAACAAGCCGAGAAAGAAATTAGGGAAACGACACCCTTCATAAAAGACCCAAATAATATAAAGTACCTCGGTGTGACTTTAACCAAGCAAGTAAAAGATCTGTACAATAAGAACTTCAAGACACGGAGGAAAGAAATTGAAGAAGACCTCAGAAGATGGAAAGATCTCCCATGCTCATGGATTGGCAGGATTAATTTAGTAAAAATGGCCATTTTACCAAAAGCAATCTACAGATTCAATGCAATCCCCATCAAAATACCAATCCAATTCTTCAAAGAGTTAGACAGAACAATTTGCAAATTCATCTGGAATAACAAAAAACCCAGGATAGCTAAAGCTATCCTCAACAATAAAAGGACTTCAGGGGGAATCACTATCCCTGAACTCAAGCAGTATTACAGAGCAATAGTGATAAAAACTGCATGGTATTGGTACAGAGACAGACAGATAGACCAATGGAATAGAATTGAAGACCCAGAAATGAACCCACACACATATGGTCACTTGATTTTTGACAAAGGAGCCAAAACCATCCAATGGATAAAAGATAGCATTTTCAGCAAATGGTGCTGGTTCAACTGGAGGTCAACATGTAGAAGAATGCAGATCGATCCATGCTTATCACCCTGTACAAAGCTTAAGTCCAAGTGGATCAAGGACCTCCACATCAAACCAGACACACTCAAACTAATATAAGAAAAACTAGGGAAGCATCTGGAACACATGGGCACTGGAAAAAATTTCCTGAACAAAACACCAATGGCTTATGCTCTAAGATCAAGAATCGACAAATGGGATCTCATAAAACTGCAAAGCTTCTGTAAGGCAAAGGACACTGTGGTTAGGACAAAACGGCAACCAAGAGATTGGGAAAAGATCTTTACCAATCCTACAACAGATAGAGACCTTATATCCAAAATATACAAAGAACTCAAGAAGTTAGACCGCAGGGAAACAAATAACCCTATTAAAAAATGGGGTTCAGAGCTAAACAAAGAAGTCACAGCTGAGGAATGCCGAATGGCTGAGAAACACCTAAAGAAATGTTCAACATCTTTAGTCATAAGGGAAATGCAAATCAAAACAACCCTGAGATTTCACCTCACACCAGTGAGAATGGCTAAGATCAAAAAGTCAGGGGACAACAGATGCTGGCGAGGATGTGGAGAAAGAGGAACACTCCTCCATTGTTGGTGGGATTGCAGACTGGTAAAACCATTCTGGAAATCAGTCTGGAGGTTCCTCAGAAAATTGGACATTGAACTGCCTGAGGATCCAGCTATACCTCTCTTGGGCATATACCCAAAAGATGCCTCAACATATAAAAGAGATACGTGCTCCACTATGTTCATCGCAGCCTTATTTATAATAGCCAGAAAATGGAAAGAACCCAGATGCCCTTCAACAGAGGAATGGATACAGAAAATGTGGTACATCTACACAATGGAATATTACTCAGCTATCAAAAACAACGAGTTTATGAAATTCGTAGGCAAATGGTTGGAACTGGAAAATATCATCCTGAGTGAGCTAACCCAATCACAGAAAGACATACGTGGTATGCACTCATTGATAAGTGGCTATTAGCCCAAATGCTTGAATTACCCTAGATCCCTAGAACAAACGAAACTCAAGACGGATGATCAAAATGTGAATGCTTCACTCCTTCTTTAAATGAGGAAAAAGAATACCCTTGGCTGGGAAGGGAGAGGCAAAGATTAAAACAGAGACTGAAGGAACACCCATTCAGAGCCTGCCCCACAGGTGGCCCATACATATACAGCCACCCAATTGGACAAGATGGATGAAGCAAAGAAGTGCAGACCGACAGGAGCCGGATGTAGATCGCTCCTGAGAGACACAGCCAGAATACAGCAAATACAGAGGCGAATGCCAGCAGCAAACCACTGAACTGAGAATAGGTCCCCCGTTGAAGGAATCAGAGAAAGAACTGGAAGAGGTTGAAGGTGCTCGAGACCCCAAAAGTACAACAATGTCAAGCAACCAGAGCTTCCAGGGACTAAGCCACTACCTAAATACTATACATGGACTGACCCTGGACTCTGACCCCATAGGTAGCAATGAATATCCTAGTAAGAGCACCAGTGGAAGGGGAAGCCCTGGGTCCTGCTAAGACTGAACCCCCAGTGAAGTAGACTATGGGGGGAGGGCGGCAATGGGGGGAGGGTTGGGAGGGGGACACCCATAAGGAAGGGGAGGGGGGAGGGGGATGTTTGCCCGGAAACCGGGAAAGGGAATAACACTTGAAATGTATATAAGAAATACTCAAGTTAATTAAAAAAAAAAACTTCAGGAAAAAAAAACGATAAAAAAAAAAAAAAGAAAACTTAGGTGACAGCAAATGCTGGCGAGGATGTGGAGAAAGAGGAACATTTCTCCATTGTTGGTGGGATTGCAGACTGGTACAACCATTCTGGAAATCAGTCTGGAGGTTCCTCAGAAAATTGGACATTGAACTACCTGAGGACCCAGCTATACCTCTCTTGGGCATATACCCAAAAGATGCCCCAACATATAACAAAGACACATGCTCCACTATGTTCATAGCAGCCTTATTTATAATAGCCAGAAGCTGGAAAGAACCCAGATGCCCTTCAACAGAGGAATGGATACAGAAAATGTGGTACATCTACACAATGGACTATTACTCAGCTATCAAAACCAATGACTTTATGAAATTCATAGGCAAATGGAGGGAACTGGAAAATATCCTGAGTGAGGTAACCCAATCACAGAAAAACACACATGGTATGCACTCATTGATAAGTGGCTATTAGCCCAAATGCTCGAATTACCCTAGAGGCACAGACCACATGAAGCTCAAGAAGGATGACCAAAATGTGAATGCTTCACTCCTTCTTTAAAAGGGGAACAAGAATACCCTTGCCAGGGAATAGGGAGGCAAAGTTTAGAACAGAGACTGAAGGAACACCCATTCAGAGCCTGCCCCACATGTGGCCCATACATATACAGCCACCAAACTAGATAAGATGGATGAAGCAAAGAAGTGCATGATGACAGGAACCGGATGTAGATCTCTCCTGAGAGACACAGCCAGAATACAGCAAATACATAGGCGAATGCCAGCAGCAAACCACTGAACTGAGAACGGGACCCCCGTTGAGGGAATCAGAGAAAGAACTGGAAGAGCTTGAAGGGGCTCGAGACCCCATATGAACAACAATGCCAAGCAACCAGAGCTTCCAGGGACTAAGCCACTACCTAAAGACTATACATGGACTGACCCTGGACTCTGACCTCATAGGTAGCAATGAATAGCCTAGTAAGAGCACCAGTGGAAGGGGAAGGCCTTGGTCCTGCCAAGACTGAACCCCCAATGAACGTGATTGTTGCGGGGCGAGCAGTAATGGGGGGAGGATGAGTAGGGGAACACCCATAGAGAAGGGGAGATGAAGGGGTAGTGGGATGTTGGCCTGGAAACCGGGAAAGGGATTAACAATCGAAATGTAAATAAGAAATACTCAAGTTAATAAAGATGAAAAAAAAGAAATTTAATATAATAAATGTAAACTGCTACTCTGAAAGCAACTAAACTTTGTTCAAAGACCTGTGTAAAACGAAGGTGAATGGATTTGAAAATTTAAAACTATGATATAAGAGATAGTAGTAAACCTATGTTTGACACAACCTAATAAAAAGCAAGTTGACAAACTGATCTCGTTTTCAGTACATTCACATTATTTTGCTGCTAGATATGAAATGGATTTTATCTGAAGTAAATCAAAGTTAAGACAATATACATCCTGGTAGTGAACACGGTTGATTAAATATCTTTTTGGTGAAACCCAGGATTATCTTGCCTTACACTACTGGGTTCTTAGATTACAGTTGTATAGCATTAAGCTTGGCTTAAGATGAATCATTTGTGTCATACTAGTTGCTATCCATATTTGTGAATGAGAGGTTATTTCTGAACCTTTTATAGGATGGACTAAACAAGTAATATAACATATTTTTTTTATTTTTATTAACTTGAGTATTTCTTATATACATTTAATATAACATATTTTAAGATATAACTTCTATGAACAATACCAGCAATCTACAAAAAACGTTAAAACAAAAGACTTCCAGTAATTTTATGCCAAATTGTCAAGATAGCCTTGACCTGTAAGAAGGGTCTACAGAAAATTATTAGATTTCAAATTAGTCACCCCCACTGAGGTAGACATGGTTTTATTTGCGTTACCGAGTTTGTAGAAACATTTCAAGTGTTTTATTAAACATGCTCTTTTTTCTTCCTTCTAAAAAACATTTCTGGCAGTTATCTTGAATTTTAAGTGTTAGTTAACAGCCAGAATGAGGAAAATGACTGTCAAATAATTTTCCCTGGGATAAGGGAGGAGCAATACAATTACAAAACAATTAACCATGATTGTGGGAATAAGAGAGAAATAAGCATGAAGAGCTACTTTAATAGACCAAAGAAGGGGGTGGGAGTATTTTAAAACCTAGCTTCTATATAGTTGTGGTTTTGTTTGTTTTGAAATTCTTTTAAAGATATAGAGAATATCCTGTAGAGAAAATAAAATGAAGTTTTTCTTCTGTCTTTTAATGTGCTAGAGCAGTGATCCTCAACCTTCTCAATGCCCCTGTAATACAGTTCCTCACGTTGTAGTGACCCCCAAACTATAGAATTATTTTGTTGCTATTTCATAATTATAATTTTGCCACTTTTCTAAATTTGAATGTAAATGTCTGATCAGCATGATATCTAATATGTGACCCTCCCCAAAGTTCTTGACCCACAGGTTGAGAGTCACTGTGCTAAAATGTTTCCATTTTAAATGAAGGTTTGTGAAGAAAAACCTATAAGGAATTAGTTCTACAAACCCTGGAGAAGTGCAGTGAGCACCTGAAGGGACTGAGGTTGAGTAGTGCTCTGAACACTCTCCTGCGCTGCCACAGGGGGATTTCTAAGGAACGAACTTAAAAAGTCCAAAATATTTGACATATTTATATCACTTAGGCTAAAATGCAGTTGACAGTGTTCAAAGAATTAATCTTGTATGGAGAAATATTTTAAACACATCCTCAGATGACTTTGTTGTAGATATGACGGGTTTTCACAGTGATGAAATTTTTAACTGAAATGCATGAGTATATTGAGTGATTTACAAGATGATTCTTAAAGAACTGTGACAATGAAAATATGTTTAATTGAAACAATGTCTGTTATATTGTAAACAAATTGCCAGAGATCTATTTCATAATTTGCAAGTTGTGGTATTCGAAATGTTGTAGGGTATTTTTTACTGCCCCTTATTATACTAAAAAAATTAAATATATATTTCCAATCATATTATGTATAATCTATATAAAACAAATGTGAAATTATATAAAATTACAAAGTGGTTAGATCTATTAAAACATAAAGCATATACAGAAACACAAGATGATAATAATACTACATCTGGAACACTTGCAGGCCTGGACCAGCTTAAAGAGGCAAACTTATGATATCTTTGAGTATAGCCATTAAATAATGCACTTTTCTTGCCCAACAGGACAGCTAACACGTATTTTTAATATTTGAAAATTCTTTAGGCATTTACTGAGGAAATAACTTTGAATGTCACTAAGGTTGATTATGGAAATGAAGTCAATAAAATGTACACAAACACAAAACACATATATAGACAGACATGAATATGTATACATTTATGGGCCAATCTATCTACTTCAATATACACATGAGTCAAGACATAAATCAAGTACCAACAGCCAAGGAAAATATTTTAAAAGTATCTTTAATGACAGGAAATGAAGCTCAGGAGTCTTTGCGCATATACACACATACACACACATGTGAAAAGCAGATATAAAAACAGTATGTACATTATAATATACATATATGACAATGTATAAGAACAATACTAGAGAAATGAGGATATGTCTCAGAGGTTACCGAAAAACACTGGGCACATAGAGATGAATACAATTCAAGAAGGCATGGGGGTCCTTAGGATTGATTGCTGATAGCATTCTAGCATTCCATTTCTTCTGTGAAATCATCGGCTTAGTAATTTTGTTTTTTCCTGCAACATAGCTGTTTTATTTTTCTGGCAAGAGGGAAAAGGGAAGGAAGCAGGAACGCAGGAAAGGGGTGGTAAACAGCATTCAATTCCAGTGAAACAGCCAAAACAGTGAAAATGCCATTTGCAGCTCACGAGATTGACCAGGCACGTGCGCACGCGCGCGCGCGCGCGCACACACACAGAAAGAGAGAGAGAGAGAGAGAGAGAGAGAGAGAGAGACTGAGTCAGGTACAGTGGACCATGAGACTGCAGGGGACATGAGCATACCGTTTTGTTTTGTTTTGTTGTTTTGTTTTGTTTTTTCTTTTTACTAGCTGCACTGGCTGGCTGGCACAAATACAAAGTGGTACAATGCTTATGAAAGGGAGCCTTTTGGCAACACACAGGGAAAGTCTTTGAAACGTCTATATGTGGATCCTGCAAGTCCACAGTTAAGGAGAGAGCATCCAGGATGCTAGCCTAGATTGGCTTGACAAGGAAGGATTCACTCCTCAGGGCACACAGTGTTGGTTTTAAACACAGGGAAAGAACTAGGCACCACCTGAATGTCCAACAATGCAGGAATGATTACAGAAATGTTAAGGTCCATGGATACACAGGAGCACTCTGCAGGCACTGAAGATGACGGTCCATAAGCCTGTTGAATAGCATGGTAAAGAAGTTCAACGCGTTGATTTCTGTTTGGTTTTAGTCGCTGGAAAAAGCAGGTTAAGAAACACCACATACATGAACCACTCTACAAGAATGTTAGAAGGGAAGTGGGGTCTGGGGCGAGAGGGAGAGAGCGGGGAGCAGAGAGCCTGGAAAAACAGCACACCAAAGAAGATAGAGCTTCTCTCTGGGTATTAGGATGGTGGGAAGCAATTAGACTCTTGCTTCTTTCTCCCACATCAGACTTCCTTCTCCTTCTCCAGACATTTCTACCATGAGTTGCATCACCTGTGCAGTAAACAAAGAGACAGAAAAAACGCTTTTAAGAAACAGACCGACCACCACCGGGAGAAGAGGCAGCCTTTAACCTCTCCAATGGCACAGATTAGTGGGATTATGCTCTAGCAAGGGGCCCTTGCTGGGGTTGGGGAGAAAGGGAGGGAAGGAGAGGACAGAAGAAGAGAGGAGCTGAGAGCAGAGAGGGGATGGGGAAGCTAGCTAGCTCTGAGGGGGGTGGGGGAAGGAGGGGGAGGGGAGAGAGAGGGAGAGGGCAAGAGAGGGAGGGAAGGAAAGAGGAAAAGTGAGCAGGGAGGGGTGAAGGGGAAGGGGGAGAGAGAAACCTGCACTCCCAATACAATACACTGCTGGTGGGTTGGGGGGTGGGGGGCTGTAAACGGGGTGGGAGCCAAGATTTGGCTCTACTGGCTGGGTCCTGGGATGTCTTCTTCATCGGAAGGTGGCCTCGTCATCCGAGTCGTCGTCGAAATCCTTGAAGTCAGCGCTGGTGGACTGGCGGGCCCAGGCTCCCCTTTCGGCCTCCCTCTCCTTGTGGGACTTGAATCTCCCCACGAAAATCTTGCGGTAGTTCAGGAACATGCCATTCAGCGCATCTATGGCCCGCTCGGCCGACTCCTGCTTCTGGAAGTGCACGAACCCGTAGCCCTTGGGCCCCTTTTCGTCACAGGCCACCTTGCAGGACAGGATGTTGCCAAAGGCCGAGAAGATGTTGTACAGCGCCTTGTTGTCGATGGTCTTGCCCAGGTTCTTGATGAAGACGTTGCCCACCCCGCTCTTGCGGAGCGACGGGTCCCTCTGGGACCACATGATGCGCACTGGCCTGCCATTTATAACGTCAAAGTTCATGGTCTCCAGGGCCCGCTTGGCGTCCACCGGTTGCTGGTAGTTGACATATGCGTAGCCCAGAGAGCGCCGGGTGACCTTGTCCCGGCACAGGCGGATGGACAGGATGGGCCCGGCGGGGCTGAACTTCTCATACAGCATGGACTCGGTCACCTCGGGGTGCAGGTCGCCCACGTACAGCGAGGCCGTGGGAAAGTCTGGGTTCCCATCGTCCGAGCCCCCGGCCGCCGCCTCCTCCTCTTCTGCAGCCAAGGCCGCCGCCAGCTCTTCGTCCATATCCACCCTCCCGTAGGAAGGCGACGCCGCAGCCTCCGCCAGGCTGGCCTCCTCAAGGCTGGCCTCCGCCAGGCTGGCCTCCGTGGCTGCCACCGCCGCCGCCGCGCCGCCGGCCTCTGCCTTTTCCCGGGCCAGGGCCGCCGCCGCCGCCGCCTCCCCCAGGCTGGCCTCCGCCGCCGCCTCGGCCTCCACCTCAGCCTCCACCTCCGCTTCCGCCTCCGCCACGGAGGCCTCCGCCACGGCCTCCGCCACGGTCGCCGCCGCCGCCTCCGCCGCCGCCGCCGCCGCCGCCTCCGCTGCGGCGACCTCGGCCGCCACTGTCGCCGCGGACGCCACGGTCACCGCTGCCGCCGGGCCGCTGCCGCGACCTCCCTTCCCGGGAACTGAGGGGGCGGAGAGGCGGCGAGGGCCGGTGGGCGCCGGAACGCCGGCCGGGGGCTCGCGCGGCGGCTGCGGACCGGGACCCCGCTCTGGCCGAGCGGCCGGGAGCGAGCGAGTCAGCCCGGGTGGCGAGCGCCGGCCGGGAGCGCGCAGAGCCGAGTCTGTCTCCGCAGCCCGCAGCCCGCAGCCTGCCGCCGCGCTCGGTCGTGGGCTGGCTGGCGTGCGGGGCGCGGGCGGGAGGGCGGCGTGGGGTTGGGGGCGGGGGGTGTTGGCGTCTGTGGTCCGGGCAGCTGGGAAGGCTTCTGTCTCTTTGGTTCCCCCTGTGGCTGCTGCGGGGCTGCGGGGCTGCGGGGCTGCGAGCGGGCAGCGCGGGGGCGGGCTGAGCCTGGGCTGGGGTACCAGTGCGCAGCCTCTGGGGCGCCCACGCTCTGGGCAAGAGGATGACAGGGACCGGGCTGCATGCTGGACCTGAGGATTCGGGTTCCCTGTCTTTGGCCGGATGGAGGGCTGTCAGGGGGTGGGGCGCTGGGGGTGCCCCTTCCCCCATAAGGGAAGGTTGCCATGATTCATGTGAGAACCTTGGGAGAAAGGGTGGGGTGGCCTTGAAGATAGGCAGGCCCTGACTGAAGGAGCCTAGAAGCAATGTTCCAACATGGAGGGGGGGGCTTCCCCTCGAAAGACGCACACACACACACACACACACACACACACACACACACACAGTGGAGCAAGAGCATTCTCTCTATATATAATTCTGTAGGTGTCTGTTTGTCAATTGCTGACTGGCACAGAGGCACTAAAGCACTGCTGTCAATTTAATTCTGTGTGGCTCTGTCTCTGGATCTCTCTCTCTCTCTCTCTCTCTCTCTCTCTCTCTCACACACACACACACACACACACACACACACACACACACACACTCACACACACTCACATGTCACCACCACCACTGCCACCCAGGAAAGCATGAGTCTTCCCATCTCCCCACACAGCCTGCTGAGCCATTTTCTGAGCCTGCTACCCTTCCTGCCCTCACCCCAACTCAGTAACATTTCCAAGGGAGAGAATAAAGAATGCTTGCTCATTCATAACATCCTGCCACACATACTCGAAGCCTCTTCCAGGCCCTGGGCAAACACAGGTCTGGAAGACAGGGGAAGGTGGGCTGCCTTTGAGCTGATCCTGGACTGCACACTGCACCCCACTCCACCCTCTGTCTCTCCTTGGCTCTGCCCTGCCAAAGGGACTGCTGTAAACCTAGGGTTCTACACAGTCTCAACCCCCACTGACACATGGGAAGTGAAATCAAGTGCACCTGGGCTCTAGGGCAGCAGCCCCCCATGGTAAGGTAAAGAAAGCCAAACCTGGGCTGGGCAGGTTGGGCATGGGCTGAGAAAGGCCAGGTCCAGAGCCAGGCACTTGTTGACTCTTGGATGTATGCCTTAGAGATTCTGACTTTTCTGACCGCAACCAAGAAGTGCACACCCCTACACAGATGATGAGTGAGAACAGGACCTGAAATCTCACCTTAGGATGAAATGCAGAGACCCCAGTCACCAGCTAGTGAATGCTTCTGGCACTGGGGGCTGTGTAAAAAAAAAAAAAAACAGTGTGGACAGCAATCAGTCGATACCTACTCACTGCTGGAGTGGAGAGAGCGATGAGAGAGGGCACACTGAAGTAATGTCCAAGGGGACAGGCAAGCCGACATCCCTCAGATTATAGATCAACAGAGACTGGGGTCCCCAGTCCTTCAGAAAGGAGGACCAGATGTTGAGCATTCTGCTAGGAATCAGGGGCAGCTGTGCTGAATAGAAAATGCCCAAGAACCCAGTGGTGTGGACAAAGTCCCCAGAAACATAGGTTGGAAGAGAGCTAGGGCTCTCTAGCAATAGCTTTATCACACTTCAGCATCTGTGAGGAAAGGAGCCATGTGATCAAAACAGTAGAAAGTGATTTGAACATCAGTGTGCGTACAAGTGTGGCAGCCCACACACAAATCTGTGGCAGAACATAAAGAAAACTGTCAGACTGAACTAGCTACAAAGGAGACAGACATAACTTGCCCAACTCTGTCTGCACTGCCAGTTCAGGAATAGGGTCTCACGTTTACCATGGACCACTGGCACAGGAAATACTAAGCAACCAAATAAAAATGCCCAAACTGTGGTGTCTTACCTCAGTACTTCTTGACTCCACTACAGTAGCCCAAGCTGCCTCTTTACAGAACAGAATTGCTCAGCCCCCAGACTACTGACTTTTATTTAATGGATTTCCCGTGAAATGTAATGGATGGGGGTAAGAATAGGGGTTTTCCTCTTGACTTCTTCATACAAGTGTCAGTACAGTTTTTTCTTTCATCATGCCCCCTGCCATCTGCCATGCCCAGTTCTATGCAATGCATCTGCTTCATGCATTCTCCATTTATTCCCTACACTCTTAAAATCCCATCATGAGTTTGCACTATGTTTTCTCCAGAGGTTCATCTCCAGAGGCACCCCTAGGCTCTTCCCACTTCTTGGCTATGGGTCATAGCACAGCCGACCCCTGAGTGCACAAGTAGCTCTGTCCTCTGTGGGCTTATAGTTGTTATGACCAACAGTGGCAAAGCTGGGCCATAGGGTAGCTCTTTTTCTAGCCAGTGAGGAATCGCTATACTCATTCCCATTGTGGTCTTGCCAGTTCACACTAAAGCCACTTTCCCTGTGACCTCCTCGAGATTTGATGTGCTCTGCTTCCTTCACAGTGGTGATTCGGACTTGGGTTACTGAATGCCACAGTTTTCTATGTGATTTCCTGCTGGCCGAGGAGGGTGAGCACTGTTTCAAGTATTTATTGTCCATTTGAGCACAGTATCTCTGTGATCAGACTTTAGAGTCTATGGAATTTCACAAGCCAGCACATGTTTGGGTAACGTCACCGAAATCCACCCTGTTTATATAAGTAACAGTGCTTTCTCTAATGGCAGAAGACACACAGGCCAGGGAAACACAAACTCGAGATAGTGACCCTGTGGGCCATGAGGAGGAAGGAATTTCCCTCTCTCTGCATAGCTGGTGCACAGATAGGAACCTCACCCTCTGAAAAAGTCCAGGTCTCTGCTCTTAGGAAGAGCTTGTAGCAGCAGTGGCAAGGGGCGAGGAACTTGTAGGGCTTGGGATCAAAATGTCACCCTATAGTGGTTTAGGATGGGATGCTTGTAGACAGAGGGGACAGGTGAGCTGGTCCTCATCATTTCAGGTATCTATCCAAAGTGGAGGGCAAGGAGGAAGCCATGATATCTTGTGGGGCTGGATGATACATGTCATGTAACCACAATAGAGTAGCTTGTATGAGAGAAACAGCGGACAAATGATAGGCAAATCCAACTGGAGGATGACTCCAGGGCAGGACTCAACAAGTATCTTCTCTGCCTGAGTAGATATGCCCACTGAGTCCATGAACATCAACGGCATGACTGGAGACATAGGTGCAGGGGAACACGACCAATGTCTGCATATCTGACCTGGAGACTGTCCTTAAGATCCCCAGCCACAGTAATGAGACTAGTGACTTGGATCCCAGCTGTAGACTGCCCAACTCCATTCTCTGTGGCCTCCATGAAGTTCCTATATCCATTTTACAGTTAGTTCGTGGTGAGTTTATCCCAACTGTAAGCAAAAGGATCCAAAATACTAAGCTCTCTGACAGAGGTAAGGACTGTCCAGCAACTCTGGAGGGAGGAGGGACCTCCAGAGTGGGAGGAAGTGCATCTGATGTCCCTCATTTAATGGTGCAAACCCATTCCTCCAGGTCCATACTGTATACCATGTCTTCACATAGCCAGTGTGTCCCTGGACTAAGAGAGTTTATTTTCCCCTGACAACCTGAAATCAGACTTGTCTTAAAACCTGTAAGCAGGTTGAGGTTGAGTCAAAACTTTCTGGGACATAAAGAAGATGATTGGTTTCAGGCTTCTCTAGAATCCAGGAAGTAGCAAAGGAGGACCATGGAGCCTAGGGAAAGCCTTGCTGCAGATGACAATGAACTGACAAACTTGTCTGGAAAACCTGCCCAGAAGACAGAGCTTCAGAGTACCTAGTCACTAGGGCAGAAGTCCTAGGTGTTATTGGACCTAGTGGGTGCCCGCCATCACTGGAGCCCGGAGCTTACTGTGACAGAGGGAAGAAGGAAGGAACTAGCGGGGAGGGTTTAGGGAGGGCAGCTGTCTAGATAACAGTGTGGACTCCTTCAGATTGCTGCAGGGAATCAGGAAGAGCCCTAAGTCTGAGGAAGGTCCAGGTCTACATTGACTCATTCGTCTCTCTGGTTGCTTCTGGGTGTGGCAAGGATTGCTGATGTGAGAAGGCTACAGAGATAAGCAGAAAGACAAGGTGTTAGGCCCCAGACACCTGATAGCCGTTCACGTGTGACTACAGTGTCTTTCCACACTGGTGTGTGTCTGTAGTCTAATTCATCGATTCTCAAAATAATCTAGAAAAAGGGAAACAGCATTCACTAGTTCCTTAAGGGAATCATTGACCAATCTTCTGAATGCCATACACATTATTCCTTGCCTTTGTGCCTCCTCTTGCAGTCCTCTCCAAATGAATGGGTAAGTAGTATCTATCCAAGGATGATAGTCAAATGCTGTCAGAGGGACATCCCTGTGTCCTCCCTCTCTACATGTACCTGGAGACACCATTCTGCCTGTAGGCGGTCTCTGTGACCATCGACTATCAAATGCTAGCAGAAGCTCTTCAACTCTACTGCCACCGTGCTCCCTGCATTCCCATGGGTCTGCTCACTGCTCACTCTTTCAGCCACACGCCCAACTCTTCTCAGTGGCCAGACTCATCTGAAAGGTGAATCATTACATCCATGGACCATCCTTAAATTGCCAGCAGGACTGCCTCTTTCAAGAGGCACATGAACAAATTGATACGCCCTTTGGAACTGTGACATTCACTCTCCTGTACTACTTTTCATAGAGAGCCCTAGGTCCCTTCTGGGTGTGTCTAAAGGCAGGAAGAATTAAGACCTTGGTCCATCCTAATTGTGTCCCTTCCTCTGCCCATCCTCTCTGACTTTGTCTCTCTGTTCCTCACTCCGACGTCTCTCCGACATTGGCAGTCCCTTTCAGTCATTGCCCTTGGTGATGCTGGAGCAGCCTCAGTTCACAAAAGAGATGGCACTTGGCCTTAGGCTGGGGAGAAAATAAGAAGAATCATATTGTTCTTACAGCTCTCAAGCACTGCTGGCCAGCTGCTACCTCAGGCTACTTAGAAAGACTGGCCTTTGAATAAATCTGGCTTGGAGGCAGGATTTTAGAGACTAACAGGTAACCATTCTCTGCTCCAGTCCCTGCTGGAGATTGGAATGTTTGAAACTATCCAGAAGGATCCTGGCAGTTCCCTTTAGGATGCTCCCTTTGCCCTATCCTTCTTTGAAAGCAACAGCAAAGAGTGATCACCATGAGAGGTTACATCACACTTTCCTCATATTCCTTTTCCCTCAGCCAATTCACACTCCATCACATCCTTCAAGGATTCCGTGCCCTTGTGTGTCATCGTCACAGGCCGTTTCCAGGAGTGATCGCATGACAGTGTCCCAACAATGCAGCAAAGGACACAGCTCAGGAGCGGTGCTTACCTTGGACAGATTACTCTATGTTCTTTGCTCTTCCTTACCTTTGGAGTCCTGGGCTGTACAAAGAGATATTCATGAACGTCAAAAGTGGCAAGGATGGCCAATGTTTTC
The DNA here is from genome assembly GCF_021556685.1 of Rattus norvegicus. NCBI lineage: Eukaryota > Metazoa > Chordata > Mammalia > Rodentia > Muridae > Rattus > Rattus norvegicus. Next base: position 76,022,570 of record NC_141554.1, on the reverse strand, counting down.
CACCAGTGCCTGGCAAGCATTCCACGCCTATACAATAGACTCCTTATTAATCTCGTCTCCCTCTGACCTGAGGCTGGCTTGTTCATCTGCTTTTTGAAGCCAGAGGGTTTTCTCTCTGGTACCCTAGGCTGCCTGGACTAGGATCAAAGTGTCAGTATAGTGTATGACCTTCTGGCTTCAGTCCTGGGCAAAGGCCACTTTTCACTACAGGCTACTTCCTGATTCTCTGGCCCTTCCCCACTTAGCTTACTCCCTCTGTAGACTTTGTCCCAATCAGAGCAACTTTTGGATTCATTCACTTTTTTGTGCGGGCTCAAGGTTTTTGAGAATTAGCCTATGACAGCCTGGCACTTCTACCCTCTCAAGAGGTGTGAAGCTACTGCTCAACAAAATTGTCCAAGAGTCAGGAGTATTTTATGTCTCTACTTTTAGAATCTTCCTGGGACACACCTAGACACACTCCAAAAATGCTATGCCTTGGGCTGGAGAGATGGCTCAGCCGTTAAAGGCTAGGCTCACAACCAAAAATATAAAAATGCTATGCCTTGCCTCTGTGCATGTGTACTGGGTGACTTTTGATGCTGCCATGTCAGTGCTGGGACTATATTACCAAAGTGTAATGTTATGAAGTGACAATTCCTGGCTAACTAAAGTGTGCATACTACAGTCCTTGTGTAATTCCAGTTCCAGTCTGCCTAACAGACAGAACCTTTACTCTCACCACAGAGTGATAAAGTCTGATGAAGTGAAGATGGGTAACCTTTCCATCACCTCCATACCTGGTTTGGCCAGAAGGCATAAAGGAGATGAACCCACTGAGAAGTTTGTACTCATACTTTTCTTCTCCATGATCATCTGAAAGTTTGATGCATGTGAGTTCAGTTTGGAACCAATGTCTGAATCTCCAAATACAGTCCCTATGTCTGTCACCCACACATACAAATCCTTAAAGGGAGGCAGACAAAGGACCATTAAACTAGTTAGCTTGTAAATGTCTATGGAATTGGATTTGACAGCATCTCCAATTTACTTTGGTAAACTTTGCTAATTTTGGAAGCTTTCATACAGTGTAATTGAACCACTGGTCTGAGTGCTCAATCTGGGATAGGATTTAAAACAAGACAGTCTTCTTCCACTGTTGGACATAGGAACCACGATGGGTTTCTTTGTTTTTGTTTTTTGTCTTTTGTTGTTGTTGTTGTTGTTTTGTTTTGGCAGGGTTTTTTTGTTTGTTTGTTCTTTGTGTTTTGTGCTGACAAAACGCATACTGTCACCGCAGGTGCCACAGCTGCAAAGCTTGTTCATGATTGACTATCCCCACAGATACTCTACATTGCAGAGAACTCGGGATTCTGTGGTTTATGTGATTTTCCAAGCCCACGCAAGCTTGCAGTTGGCCCTCCCCATGCCTTAAGCTTAAGGATCAAGATCTAGGCTCTCAACTATTGCTTCATGACTGCCTGCCCACCAGCTGCCCAGCTCCCCACCAAGAGAGTCATGCTCTAATCCTCTGAAACTGCAAGCAAGCCCTAGGAAACTCTTCCCTAATTTTCCTTGACTCTGGTCTTTCAACAAATCAAAAGGAAAGTAGTTGTGACGTCTCCCTTGAGAACTGTGACCCCCAACTCCAGGTGAGATGTCCAGACAGGACTTATCATGTGTGAGTGAATTTCAGTCCATGTGGGACACGCTGGTGTCCAGATGGGCAATGCTTCCTGGGAGCTCTATTTTCTGGAGCATGTGATTCAGCCTCATGGGCAGATGCAGAATCATAAGACCACTGGTTGAGTGGATGACTCCTTCACCACCTTCTTCTGTGAAATGCAGCTGAAAAACATGTGCTTCAAGTGGTCTTTCTAGATCTGGAGCCTACTGTAGTGCATGAGACCTGAAATCACCCGAAATCTACATCTTCCACCCAGAGCAGCTTATCACTTAGAGAGAAGATGCAGTTCTTGACCATGCACTTGGCCACTCCATTATTGGCAAGGGTATCATTACCCAGGGCATTACCAGACCCATAATCTATCTATTCAGTGTACAGGAATTCAGGGCTTCCTATTGTTCCACAGCTTTGGAGGGGCCACCAGCTCAGTTTCATCCCTCAGTTGATGGGAGTACCTTTCTGTTAACCATAGCAAGAAGTCCTAGCTAGCAAGTGTTCTCCCTCCACCCAGCACAAGTGTCCAAGGCTGTGTGCACTACAACTCTATCCTGAGCACAGTAACACCATGGAATGCTCAGATTGTGTCTTCATAGTAGACAATGAGGACAACTTTGACTTTTGCCATCACAACTGGGATATCGTGTGCCCAACCTATATAGATCGCAACTACCTTCTCAGCCAAATCAATGCCTCATCTCAGCTTCCTTCTGCTCTGATGGGGCCTTCAATGTGGACATGACAGTGTTTCAGCGCAAACTGATTCCCTGCCCTCACATCCACTTCCTCTTGGCCATCTATGCTCCATCATCTTGGCATAGAAGGTCTACCATGAACAGCTGCGAGTGGCAAGTTCACCATTGCCTGCTTTGAGCCTGCCAACCAGACGGTAAACTATGACCCTTAGCATAGCCGGCTGCCTGCTGTGCCATGGAGATGTGGTGCCCAAATTTGATAGAATGTAGCATGCAGTTTCCCACAGCCTTCAAGTTTGGTGTCAAATACCAGATGCAGTGTCCAGTGTGCATGCTGAATATTACGGTTCCATTGCTGAAGCCTGGGCCCTCCAGGACCACAAGCTTGACTTGATGTATGACAAAAAGGTTTTTGTACACTGGTATATTGGGCATGGAGGAGGGGGAACTCTCTGAGGCTGGAGAGGATATGGGCTGTCCTAGAGTAGAATTATGAGGAAGCAGGCATGGACTCCTATGAGGATGGGATGAGGGAAAAAAATAGACAGCCTGTCCACTTTGTTTATTGCAAAATCCTTTAAAAATAAATGGTCTCCTTACTAAGAAAATAAAAATAAAGATGAAGAAAAAACAAAGAATACAAAGAAGGAAATAAATAAAAAGAATGATAATAAAAGTAATTGAGTCCCCTGCTTTTAGTAATCTCTATTTTTCATCGGGAAGCCATGTTCTCCTTCTGAGCCCTTCTGTAAGTTAGCTTGGAATTCATTTACTTCCCAGAGGGTGATTTCTCATTTTGCCTCAGGTTTGCGACCTTTCTAACATTGTTTCTTCTGATGGTGTTGCAGCCCTCAGTCCCTCCCTCTTTTTATTCAGAGTCCACAAAGGCAAAGAAATCTGGTGAATTCTTGTTTTTCTGTAGTTTAATGAGTTTCTTCATGGCTTTCCTTCCCTCAACTTTTTGAGGCTGCATTAAGATATTTCTGACACAGGAGAAATTGCTCACATCTCAAGTATGCAATCGGTAGGTTGACACATGGCCTATAGCACCACAGCTGAAAACATGTTCTCTAGCCCTTAGCAACGCTTCCCTCTCCCTTGCCCTGACACTCGCCTCTCTGTCTCTAGGCAAACACAGATATGCTTTCTGGAAATGAGGGCTTCTTTGTATTTCCTGGAATTGTGCACCAATGGAGATTGTCAAACACACACACACACACACACACACACACACACACACACACACACACACACACATGGTGGTATGGACCTTTTGAAGGCTCTGGTTTCTTTCAATTCTAATAGTAATTATTTTGAGAGTCTCTCATGTTTTTCCTCACTCAATGTTCTGTCTGCATTCACTGCTGTCCAGTGTTTTTCTGCATAGTTACACAGCAGCTTGTCTATATGCCCAACTTGTGATGGCCATTTGGATATGTCTACACTATGTTTATTATAAACCTGGCTTTTATGAACTTCCATGTACATGGTTTATTTGGATTATACCTGAGTATTCAATCATTCTGAGACCAGGAAGATAGTGTGTAACTGGTTATAGTTTTGGTTTGACAATTATTTTGAGAGCAGAGAACCCCGCAAACACATTATTCCCTACATTCCTTATGCTGTACATTAGCATCCCAAACTTTTTTCTTTTTTTTTTAAGGGTTGACTTTTTAAATTTTTTTTTATTAACTTGAGTATTTCTTATTTACATTTTGAGTGTTATTCCCTTTCCCAGTTTCCAGGCAAACATCTCCCTAATCCCTCCCCCTCCCCTCCTTTATGGTTGTTCCCCTCCCCATCCTCCCCCCATTGCCGCCCTCCCCCCAACAATCTAGTTCACTGGGGGCTCAGTCTTAGCAGGACCCAGGGCTTCCCCTTCCACTGGTGATCTTACTAGAATATTCATTGCTGCCTATGAGGTCAGAGTCCAGGGTCAGTCCATGTATAGTCTTTAGGTAGTGGCTTAGTCCCTGGAAGCTCTGGTTGCTTGGCATTGTTGTACATATGGGGTCTCGAGCCCCTTCAAGCTCTTCCAGTTCTTTCTCTGATTCCTTCAACGGGGGACCTATTCTCAGTTCAGTGGTTTGCTGCTGGCATTCGCCTCTGTATTTGCTGTATTCTGGCTGTGTCTCTCAGGAGAGATCTACATCCGGCTCCTGTCGGCCTGCACTTCTTTGCTTCATCCATCTTGTCTAATTGGATGGCTGTATATGTATGGGCCACATGTGGGGCAGGCTCTGAATGGGTGTTCCTTCTGTGTCTGTTTTAATCTTTGCCTCTCTACCAAACTTTTTTCTTTGTTATGGCTTTACTGCTGTCAAGAGACACCATGACCAAGGCAACTCTTATAATGGACAACATTTAGTTGGGACTGGCTTTCAGGTTCAGGGTTCAGTCCATTATTACCATGGTGGGAACATGGCAGCATCCAGTCAGGAATAGTGCAGGAGGAGCTGAGAGTTCTACATCTTATCTGAAGGCTGCTAGCAGAATACTGGATTCCAGGTAGCTAGGATGAGGGTCTTAAAGCCCACACCCACAGTGACACACCTACTCCAACAAGGCCACACCTTCTAATAGTACCAACTCCCTGTGCTGAGAATATACAAACCATCACATCTCACATAAAGCAGTTTTGTAACATTTGATTTATAATGTGCTCATCTTTCCCCAATAACCCTTGTAACTTCTTCAGAATTAAATGCATATTTCAATGCATTTAATTTTCCTTTGAAATCAAAGGCTATGCTCTTACTACAAGAATGTTAAATTTTTCAACTATGTAAAATGATGACTATATTAATTGTCTTGGTTGTAGTAACCATTTGAATATATGTAGCTATACATGCATGATTATATACCAAGACATTATGTGGTACAACTTAAATATATAAAGTAAGAAAGAAAATAAAAGAGAATATGGAACTGTGAGTCAAAATATTTTATTATTATAGTGAGTATATCATGCATTTTGGCACAGTGATAGAAAACTGATATACATGCTGTAGATCTGATAAAGGGTTAATAAAATACACTTTAGACAGTCATATTGGTGAGACATTGTGGCTGTAGCTTGTGGAATTCTAGAAGACAAAAATCTCACAGAAAACTCCACTATCTACTAGCTCTTACAATATTTCTGCCCCTCTTCTCCAATGACCCTTGAGCCTTAGGTGAGGGAGTTTAAGATGTAGATGTATCAACTGGGACTAGGCTCCACAACTCTGCATTCTGATTGGTTGTGGTTTTCTCCAGTAGTCCCTGTCTGTTGCAAAGAGCTCTTTCTTTGATGAAGAGTGAGGACTATATGCCCATAAAGTCTCATCAACATGACTCCCTTAACAGGATCTAGGCAAGGGCAACAATAAGTATGATAAAGTGAATGGTCTTAGAACTTCAAACAATTAAGAAATGCTAAGAGTGGAAGAAACAGTCTTTCTTAGGGGAGAGCACACCAAATGGTTATCTAATACCAAGTTGTCAGGCTCCTACACATACAAGGTAACATTATACAATTGAGAAACAATTAATGAAAAATGAGGCCATGAATTTGCAAGAGAATTATATGAGAGGGTTTGGAGGAAGTAAAGGAGGGGGGTGGTGATCTAATTTTATTATTAGGTCAAAAAATTAAAAATTAAAAAACCTTAATCATAGAAGACAAATAAAATTTTTAAAAAACAATGACTAACACAAGGATTTGTAAATGCATAATATCATTATCTAAGATTTGCAAATCAAAATCACAATGGCATTTCATTCCACTGTGAATAGATATAATAAAAAGCAAACTAGAGTAACAAGTGCTATAGAAGATATGGAGAAAAATGAACATCTGCACAGTTGGTGAGGATATATATGCTATTGGATGAAACAAAAATTCCTTAAAAAATTTGGAAATAGAATTAACATGTGAGCAAGCAATTAATCTACTAGGTATGTATGCAAAGAAATGAAATTACATTGTCAGTCACTTGCACTGTCATATTCAATTTGCAATAGACTATTAATAGAATAGTCTAGCCAATAAGATAGTTCAGTGATAAAGATGCCTGTTGCACAAGCCTGGTGACTAGGATTTGATTCTTCAGACTCAAAAAGAGAGAAAATAAACTCCTTAAAGTTCCCCCCCACACACACACAATGTATATACAGATAAACACAAATTTTAAAATGTTTGTTTCATAGAAATTGAAAATAGAATGATGTTTAACAGAGTTTGAAGGGAACAGCAGATAATTGTGGGAATAGGAAAGATTGATCAGTGGGTATTAAATTAGTCTCAGAAGTTCCGCTATGATATTACCAGGCCGAGGAACTATATTTAACAGTAGCTTCAATACACTCAAACTAATAGAAGAAAAAGTAAGGAAGAGTCTCGAACACATGGGCACTGGGAAAAATTTTCTGAACAAAATACCAATGGCTTATGCTTTAAGATCAAGAATCGACAAATCGACCTCTTAAAACTGCAAAGCTTCTGTAAAGCAAAGGACAATGTCATTAGGACAAAAGGGCAACCAACAGATTGGGAAAAGATCTTTACCTCTACATCTGATAGAGGGCTAATATCCAATATATACAAAGAACTCAAGAAGTTAGACTCTAGAGAGCCAAATAACCTTATTAAAATGAGGTACAGAACTAAACACAGAATTCTCAGCTGAGAAATATCAAATGGCTGAGAAGCACCTAAAGAAATGTTCAACATCCTTAGTCATCGGGGAAATGCAAATCAAAACAACCCTGAGATTCCACCTCACACCAGTCAGAATGGATAAGATTAAAAAAAAAAAACCTCAGGTGACAGCAGATGCTGGTGAGGATGTGGAGAAAGAGGAACATTCCTCCATTGTTGGTGGGATTGCAGACTGGTACAACCATTCTGGAAATCAGTCTGGAGGTTCCTCAGAAAATTGGACATTGAACTACCTGAGGACCCAGCTATACCTCTCCTGGGCATATACCCAAAAGATGCCCCAACATATAAAAGAGACACGTGCTCCACTATGTTCATAGCAGCCTTATTTATAACAGCCAGAAGCTGGAAAGAACCCAGATGCCCTTCAACAGAGGAATGGATACAGATAATGTGGTACATCTACACAATGGAGTACTACTCAGCTATCAAAAACAATGACTTTATGAAATTCATAGGCAAATGGAATGAACTAAAAAATATGCTCCTGAGTGAGGTAACCCAATCACAGGAAAACACACATGGTATGCACTCTTTGATAAGTGGATATTAGTCCAAAAGCTCTAGTTACTCAAGATGCAATCCACAGACCACATGAAGCTCAAGAATGATGACCAAAATGTGGATGCTCCCACTCCTTCTTAAAAGGGGGAACAAAAATATCCATAGGACGGAATGTGGATGCAAAGTTTAGAGCAGAGACTGAAGAAACAGCCATTCAGAGCCTTCCCCACATGTGGCTCATATATATATATATACAGCCACCAAAACTAGATAAGATTGATGAAGCTAAAAAATGCGTGCTGACAGGAACCGGATATAGATCTCTCCTGAGAGACAACCAGAGCATGTCAAATACAGAAGCGAACGCTAGGAGCAAACCACTGAACTGAGAATGGGACCTCTGTTGGAGGAATTAGAGAAAGGATTGAAAGAGCTGAAGGGGCTTCCAACCCCATTAGAACAACAATGCCAACCAACCAGAACTCCCAGGGACCAAACAACTACAGAAAGACTATACATGGACTGACCCAGGGCTCCAACTGCATATGTAGCAGCGAATAGCCTTGTTGGGGCACCAGTGGAAGGGGACGACCTTTGTCCTGCCAAGGTTGGATCCCCAGTGCAGGGGAATGTCGGGGGCAAAAGAGGGGTGGATGGGGGGGGAAAGTAAAATGTTGTGTTTTTTAAAAGACCAGGATATGTTTTATAGATCATGATCATGGTATGATGCGGTGGGAGGGAGCACCTCAGCCGGCCTATGCTAAGCCCCCCCCCCCCCCCAGGTACCAGCCATATGACAGATTTAGAATAGAAGAGTTTATTTATGGGAAGTGGAGTTGAGATGGGAGAGGCAAAGAAAGAAAGAGAGAGGGGGGAGGGAGGGAAGGAGGGAGGGAGGGAGACAGGAAGACAGGGAGGGAGACAGAGACAGACAGAGAGACAGAGAAGCTGGCTAGGAATACCTGGAGAGCAGGGAGGGGAGAGAAGGAGAAAGAGGTTAGGGTGAGTAAAGGGAGACATAGAGAGAGAAGGGGCAGAGAGAGCAAAGAGGGGCCAAACAACCACTTTTATAGTAAGCTAGGCCTACCTGGCTGTTGCCAGGTAATTTGTGGGCAGAGCCTAGAAGGAATGCCAACAAAAATATGTCACATCTTTTTATGGTAAGAAAGTAATAAATAGCTCTTTCTTTTTTTCTTTTTTTACTGGACATTTTTAAATTTGCATTTCAAATGTTATCCCCTTTCCCCCACCCAACCACCCATCCCTTCCCACCTCCCTGCCCTGTATTCCCCTACACTGGGGGGGTCCAACCTTGGCAGGACCAAGGGCTTCTCCTTCCATTGGTGCCCAACTAGACCATCCTCTGTTTCATATGCAGCTGGAGCCATGGATCTGTCCATGTGTAGTCTTTGGGTAGTGGTTTAGTCCTTAGGAGCTCTGGTTGGTTGGCACTGTTGTTCTTATGGGGTTACAAACCCTTTCTTTAACTCCTCCAATGGGAACCCTGTTCTCAGTTCAATGGTTTGCTGCTAGCATTCGCCTCTGTATTTGTCATGGTCTAGCAGAGTCTCTCAGGAGACAGCAATATCAGGCTCCTGTCAGCATGCACTTCTTGGCTTCATCAATATATGTCTAGGTTTAGTGGAGATATATATATGGGCTGGATCCCCAGGTGGGGTAGTCTCCGAATGGCCTTTCCTTTGGTCTCTGTTCCATACTTTGTCTCTGTATTTCCTTCTGTGAATATTTTTGTTCACTCTTCTAAGAAGGATTGATGCATCCACATTTTGGTTTTCTTTCTTCTTGAGTTTCATGTGGTCTGTGTATTGTACTTTGGGTTATCTGAGCTTTTGGGCTAATATCCACTTATCAGTGAGTGCATACCACGTGTGGTTTTCTGTGATTGCGTTACCTCACTCAGAATGATATTTTCTAGTTCCATCCATTTGCCTATGAATTTCATGAAGTCATTGTTTTTGATAGCTGAGTAGTATTCCATTGTATAAATGCACCACATTTTCTGAATCCATTCCTCTGTTAAGGGAGATATGGGCTCTTTCCAGCTTCTGGAGATTATAAATAAGACTACTATGAACATAGTAGAGCATGTGTCCTTGTTATATGTTGAAGCATGTTTTGGGTATATGCTCAGGAGTGGTATAGCTGGTTCCTCAGCCAGCATTCCGTAAAGATGAAGCCATGTTCAGCTCGAGTGCCATGATTATGAAGCCCAATGGCGAGAGGCCAGACAAGTTTTTGTCTGACTTCTCTCAGGCACTGCCCGAACTGGAGATGAACTCAGATCTGAAGGCGCAGCTGTGGAAACTCAACATCACCACGGCAAAGGAAATCGAAGTCGGTGTTTGTTGGAAAGCTATCATAATTTTTGTACCAGTTCCTCAGCTGAAATGTTTCCAGAAAATTCAAGTCCAGCTAGTTCCTGAATTGGAGAAAAAGTTCAGTGGGAAGCATGTAGACCTCATTTCTCAGAGGAGGATTCTGCCCAAGCCAACCTGGAAAAGACAAACAAAAAATAAGTAAAAGTGCCCCACAAGTGCACCCTGACAGCAGTATAGGATGCTATTCTTGAGGACTTGGTCTTCCCAAGTGAAATTGTGGATAAGAGGATCCGTGTGAAATTGGATGGGAGCTGGCTCATAAAAGGTCATTTAGACAAAGCACAGCAGAACTATGCAGAGCACAAGGTCGAAACTTTTTCTGGTGCGTACAAGAGGCTCACAAGAAAGGATGTTAATTTTGAATTCCCAGAGTTTCAGTTTTAAAGAAAATGACTGAATAAAGTGTCATTCATAGTAAAAAAAAGTAATAGATATGTTTAACTTGAATTAAACAATATACAGTGCATATCTGTATTGAACAACCAGTTTCCCATAGATTTATATTTTTTATTTTTATATAAATCAAGAATAAAGTTAATTTAAAAGAATTAGAAATGGAACAATACAGTTGAACGCATACAGTCAGCAGAAGAAATCAACACAGCAAGAATTTGCTTCATGAGGAAAATTAATTTAAAAAACTGTTTCTAGCTAGACTAATTAAGAAAAAAGAAATCGGGGTTGGGGATTTAGCTCAGTGGTAGAGCGATTGCTTAGGAAGCGCAAGGCCCTGGGTTCGGTCCCCAGCTCCGAAAAAAAGAACCAAAAAAAAAAAAAAAGGAAAAAGAAATCACAAATTACTAATATTAGAAATGAAAAAGAACATTAATACAGATCCATTCAAGATTAAGAAGATAAAAATGAGATGCCCTTACTAACTCTAGGCTTATGAATTCATACCTAGATCTAGTTGGCCAATTCTAAGAAAGATACAATTAGCAAAAACTCATATAGCTCATAGAAGAAGAAACAACCCACATAATGTTTCACCTATTAAAGAAATGAAATAAATAATTGACAATCTTCAAAGCAAAAGCAACCAAGACAAACTGAGTTCACTGTTGAACAATGTCAAAATATTAGTGAAACAATTCAATCAATTCTCTCATAGAAATAGAGGGATTATTTTCTATCTCAGTCTTTGAAGGCAGTATTATTGTAATGGCAAAGTCAAAGACATCACAGAAAAACAAAACTACATACCAACATCGCCCATGAATTTATATGTAAAATTAAAGCATTAACAATTAAAACACAGCAGCATACAAAAAGAAATGTATACCACAATCAACTGGGACTTAGGGATTTAAGGGTGGTTAAATTTCTCTTAATGAAGGAACATTCCTCCATTGTTGGTGGGATTGCAGACTGTTAAAACCATTCTGGAAATCAGTCTGGAGGTTCCTCAGAAAATTGGACATTGAACTGCCTGAGGATCCAGCTATACCTCTCTTGGGCATATACCCAAAAGATGCCCCGACATATAACAAAGACACGTGCTCCACTATGTTCATAGGAGGCTTATTTATAATAGCCAGAAGCTGGAAAGAACCCGGATGCCCTTCAACAGAGGAATGGATACAGAAAATGTGGTACATCTACACAATGGAATATTACTCAGCTATCAAAAACAATGACTTTGTGAAATTCATAGGCAAATGGTTGGAACTGGAAAATATCATCCTGAGTGAGGTAACCCAATCACAGAAAAACACACATGGTATGCACTCATTGATAAGTGGCTATTAGCCCAAATGCTTGAATTATCCTAGATGCACAGAACACATGAATCTCAAGACGGATGATCAAAATGTGAAAGCTTCACTCCTTCTTTAAAAGGGGAACAAGAATACCCTTGGCAGGTAATAGAGAGGCAAAGATTAAAACAGAGACAGAAGGAACACCCAGTCAGAGCCTGCCCCACATGTGGCCCATACATATACAGCCACCCAATTAGACAAGATGGATGAAGCAAAGAAGTGCAGACCGATAGGAGCCGGATGTAGATCGCTCCTGAGAGAGACAGCCAGAATACAGCAAACACAGAGGCGAATGCCAGCAGCAAACCACTGAACTGAGAATAGGACCCCCGTTGAAGGAATCAGAGAAAGGACTGAAAGAACTTGAAGGGGCTGGAGATCCCATATGAACAACAATGCCAAGCAACCAGAGCTTCCAGGGACTAAGCCACTACCCAAAGACTATACATGGACTGACCCTGGGCTCCAACCTCATAGGTAGCAATGAATAGCCTAGTAAGAGCACCAGTGGAAGGGAAAGCCCTTGGTCCTGCCAAGAGTGAACCCCCAATGAATGTGATTGTTGGGGGGAGGGTGGTAATGGGGGGAGGATGGTGAGGGGAAGCCCATATAGAAGGGGAGGGAGAGGGATTAGGGGCCTGTTGGCCCAGAAACCGGGAAGGGAAATAACAATCGAAATGTAAATAAGAAATACATAAGTTAATAAAGATAAAAAAGTACGCATATAAAGATAAAAAAGGGGTTGGGGATTTAGCTCAGTGGTAGAGCGCTTGCCTAGCAAGCGCAAGGCCCTGGGTTTGGTCCTCAGCTCCGAAAAAAAAAAATAAAAAAGATAAAAAATTTCTCTTAATGAATCTAAAATTTATGTAGAAATGAAAAGGGCTCAAGATAGAGATTATAATAGTAATGAAAGAAAAATTGGTAATGAAAAAGTTTTCCCACAGAGAAAATTTTCAAATAGAGGGAAAAACTCCAATATATGGCATTACTAGAAAACCTATCAAGTAACAATACAGAGCAGTATATCCAAGCTCTTTCCAACAAGTAAAGGTAAAAACATTTCCCAAATCATTATAAACAAGAACTAATAAGATCTCATAATTTTATATAGCATTAGCATTTATTTTGAACATGAATCGGACTTTCTCAATATGAGGAGTGAGACAGATTCCAATTCTCTGCATGTTTTCCGGCCTCCCTGTGATCAATCTGATACCTGCTTTCTATTACTGTTTTTTGACTCTTACCTTGGGTATATAATAATACAATGTAATTGATTTGTTCTCCTGATCACAACACAGCACAGATATACTGTAGTTACTACCTTGGAGTCACTTAAAAATTGTTCTCTAAATTCTCTATGAATCGCAATTCTCATAGGGGATTAGAATGTCTTTCAACTGGTAGAGTACTTGCCTGGTATGCAGAAAGCCCTAGGTGTGATCACCATCTGTGCATTAAAAGTGTCCTAGCACTTGGATGGTGGAGTAAGGAGGTTTAGAAGACCAAGTTCATCTTTGGCTAATTAGAGAGTCATTAGGACAGTCACATTAAAATCAATACCGAGAGGCCATTGCCATACTATATGCTCTGCAAAATGTTGAAGAGTTCTAAGATATTTAAAAATATAAATTCTCCCAAGGAAAGTAAATGCATAGACAAATATAAATCTATATTGTTTGACTTCAGTTTGTGCATCCAGTTTAAGTTCTTTTATATTTAAGATAAAAAGCTTAAATGATTAATCTATACTACAAAGTGTATAATATGCAGTGGATAATTTGAGTCAGAATAATATACAGGGTGAGGAAATGTGAAGGATTAGGGTTAGTATGAGATTGAATTGTTACAAATTTTAAAGTAATTGTTTCAATTTCAAGGCATTTTGTTAAATTACTAATGGAAAGCACAAAGAATATCTCCATGGAAAGTAAAAAGGAAGAAATGAGTGTTGGAGACATGACTTAGTTGATAGAGCATTTGCCTGATACATAAAATTCTGTAAATTCAATCTCTAGTACTGTTTTTAAAAATGTGTGGAAGATCCCAAGATCGAAGAATAGAGACCAACAGGACTTTCTTACATCCTCACAAATTTCTACTAAAATCCCTGGTACTTGACTGCAGATAAAGGTGAGAGACTAGAAAAGGAAGAGAAGGTAAAAGTAAACAGTAGACAGGAAGAAAACAGACAAAGAACCAAAATATTAAATATTAGCTTTACAAAAAGAAACAAAGTCCAACTTAGAACACTGAATGGAGTAGAAGGAAGAACCCATTTGGTGCTACAAATAGAAGAGAGGAAAACTGTAGGATGATGTCATTATGCAGCAAGGCAGGTCCAGGATAAGTCGAAGCCTATCATTGGATGAGAAGGAAGGATTGGCGGGGGAGGGGGGGTCTAGGAAGGCGAGAGGAGGAGGAGAAGCTGGGAGAATCAAGATGAAGTGGGCAGAGTAGGATGATCCCCATCCAGGTAGACTAGGTCAATTTTACCTTGTCTAGGCGGGCGGTTTCTATCTTTATTAATTGGCAGCGAGTTTATTCTGTGGATGTATTGTAGATTGAGAATTTAACATATAATTCTGACTGATAAATTACAAGTTTCTAGAACTTTGATTTTACTGGGCTACAGGAGATGTGAGAGAAGTTCCTGGCAGGCAGAGAGACAGCCTGGAGAGGGTGGCTATAGAATGCCTGGGGCTTAGCTCTAGAATGGCCTGCGGAACACAATGTGTGTGTGTGTGGTGGGGGGGGGCATGGTAACAACCAGCCAAGGGGTCAGTGTGAGAAAGTGGCTGGCAGAGAGACAGCCAGAGCATGCAGCTCCCATGCATGGAGTGGGAACACGCAGGTACCAGTAGCCACCCATCCATTTTTGATTTTTACCACAACATAGAACAGTGACAACAAGAGTGCTCTATAAGAACAGAACTTTGTATGGGAGATCTGTGTGGGACCTGTAAACCAGATGCTTGGACATGACCTGTGAACTGTCCCCATGGTCATAGGCTGGGGTAAAGGAAGGAACTGTTCCTAAGAAAGATTTCCTCACTAAATCGTCCTGCCAAAAAGAGCAGAAAATTTAACAGGATTGTATCTCCAAACCTAAGCCCCCACCCCCACCCCACTGACTTTACCAACTAGGCAAGTAAAAACACTGGCAACTTCCAAGTCTGAGAAGTGGAGTAGGCAAACCTGACATGGACTTGTGAATACCAGCAGGCAAGACTTGAATTATTGGCAGAGAAACAGTCAGGATTCTAGTGAAATGAAAGCATCCACCTTCAAATTTAAATACTAGTGCAGGCAGCTCTCCCCACTTCTGTCTGAGAACATTGGACACTGGATAACATGTGTGGAAACTGAACATCCAGTGAACCATAGAAAAGGCTGTGGGGGCATTTTCTCTACTTAGTGATTTACGTGGGATGGCCTAGCCCATTGCTGGTAGTGCCATTCCTATGAAGGGGTATATAAGAAAGCAGGTTGAGAAAACTATGGGAAGCAAGCTAATAAGCAGAATCCCTTCTCCATCACCTTTGGATCAATTCCTGCTTCCAAATTGCCTCCTTGAAGTCCCATCTTCCTGGATGAGGGACTGCAAGATGTAAGATTAAATAACCTCTTTCTTTTCCAAGTTGCCTTTGGTCATGGTGTCTTATCACAGTAATAAAAGCTGACAAAAGTAGAAATTGGTAACAGGATTGAGGCATTGCTGTGACACACCTGACCATGTGTTTGGGGAAATCATGGAAGGACTTTGAAACTTTGGCCGGGAGAAGTCATTGAGCAATCAAAGCTTAACCGTTGTAGGAACTGAATTTAGAACATAATGCTGAGCATCATACAGGCAATGGAGGCCTGACTTCAGAAGTCTAAAGAAAAATTTGAGAGCTCCTTAAAGAGTATCTTGGCCATTCCATTATATACACACTGACTCATACATGTAAAAATAATTTTTTCTTTCCATTCTTTCTTTTCTCCAATATTTTATATTTACTCTGCATCCTGATAACAGCCCCATCCCTCCTCTTCTTCCAGTCCTACTCTTACAAGTCCCGCCCCCATTCCCCCTCCCATTTCCTCAGAGAAGAAAGACCCCTCCTTGGGTATCACTGCACCCTGGGACATCTAGTCCCAGCAGGACTAGGCACATCCTCTCCCACTGAGGCCCAACCAGGCAGTGCAAGTAGGGTAAGGGGATCAAATGGCAGAGAACAGAGACCAAGATAGCCCCTGCTCCACTTGTTAGGTCTGCCACATGAAGACCAAGCTGCACATTTGCTGCAAATGTATAGGGAACATGAAAATAAAATTTTAAAATTAGAGTTTCTCAAAAAAATCAAGAGTTAGTTCTTCAAAGCAGATGATAATAATAATAGATAATATAAGACTATGAATAATTTTATACAAACTCTTTGATACCTAAAGACACCTAGAACCACACTCTTTACTAAGCATGAACCATGAAGAAAGAACATAGTAGACCATGCTCATAATTACTATGGAGAATACATTAGCAATTCAAACCCTCCTATAAAGAGAAGGAGACAGAACTGCTGGTTAGCTCCAAGCATTTAGACATAATTAACACGAATCATTCTCAAATGCTGAAAACAATGAAAAAAGAAAATATTTTCAAACTCATTCTATGAAGCAAGTATCATAAAACCAGACAAAAACCACCTATGAGTTGCTTTTGTTCCAAAGGATATTTCAAAATACCATGGACACATGGATGGCTCTGCTTAAATTAATGGGTCAAGATAAAATTCAAAACAACAGCAACAACAAAAATCCATTAGAAAACAATATCCAGCAATATATTAAAAGGATTATATACCAAAACCAAAAGGAATAATCAGTGTATAAAAGTAGATTATACAAAAAAGTCATCAGATGACATTCACAACTAAAAAACCATTCAGGTTGTAAAAAAATATGTTTCAAAATTTGTGGCACATGGCCAACCCCAAAAGTACACACTCATTTCAAAATTATATATTCTCTGTTTCTGAAACTTCAGATCCAACCAACCACGAACTAGAAATATTTGAAAAAATGTTTGTATTTAAAAATGTACAAAATTTTACTCATATATTCCTCAAACATTACAATATGCCAAACATTTACATAGCATTTCTAGCATATTTATTTTTATTAATAATCTAGAAACATATATTCTTTTGTTGCTCTCAGCTAGGAGCCCTCCACAATCATGCTACTACTATGGTTGTGGTTGCTTTCTGCCGATCCTCCCTCCACCCGCTGCTCCTCTGAGAACACAACTCATGACAACAGGTACCACGAGTCTCATTGGAATACAACCAAGGAGCTGTGCAGTGAGAGCAAATGACAGAAGTCAGAATGTGGCCAGACCTTCTGAGGTACAAAAAACCACGTCCTCATTTCTCTCTGCTTGAGCACCACCATGTGGTTTAAAGAGGCATAAATGACTGTGCCTGGGGAAGAGACTCTTTCCAGGGAGAGACTTGGAAGCCATCTAGGGAAACACAGAAAGAAAATTGGGTTGTTTTCTTGATGTCCAGTGTTCTGTTTGTGTTTTTTGTTTAGTTTTTATTCTTTATATATTTTACATATTAGTGCTCTATCAGATGTGTAGTTGGTAAAATCTTTTCCCATTGTGAAGGCGTGCACATTGTCTAAATGATGATGTCCTTTGCTTATAGAAACCTTTCAGTTTCCTAAGGTACCATTTATTTATTGTTAGTCGTAGTACCTATGTCAGTGGTGTTCTGTTTAGAGAGTCTTTTCTTTTGCCAATGAGTTCAAGATTACTTCCCACTTTCTATTCTAGCAGGGTAAGTGTATCTGGCCAAAAGGTGGTGTCCTTGATCCAAAAAAGCCATGAATTCCAGGATAACCAACAAGGGAGGAGGAAGAAAGAGAAAAAGTGTGAGGATAGAATATTGGATAAAGACTTCCTTAAAAAAATGTCACCTTAAGTAGCATACAGTTGGCAATGGAAAACTCCAACATAAGGAGGGAAACTACACCCTGGGAAAAGCAATAAAGTGATCTCCTTGAAACAAAACCAAAGAAAGACACACAAACATAATTTTACTTCTAACAATGAAAAGAACAGGAAGCAACTATCACAATTCTTTAATATCTCTCAACATTAATGGACTAAATTCCCCAATAAAAAGAAATAGACTAACAGACTGGACACGTAAAGAGGACCCAGCATTTTGCTGCATACAGGAAACACACCTCAGAGACAAAGACAGACACTACCTCAGAGTAAGAGGCTGGAAAAATTTTTCCATGCAAGTGGTCCGAAGAAACAAGCTGGAGTAGCCATTATAATATCAAATAAAATCAACTTTCAACCAAAAGTCATCAAAAAAGATAATGAAGGAAACTTCATACTCATCAAAGGAAAAACCCACCAAGATGAACTCTCAATCCTAAATATCTATGCCCCAAATACAAGGGCACCTACATATGTAAAAGAAACCTTACTAAAGCTCAAAACACACATTGCACCTCACACAATAATAGTGGGAGATTTCAACACACCACTCTCATCAATGGACAGATCATGGAAACAGAAATTAAACAGTGATGTCGACAGACTAAGAGAAGTCATGAGCCAAATGGACTTAACGGATATTTATAGAACATTCTATCCTAAAGCAAAAGGATATACCTTCTTCTCAGCTCCTCATGGTACTTTCTCCAAAATTGACCATATAATTGGTCAAAAAAAGGGGCCTCAACAGGTACAGAAAGATAGAAATAATCCCATGCCTGCTATCGGACCACCACGGCCTAAAACTGGTCTTCAATAACAATAAGGGAAGAATGCCCACATATACGTGGAAATTGAACAATGCTCTACTCAATGATAACCTGGTCAAGGAAGAAATAAAGAAAGAAATTAAAAACTTTTTAGAATTTAATGAAAATGAAGGTACAACATACCCAAACTTATGGGACACAATGAAAGCTGTGCTAAGAGGAAAACTCATAGCGCAGAGTGCCTGCAGAAAGAAACAGGAAAGAGCATATGTCAGCAGCTTGACAGCACACCTAAAAGCTCTAGAACAAAAAGAAGCAAATACACCCAGGAGGAGTAGAAGGCAGGAAACACTCAAACTCAGAGCTGAAAACAACCAAGTAGAAACAAAAAGGACCATAGAAAGAATCAACAGAACCAAAAGTTGGTTCTTTGAGAAAATCAGCAAGATAGATAAACCCTTAGCCAGACTAACCAGAGGTCACAGAGACAGCATCCAAATTAACAAAATCAGAAATGAGAAGGAAGACATAACAACAGAATCTAAGGATTCATAGAAGGGAATAGGGAGGCAAAGTTTGGAGCAGAGGCTGAAGGAACACCCATTCAGAGCCTGCCCCACATGTGGCCCATACATATACAGTCATCCAATTAGACAAGATGGATGAAGCTACTAAGAAGGACATGTTTACAGGAACCGGATACAGATCTCTTCTGAGAGACACAGCCAGACCATGTCAAATACAGAGGTGAATGCTAGCAGTAAACCACTGAACTGAGAACGGGACTCCCATTGAAGGAATTAGAGAAAGGATTGAAAGAGCTGAATGAAGGGGTTTGCAATCACATAAGAACAACAATGCCAACGAACCAGACTAAACCACTATCCAAAGATTATATATGGACTGCCTCATGGCCCCAAATGCATATGTAGCAGAGGTGGCTTTGTTGGTCCCAATGGAAGGAGAAGTCCTTGGTCCTGCCAAGGTTGGACCCCCCTCCAGTGTAGGAGAATGTGGGGAGGGGCTGGAAGGGGGAGGATGGGGATGGGAACACCCTTACAGAAGGAGAGGGGTATGGGTTAGGGGGCTTATGTCCGGGAAATCGGGAAAGATAATAACATTTGAAATGTAAATACAAAAATATCCAATCAAAGAAAAAAGAAAAAGAAAAAAAGTTGAGAGTAAAAGAATACCTTGTATATTTTGGCAAAAAATCCTATACCCATGGTGGAACCCTTGGGAAATGATGTAATGTACAACAGTGTCAACAATTACTTGACCCAAGGAACAGAGAAGGAACACCTGAGTTATTGCTGCTTCCTCCCCCTTCTCCTCATCTTCTCCTTTTCTTATTCTTCCTTATCCCCTTTCTCATTTATACTTTTCTTTTGTTCTTTACCTCCCTCCCTCCCTCCCTTCCTTCCTTCCTCCCTTCCTTCATCCCTCCCTCCCTCCCTCCCTCCCTCCCTTCCTTCCTTCCTTCCTCCCTCCCTTCCTTCCTCCCTTCCTTCATCCCTCCCTCCCTCCCTTCCTTCCTTCCTTCCTCCCTTCCTTCATCACTCCCTCCCTCCCTTCCTCCCTTCCTTCCTTCCTTCCTCCCTTCCTTCCTTCCTTCCTTCCTTCCGTACAGTTAATCCTCCATCAGATACTCACTCAGCACTGGTACCAGGGGTGTGCCTGTCTTAGTTAGGGTATCTATCCTGTGAAGAGACACCATGACCAAGGCAACTCTTATAAAGGAAAATATTTAATTGGGGCTGGCTTACAGTTCAGAGATTTAGTCCATCATCATGACAGGAAGCATGGTGTCATGCAGGCAGACGTGGTGGTGGAGAAGGAGCTGAGTGTTCTACAACTGGCTCTGCAGGCTGCAGAAAGAGGACATGAACTGCTGACCTGGCTTAAGGATCTGAGAACTTAAAGCCCACCCCCAATGACACACTTCCTTCAACAAAGCCACACCTACTCCAACAAGGCCACACCTACTAATAATGTCAGCCCCCTGTGAGTCTATGGGGACCATTTTTTTTCTTTTTTCTGCTTTATCTTTTTTATCATTCATTATTACCCCCAGGTCCACCCTTAGACAGTTGCTTATCCCATTCCTCCTCCACCATCTCCAAAAGGATGTCCCCATCCCCCTTACCCTACCATGCCTTCCCACTCCCTGGAGTCTCAAGTCTCTTTAGGGTTAGCTTCATCTTCTCTCAGATCAGACCAGGCAGTCCTCTCCTGTATTTGTGGTCACTCTCCCCTTATCTATTCATTATAGTACTCAAAGTTCTATCTAGAACAATAAGACAGCAAAAGGAGATCAAGCTGATGCAAATTGGAAAGGAAGAAATCAAGATATCAATATCTGTAGAAGATATGATAGTATGCATAAGTCACCCCCAAAAATTCTACCAGAGAACTCCTAAAGCTGATAAATAAATTCAGCAAAGTAGCTAGATATAAAATTAACTCAAATAAATAAGGTTGAGAAAGAAAATAGGGAAACAACACTCTTCACAATAGTCACAAATAATATAAAACATCTTGGGATGATTCTAAACAAGCAAGTGAAAGATCTGTATGACAAGAACTGCAAGTTTCTTATGAACGAAATCAAAGAAGACCTCAGAAAAATGGAGAGATCTCTCATGCTCATGGGTTGGTAGGATTAACATAGTAAAAAATGACCATCCTACTAAAAGCAATCTACAAATTCAATGCAATCCCCATCAAAACCCCAACTCAATTCTGCAAACACATTGAAAGCCATTCTCAATTTCAAATGGAAAAACAAAAAACCCAGGATAGTGAAAATGATTCTTTTTAGCTTTTTAAATGCATTTTTAATTTACATCTTAAATGTTATCCCATTTCCTGGTTTCCCCTTCAGAAACTGGATACCCCACCCTCCTGCTTCTATGACAGTGCTCCCTCACCCACCCACCCACCCACCCCCTCCTGCCTCCCCGCTTTGATATTCCCCTACAGTGCTGCATCAAGCCTTGGCAGGACCAAGGGCCTCTCCTCCCACTGATGCCCGAAAAGGCCATCCTCTCCTACATATGCAGCTGGAGCCATAGGTCCATCCCTGTGTACTCTTTGATAGTTTAGTCCCTGGAGCTCTGGGGGGATCTGGTTTGTTGATATTGTGTTCTTCTTATGGGGTTGCAAATCCCTTCAGCTACTTCAGTCCTTTCTCTAACTCCTCCATTGAGGACCCTGCTCTCAGTTTGATGGTTGGCTGTGAGCATCAGCCTCTATATTTGTCAGACTCTGACAGAGCTTCTTAGCAGACATCTATGTAAGGTTCACGTCAGCATGCACTTCTTGGCATCTGCAATTGTGACTTGGTTTAGTGACTGCATATGGGATGGATCCCCAGGTGAGGGCAGTCTCTGGGTAGCCTTTCAGTCTCTTCTCCACACTTTGTCTCTGTATTTCCTCCTGTGAGCATGTTTTGCTCTACTAGGCCAGATTCATTCACATAAAAACAACATTCCTCCCCCACTACAACCTAAGTCCCTTCCTGTTTAGCTGTCAGCAGGTTAAGAACTCTCCTGTTTGTAAGGTCATGGTGTGGTCAAGCTTGTCCTGGAAGTCATCAGCCAGGTATTGTGTCTGTGCCAGGGCTACCCCGGCAGCCCCTGTTGTACCTGCCAAGATGGCCAGGACAAGCATGGGAATGACTATCTCTTTCTCCAGTCCCGTCCTCACTGCCAGGCAATCTCTTCAAACTTGTAGAGGTAGACCTGTGGGGTAATCATTGCTGGGGTGCAAATACCTTGGAGTGAGGAGTTAGCACAGGGACTTATGGTGTTATTGCAGTAAGAAGATTAGGGGTGGGGCTAACACGTACAGGCTTGGTGTCAGTGATATTATGGGAACATGAAGAATGGGACCTGGAAGGGCCCTATGAGGCAAAAAGAGAAGGCTAGATTAAAAGGTTCTGAAATGCTTTGTAACTTTTGTGTCTGTGAAGATCTATGGGGATCATGAAGTGAGAAGTTAATGGGAACAGCTAGCAACAATAA
This sequence comes from Rattus norvegicus, assembly GCF_021556685.1. Classification (NCBI taxonomy): domain Eukaryota; kingdom Metazoa; phylum Chordata; class Mammalia; order Rodentia; family Muridae; genus Rattus; species Rattus norvegicus. The sequence continues at coordinate 76,000,051 of NC_141554.1, read as the reverse complement.
CTGGGAAACAGAGTCACTGAAAAAGCACTGGGAGGAATTGGGGTGAGTCATTAGGTGTAGGAAATCATCCATGTACTGGAGGATGTATTGTAACCAGGAAAGGTTGGCGTGGAGCGCCTTGATGACTTTGACTTTTTGGTCTACAATGCATTGGTAGACGAGGACTGGTTGTGGAGCTGGGACACTTGTTGAGAAATGTGTAAATCAGCCACAGGGTAAATGGGTGGGAATAAAATTTGCCAAATACTCCTGCACTCCAATGTTAGTTCTAGAGAACTGGGATATACAGCTTCTTGGGGTTTGGTTGTTGGTTTGAATATATTTCTACTTTGCAATTCCAATAGCTACAGCTCCCATAGGTGTTAACATCTTGAAGACAGGATTTTCCCCTTTTTCATTGCGAATAATGGAACCAGGCAAAGGGGTGATAAAGACCAAGTGAGTCTGGATATATTGGGATTCTTAAAGGCTTCTGGCACCCTTTTGGAGAGCTATCCTCTGTTTTTATAACGTTGTTGTACCTGTAATATGTTTTTCTAACAATAAATCTCCAGTGTTGTGTATTGGGAGGATTAGGGAGTGGCTGGGCAGTAGTACCGGAGTTAGTAATGGGGAATAACAAAAACAGCCATAAGAATGGAGGACAGAGGCCTGTGGGACACACATGGCCTGGGCTTAGGCCACCAGGTCATAGATGTCCTTTCTAGAAGATCTCATTGTCCTGCTGTGGGTGGGGTCTTTGTCACCTCATAAGTCCTTGACTTGTTGATAGAGTGTCTATCTTCTTGATTGATATCAGACCTTCCTGTCTGGGACCCATATAGGCCTCAGCATGTCCTGTGGAAAGACACAAGCAAAATCCCCTCCTGTCATGATGAGAGGGAGGGTTGGGTCCCTCTCATACTCTGTCTAAGGGATCAGGCCATCATTCCAGGATGGGAGGGGTTACTCCTGGTGCCAGTGGGGATAAATAAGAAGTGTAGAGTCTTTGTAAATATTAAATATATGTAGAGTTGCTAGGTCCATTGCTAATTGTATGCTAGCAGATAGGTGATTGTTCTTTGTTTTGTAAGTTAAGCATTTAGAGTTGGCTCTGGGGACTGTAAGAATCCCCGCCTGACGGCCAATCTCCTATTGTGAACAGAGGTCTTGGATTGGGAACTAGTACGAGCAAGACCATTATGAGTTTCTATCTGTTGAGCAATGCCCATGGCAGTGAAGGTGGAGAGTGTGTTAATCTTTTTGAGCTTTCTCCCATTTGAGCTGCTGTCCATGTGAAATGGGAGTATGTGTCAACAGTGATAAAGACATTTTTTGGAGGCTGAGTTTGGGGATGTGGGTGACATTAATTAGGCAACGGGCATTGAATTTGAGACCTCAGGTGTTAGTGGCCTTAGTTTGTAAAGTTGAGGAAGTAACAAGGAATGCACAAAAGGAGCATATTTTTATTATCCTATGAAATTGATCAAGAGGGACATGGGGGAAACTGGTATCAAGCCCTTTTACATTTGTGTGTGTGTGTGTGTGTGTGTGTGTGTGTGTGTGTACATGAAAATGATCTGATTACTTAACAGAGGCTGTGAATATTCATGTAGAAGCAGTCTGATCAGCAAGAGTATTGGACCAGGCAGAAGACTGTGAGATCTGACATGATGGATGTAGAGGGGAATGACCCTTCCCTGTAAGAAGGTGGAGACACAGATGAACAGAGGGGAGAGTGGGTTGGTGTCTAAATTCACAAAGATCTTGAAAACCAAAAAAGCAAAGCAACAGCATATAAACTGTTTTCAGAGAGGGCTAAAGGGCCCATTGGCTTCCTTGAGGGTTAAATAAATAGCATATACTTCCTTGTATTAGGGTGAGAAATGGGTAACTCTCTGAATTGAATAGTGGGGGATTCATTCCTAGGGGAGTAACATATTTTTGCCATGGCTCCCCTGTTTCCTCCATAAAAAACACTGAGGGAGCCTCAGTGATGAGCCTCTTTGCCAAGAACTGGAGGTGGTGTAGCCATCCCAACAGAGGTTGGGCAGAAACCCCTCTTTTGTTAGAGTAATGATTACCAAATTGTCCCTGGAATCTTATTAGGCTAATAGCAAAGAAGGCATGATTTCTGAGTAGTGATTGGATATGAGAGAGAGAGAGAGAGAGAGAGAGAGAGAGAGAGAGAGAGAGAGAGAGAGAATGAATGAGGTGACAAGAATATCAGGTTCCTCCTAGTCTAAGGTTTGTAGGTAGGACTCTATCTCTGCCATTTCTAAGAATAATAGCAAGTGTATTAACCTCAGAATTCTAGGTGCACTAACCACCAGGGTGTGGAGCCATTTCAGCACTCCCTGGGGCTGACACAGTGCTCCCACAAGGGTAGAGGAGGAGTTAAAAATAAGAAGCTTTCAAGGCATTGTTGGATCACAACTTGTGAGTATCATATCTTTAGGGCACATTAATGGTACCTAAAGTCCCAATTGTCTCAGAGGAGAGAGCTCTTGCAGAGGGAGGAGGCTTATTTATCCCCTTTTAGAGAATCAAAGAGAGGCTGTAGGGTACTGTTGGGGAGGGAGAGCCATATGCATAGTCAATTAAGGTTTCCCTAAAAGCTTTGGATGGAGTTGAGAGTTAAAAGTTGAGGGAAGGAATCCTGGGTTTAAGAGATTGTATTGACAGGTGAGATGAACATTTTTGAAACAAAGAGGAGCCTGCCAGGAGATCACAGGACTCAGGAATCTCGGAGAACTGGGGACTGAAACCTTACAGTCTTCATCTGCGCCCCAGAGTTAAACCTGTGGCACAGCTTCCCAGACCCAAATCTTGCTGCCCTGAGAGAGGTGGTCTCCAAGGAGTGCTGTCACGCCTAAGATCACAGGTTCATGGGTTCACAGGAGGGATAGGCTCCAGTCAGAAACAAGAAGACCAAGTAACACCAGAAATAAGAAGCTGTAAAGAGGCACATGCATGAACCTAAGAAACAGAAACCAAGGCTACTTGGCATCATCAGAACCCAGTTCTCTCACTACAGCAATTCCTAAATACCCCAACATGCCAGAAAAGCAAGATTCTTATTTAAAAATCACATCTCAACCCAAATCCAGGGGGAAGAGAGCTGACCATCCCGGAGTGCAGACATCCTGAGACTGCAGGACAGACTGTCACCTCTGCCCATGTCCCTGGTCCAAGGAGAAACTACACAGTGCCTCTGGACACAGGGATATTAGGAAGAGACAGCCGCCAGTACCTGCGATTCTGGTCTGTGCCCAGGACTGAACTGAACCAGCCAAAGAGCTCCCTGCACACAAATCCCATGGGTGAGAGAGCTGGACCCTCAGGCATGTGGGTACTCCTGAGAAGTCAGAGGAGACTACCCTCTGCCAACAGTTCATACCCAATGGGGAATTGCATAGTGCCAACTGTGCCCGCTGGGTGCAAGGACATACGAACAATTAGAGGCAGGACAGTTTGATTCCTGCCCATGCTGAGAGCTCAAAGACAGTTTCCAGAAGCATTGCCACAGCTGAGAGCAGAGGTAAGACCCACTTTTCTGCTACCAAGTGACCTGCCTGTTGGATTCAGAATACACAGAGGAAGAAGTCCTCTGGGTCAGGGAACTTCCTGTTTCTGGCTCTGCCCGGAAGTAAGCTGATACCATCCCACAGTTCCTTGTACCCAAATCCTGTGGGGAAGAGAACTGACCACCCAGGAGTGCAGACATCCCGAGACCGCAGGACAGACTGCCACCTCTGCACACCTCTGCCCACATCCCTGATCCAAGGGGAAACTACAGATTGCCTATGGACACAGGAATATAGGAACAGACAGCCCCTGGTACCTGTACTTTTGTTTTGAGCCCAGGACTGAACTGAACGGGCCAAACAGCTCTCTGAACTGAAATCCCATGGGGGAGAGAGCTGGACCCTCAGAAGTGTGTATACACCTGAGAAGTCAGAAGAGAATACCCTCTGCCCACAGTCCAGACCCACGAGAGAATCACATAGTGCCAACTGTGCCTGCTGGGTGCAAGGACCTATATGAGCAAAAAGGGGCAGGACCCTTTGACTCCTGCCCATGCCTAGAGCTGAAAGACGTGTCATCTCCAAGAGCGCTGACACACCTAAAATCAGAGCACCTGTTCTCAGGTAAGGCTGAAAGAAAAGAGGAAAACAGTTCTACAGGAGTGCTGACACAGAGGCCTACAGGAGGGTCAAGTCACTCTCAGAGACAAGACAAGCAAACACCAGAGACAACCTAATGGTTAAAGGCAAGCAAAGGAACCCAATCAACAGAAACCAAGACTACTTGGCATCATCAGAGTCCAGTTCCCCCATCAAAGAAAATACTGGATATCCAAACACACCAGAAAAGCAATATTTAGATTTAAAATCACATTTTTGATAATGATGGAGGACTTTAAGAAAGACATAAAGAACTCCCTTAAAGAAATGCAGGAAAACACAAGTAAACAAGTAGAAGCCCTTACGGAGGAAACACAAAAGTCCTTGAAAGAATTCCAGGAAAACACAAACAGGTCAAGGAATTAAAAATGGAAGTAGAAGCAATAAAGAAAGCAGAAAAGGAAACAACCCTGGATATAGACAACCAAAGAAGAGACAAGGAGCCGCAAATATAAGCATCACCAACAGAATTCAAGAGATAGAAGAGAGAATCTCAGGAGCAGAAGATTCCATAGAAATCATTGACACAACAGTCAAAGATAATGGAAAATGGAAAAAGCTACTGGTCCAGAACATACAGGAAATTCAGGACTCAATGGGAAGATCAAGCATAAGGATAACAGGTATAGAAGATAGTGAAGACTCCCAGCTCAAAGGACCAGTAAATATCTTCAACAAAATCATAGAAGAAAACTTCCCTAACCTAAAGAAAGAAATGCCCATAATCATACAAGAATCCTACAGAACTCCAAATAGTTTGGACAAGAAGAGAAATTCCTCCCATCACATAATAGTTAAAACACCAAATGCACAAAACAAAGAAAGAATATTAAAAGCAGTAAGGGAAAAAGTCAGGTGACATATAAATGCAGACATATAAGAATTACACCAGACGCCATTTTACCAAAAGCAATCTACAGATTCAATGCAATCCCCATCAAAATACCAATCCAATTCTTCAAAGAGTTAGACAGAACAATTTGCAAATTCATCTGGAATAACAAAAAACCCAGGATAGCTAAAGCTATCCTCAACAATGAAAGGACTTCAGGGGGAATCACTATCCCTGAACTCAAGCAGTATTACAGAGCAATAGTGATAAAAACTGCATGGTATTGGTACAGAGACAGACAGATAGACCAATGGAATAGAATTGAAGACCCAGAAATGAACCCACACACCTATGGTCACTTGATTTTTGACAAAGGAGCCAAAACCATCCAATGGAAAAAAGATAGCATTTTCAGCAAATGGTGCTGGTTCAACTGGAGGTCAACATGTAGAAGAATGCAGATTGATCCATGCTTATCACCCTGTACAAAGCTTAAGTCCAAGTGGATCAAGGACCTCCACATCAAAGCAGACACACTCAAACTAATAGAAGAAAAACTAGGGAAGCATCTGGAACACATGGGCACTGGAAAAAATTTCCTGAACAAAACACCAATGGCTTACGCTCTAAGATCAAGAATTGACAAATGGGATCTCATAAAACTGCAAAGCTTCTGTAAGGCAAAGGACACTGTGGTTAGGACAAAACGGCAACCAACAGATTGGGAAAAGATCTTTACCAATCCTACAACAGATAGAGGCCTTATATCCAAAATATACAAAGAACTCAAGAAGTTAGACCGCAGGGAAACAAATAACCCTATTAAAAAATGGGGCTCAGAGCTAAACAAAGAATTCACAGCTGAGGAATGCCGAATGGCGGAGAAACACCTAAAGAAATGTTCAACATCTTTAGTCATAAGGGAAATGCAAATCAAAACAACCCTGAGATTTCACCTCACACCAGTGAGAATGGCTAAGATCCAAAACTCAGGGGACAACAGATGCTGGCGAGGATGTGGAGAAAGAGGAACACTCCTCCATTGTTGGTGAGATTGCAAACTGGTACAACCATTCTGGAAATCAGTCTGGAGGATCCTCAGAAAATTGGACATTGAACTGCCTGAGGATCCAGCTATACCTCTCTTGGGCATATACCCAAAAGATGCCCCAACATATAAAAAAGACACGTGCTCCACTATGTTCATTGCAGACTTATTTATAATAGCCAGAAGCTGGAAAGAACCCAGATGCCCTTCAACAGAGGAATGGATACAGAAAATGTGGTACATCTACACAATGGAATATTACTCAGCTATCAAAAACAACGACTTTATGAAATTCGTAGGCAAATGGCTGGAACTGGAAAATATCATCCTGAGTGAGCTAACCCAAACACAGAAAGACATACTTGGTATGCACTCATTGATAAGTGGCTATTAGCCCAAATGCTTGAATTACCCTAAATGCCTAGAACAAATGAAACTCAAGACAGATGATCAAAATGTGAATGGTTCACTCCTTCTTTAAAAGGGGAACAAGAATACCCTTGGCAGGGAAGAGAGAGGCAAAGATTAAAACAGAGACTGAAGGAACACCCATTCAGAGTCTGCCCCACATGTGGCCCATGCATATACAGCCATCCAATTAGACAAGATGGATGAAGCAAAGAAGTGCAGACCGACAGGAGCCGGATGTAGATCGCTCCTGAGAAACACAGCCAGAATACAGCAAATACAGAGGCGAATGCCAGCAGCAAACCACTGAGCTGAGAATAGGACCCCCGTTGAAGGAATCAGAGAAAGAACTGGAAGAGCTTGAAGGGGCTCGAGACCCCATATGTACAACAATGCCAAGCAACCAGAGCTTCCAGGGACTAAGCCACTACCTAAAGACTATACATGGACTGACCCTGGACTCTGACCTCATAGGTAGCAATGAATATCCTAGTAAGAGCACCAGTGGAAGGGGAAGCCCTGGGTCCTGCTAAGACTGAACCCCCAGTGAACTAGACTGTTGGGGGGAGGGGGACAATGGGGGGAGGGTGGGGAGGGGAACACCGATAAGAAAGGGGAGGGGGGAGGGGGATGTTTGCCCGGAAACTGGGAAAGGGAATAACACTCGAAATGTATATAAGAAATACTCAAGTTAATAATAAAAAAAAAAAGAATTACACCAGACACTCACCAGATACTATGAAAGTCAGAAGATCCTGGACAGATGTCATGTATCTAAGAGAACAAAAATGCCAGCCCAAGCAACTGTATGCAGCAAAACTCTCAATTAACATAGATGGAGAAACCAAGGTAGTCCATGACAAAAACCAAATTTACACATTATCTTTCTACAACTCCAGGATAATAGATGGAAAACTCCAACACAAGAAGAGAAAGTACACCATACAGAAAGCAATAATATAATTTCCTTGCAATGAAACCAAAAGAGACACAAACATAATTCCACCTCTAACAACGAAAATAACAGGAGGCAACAATCATATTTCTTTAATATCACTCAACATCAACAGAGTCAATTCCCCCCAAACAGACATAGACTAAAAGACTGGATATGGAAAGAGGACCCAGCATTTTGCTTCATGCAGACACTACAAAGACAGACACTACCTCAGAATAAATGTCTGGAAAACAACTTTCCAAGCAAATAGCCCAAAGAAACAAGCTGGAGTTGCCATTCTAATATCATATAAAATTTACTTTCAACCAAAAATTATTGAAAAAGGTAAGGAAGGACACTGCATATTCATCAAAGGAAAAATCCACCAAGATGAACTCTCAATCCTAAATATCTATGGTCCAAATGCAAGGGCACCTACATTCATAGAAGAAACCTCACTAAAGCTCAAAACACACACTGCACCTCACACGATAAGGAGATTTCCACACCCCACTCTCATCAATGGACAGATCCTGGAAACAGAAATTAAACAGAGACATAGAGAAACTAACAGAAGTTATGAAGCAAATAGATTTAACAGATATTTATAGAACATTCCATCCTAAATCAAAAGGATATGCCTTCTTCTCAGGACCTCATGGAACCTTCTCCAAAATTGGCCATATAATCGATCACAAAACAGGCCTCAACACACACAGGAAGATAGAATCTCATGCATCCTATCAGATCACCACTTATTAAGACTGGTCTTCAATAACAACAATAATGACAGAAAGCACACATATACATGGAAGTTGAACAGTGCTCTACTCAATGACAACTTGATCAAGGAAGGCATAAAGAAAGAAATTAAAGACTTCTTAGAGTTTAATGAAAACGAAGGTACAACATACCCAAATTTATGGGACACAATGAAAGCTGTGCTAAGAGGAAAACTGATAGCTCTGAGTGCCTGCAGAAAGAAACAGGAGAGAGCATATGTCAGCAGCTTGACAACACACCTAAAATCTCTAAAACAAAATGAAATAAATAAACACAAGAGGAGTAGAAGGCAGGAAATAATCAAACTCAGGGCTGAATACAACCAAGTAGAAAGGAAACAGTCTATACAAAGAATCGACAAAACCAGGAGCTGGTTCTTTGAGAAAATCAACAAGATAGAAAAACCCTTAGCCAGACTAACCAAAGCTCACAGAGAGTGTATCCAAATTAGCAAAAGCAGAAATGAAAAGGAAGACATAACAACAGAATCAGATGAAATTAAAAAAATCTTTGGAAGGTACTGAACACGCCTATAATCAACAAAACGTGAAAATCTGGAGGAAATAGACAATTTTCTAGACAGATACCAGGTACCAAAAAATCAGGAACAAATAAACCATCTAAACAACCCCATAACTCCTAAAGAAATAGAAGCAGTTAATAATAAGTCTCTCAAACAAAAAGAGCCCAGGATCAGAAGAGTTTAGTGCAGAATTCTATGAGACCTTCACAAAAGATCTCATACCAATACTTTCCAAACTATTCCACAAAATAGAAACAGATGGAGTACTACCGAATTCCTTCTATGAAGCCACAATTACTCGTATAGCGAAACCACAGAAAGACCCAACAAAGAAAGAGAACTTCAGACCAATTTCCCTTATGAATATTGACACAAAAATACTCAATAAAATTCTGGCAAACCGAATCCAAGTACACATCAAAACTACCAGCCATCATGATCAAGTAGGCTTTATCGCAGGACTGAAGGGACAGTTTAATATACAAAAATACAAGAATGTAATCCACTATATAAACAAACTCAAAGATAGGAACCACATGATCGTTTCATTAGATGCTGAGAAAGCATTTGACAAAATTCAACACCACTTCCTTATAAAAGGCCTAGAAAGATCAGAAATTCAAGGCCCATACCTAAACATAGTAAAAGCCATATGCAGTAAACCAGTAGCTAATATCAAATTAAATGGAGAGAAACTTGAAGCAATCCCACTAAAATCAAGGACTAGACAAGGCTGCCCACTCTCTCCCTACTTATTCAATATAGTACTTGAAGTCCTAGCCAGAGCAATCAGACAACAAAAGGAGGTCAAAGGGATACAAATTGGAAGGGAAGCAATAAAAACAGCACTATTTGCAGATGATATGATAGTATATTTAAGTGACCACAAAAGTTCCACCAGAGAACTACTTAACCTGATAAACAACTTCAGCAATCTGTCAGGGTATAAAATTAACTCAAACAAACCAGTAGCCTTCCTCTACTTAAAGGATAAAGAGGCTGAGAAAGAAACTAGGGAAATGACTCCCTTCACAATAGTCCCAAATAATATAAAATATCTTGGTGTGACTTTAACCAAGCAAGTGAAAGATCTGTATTAAGAACTTCAAGTCTCTGAAGAAAGATATTGAGGAAGATCTCAGAAGATTGGAAGATCTTTCATGCTCATGGATTGGCAGGATTAATATAGTAAAAATGGCCATTTTGCCAACAGCAATCTATGGATTCAATGCAATCCCCATCAAAATTTCTAGTCAATTCTTTTTTTTTTTCATCTTTATTAACTTGACTATTTCTTATTTACATTTCGATTGTTATTCCCCTTCCCGGTTTCACGACCAACACCCCCCTAACCCCTCCCTCTCCCCTTCTGTATGGGTGTTCCCCTCCCCACCCTCCCCCTATTACCACCCTCCCCCCAACAATCATGTTCACTGGGGGTTCAGTCTTGGCAGGACCAAGGGCTTCCCCTTCCACTGGTGCTCTTACTAGGCTACTCCTTGCTACCTGTGAGGTTGGAGCCAGGGTCAGTCCACGTGTAGTCTTTGGATAGTGGCTTAGTCCCTGGAAGCTCTGGTTGCTTGTCATTGTTGTTCATATGGGGTCTCAAGCCCCAGTTTTAATAGGGTCTAACTTCTTGAGTTCTTTGTATATTTTGGATATAAGCCCTCTATCTGTTGTAGGATTGGTAAAGATCTTTTCCCAATCTGTTGGTTGCCGTTTTGTCCTAACCACAGTGTCCTTTGCCTTACAGAAGCTTTGCAGTTTTATGAGATCCCATTTATCGATTCTTTTTTTTTCTTTTCTTTCGGAGCTGGGGATTGAACCCAGGGCCTTGCGTTTGCTAGGCAAGTGCTCTACCACCGAGCTAAATCCCTAACCCCCCATTTATCGATTCTTGATCTTAGAGCATAAGCCATTGGTGTTTTGTTCAGGAAATTTTTTCCAGTGCCCATGTGTTCCAGATGCTTCCCTAGTTTTTCTTCTATCAGTTTGAGTGTATCTGGTTTGATGTGGAGGTCCTTGATCCACTTGGACTTAAGCTTTGTACAGGATGATAAGCATGGATCGATCTGCATTCTTCTACATGTTGACCTCCAGTTGAACCAGCACCATTTGCTGAAAATGCTATCTTTTTTCCATTGGATGGTTTTGGCTCCTTTGTCAAAAATCAAGTGACCATAGGCATGTGGGTTCTTTTGTGGGTCTTCAATTCTATTCCACTGGTCTATCTGTCTGTCCCTGTGCCAATACCCTGCAGTTTTTATCACTATTGCTCTGTAATACTGCTTGAGTTCAGGGATAGTGATTTCCCCAGATTCCTTTCATTGTTGAGGATAGTTTTACCTATCCTTGGATTTTTGTTATTCCAGATGAATTTGGAAATTGTTATGTCTAACTCTCTGAAGAATTGGATTGGTTTTCGATGGGAATTGCATTGAATCTGTCGATTGCTTTTCGTAAAATTGTCATTTTTACTATATTAATCCTGCCACTCCATGAGCATGGGAGATCTTTCCATACAGATCTTTCACTTGTTTGGATAAAGTAACACCAAAGTATTTATATTATTTGGGACTATTATGAAGGGTGTCGTTTCCCTAATTTCTTTCTCAGCTTCTTTCTCTTTAGTGTAGAGGAAGGCTACTGATTTATTTGAGTTAATTTTATACCCAGCCACTTTGCTGAAGGTGTTTCTCAGGTTTAGTAGTTCTCTTGTGGACCTTTTTGGATCACTTAAATATCCTGTCATATCATCTGCAAATAGTGATATTTTGACTTTTTCTTTTCCAATCTGTATCCCTTTGATCTCCTTGTGTTGTCTGATTTCTCTGGCTAGGACTTTGAGAACTATATTGAATAAGTAGTGAGAGTGGGCAGCATTTTCTACTCCCTGATTTTAGTGGGATTGCTTCAAGTTTCTCTCCATTTAGTGTAATGTTAGCTACTGGTTTGCTGTATATGGCTTTTACTATGTTCAGGTATGGGACTTGAATTCCTGTTCTTTCCAGGACTTTTATCATGAAGGGGTGTTGAATTTTGTCAAATGCTTTCTCAGCATCTAATGGAATGATCATGTGGTTTTGTTCTTTTAGTTTGTTTATATAATGGATCACGTTGATGGTTTTCCGTATATTAAACCATCCCTGCATGCCTGGGATGAAGCCCACTTGATCATGGTGGATGATTGTATTGATGTGCTCTTGGATTCGGTTTGCCAGAATTTTATTGAGTATTTTTGCGTCGATATTCATAAGGGAAATTGGTCTGAAGTTCTCTTTCTTTGTTGGGTCTTTGTGTGGTTTAGGTATAAGAGTAATTGTGGCTTAATAGAAGGAATTCGGTAGTGCCCCATCTGTCTCAATTTTGTGGAATAATTTGGATAGTATTGGTATGAGGTCTTCAATGAAGGTCTGATAGAATTCTGCACTGAACCCATCTGGTCCTGGGCTCTTTTTGGTTGGGAGACTTTTAATGACTGCTTCTATTTCTTTAAGAGTTATTGGGTTGTTTAAATGGTTTATCTGTTCCTGACTTGACTTTGGTATCTGTCTAGGAAATTGTCCTATTCCTGCAGATTTTCAATTTTTTTAATATAGGCTTTTGTAGTAGGATCTGATGATTCTTTGAATTTCCTGTGATTCTGTAGTTATGTCTCCCTTTTCATTTCTGATTTTGTTAATTTGGACACACTCTCTGTGTCCTCTCATTAGTCTGGCTAAGGGTTTATCTATCTTATTGATTTTCTCAGTGAACAAACTTTTGGTTCTTTTGATTCTTTGTATGGTCCTTTTTGGTTCTACTTGGTTGATTTCAGCTCTGAGTTTGATTATTTCCTGCCTTCTACTCCTCCTGGGTGTATTTGCTTCTTTTTGTTCTAGAGCTTATAGGTGTGCTGTCAAGCTGCTGACATATGCTCTCTCCTGTTTCTTTCTGCAGGCACTCAGCTCTATGAGTTTTCCTCTTAGCACAGCTTTCTTGTATATTGTTGGTAATGCTTGCATCTGTGACTCCTGATCTCTTTCCTAAGTTTTCCATCTACAGGGTTGACTCTTTTTGTTATTTATTTATTGTTTCTATTTTTAAATTTTATTTTCTTGGATATTTTATGTATTTAGATTTCAAATGTAATCCCCTTTCCGCCCTGTCCCATACTCCCTCCTCCTGCTTTTTTAAGGATGCTCCCACTCCCACCCACCTACTCCAACCTCAATGCCTTGTCTTTCACACAAATTGGGGAAATGAGCCCTCAAAGGACAAAGGGCTTTTCTTCCTATTGATACTGGACAACGCCATCCTCTGCTACACATGTGGCTGGTATCATGGGTCCCTCCATGTTCACTTATTGTTTCATGGGTTAGACCTTGGAAGTACCGGTGGGGTCTGGTTGGTTGATGTTGTTGTTCTTCCTATGGTGTTGCAATCCCCATCACCTCCTTCAGTCTTTTCTCTAACTCCTCCACTGAGGTAGCTTTGTTCGGTCCAGTGGTTAGCTGCACGCACATTCATCTGTATCAGTAGGGTTCTGGCAGAGCCTCTCAGGGGACACCCATATCTGCCTCCTCTCAGCAAGCACTTCTTGGCATCAGCAATAGTGACTGGGGTTGATGGTTGCTTATGGGATGGATGCCCAGGTGAAGCAGTCTCTGGATGGCCTTTTGTTCAGTCCCTGCTCCACTCTTTGTCCTTTTATTTCCCCCTGTAAGTATTTTGTTCTCCCTTCTAAGAAGGAATGAAGCATCCACATTTTGGTCTTCCTGGATCTTCTTGAGCTTCATACGATTGGTGAACTTTTCTTAGGTAGTCCAAGCTTTTGGGCTAATATCCACTTATCAGTGAGTGAATACCATGTGTCTTCTTTTGTGATTGGGTTACCTCATTCAGGATGATATTTTCTAGTTTCATCAATTTGCCTAAGAATTTCATGAAATCAGTTTTTAAATAGCTGAGTAGTACTCCATTGTAGAGCGCCCTCCTGTGGTGAACAACGGTACTGCGCATGCGCAGGCTTTGCACCTGGCATCAGTTGGCTGGTAATATGCTAATGAGGGAGCAGTAACATGCTAATGAGGTGATTCGTGCTCCGCCAATCCCTGAAGGACAATTAGCATAGCCCCAGCCTGCTGTCTATAAGGCGAGCACTCTTGCTGCCTGAGGTCCCCGTATCAGCAAAATGAAGGTGGTCCTGCAATAAAGGCTGTTAAGAAGGATCTGACGGTGTTGCGTCTTCCTTGTTGGACGAGGTGGGCGCTACAACTGGTGGCCTTGTACGGGGACCCGAGAATATTCTCATGGATCCAGAAGTCTTCAGATTCAGGACAGCGACGTCGGTAAATTCCCGGATAAGGGAAGATAAGGTTCTCTGGAGGTAAGCAGAGACGATGAATAAAGTTCTCTGAAGGTAAGCAGAGAAGTTGAAAGCCTTGGTATAGAGGCCGAGAGGTTAGTGAAGTTGAAAGCCTTGGTATAGAGGCCTAGAGGTTAGTGAAGTTGAAAGCCTTGGTATAGAGGCCGAAAGGTTAGTGAAGTTGAAAGCCTTGGTATAGGGGCCTAGAGGTTAGTGAAGTTGAAAGCCTTGGTATAGAGGCCTAGAGGTTTGTGAAGTTGAAAGCCTTGGTATAGAGGCGGAAAGGTTAGTGAAGTTGAAAGCCTTGGTATAGAGGCCAAAAGGTTAGTGAAGTTGAAAGCCTTGGTATAGAGGCGGAAAGGTTTGTGAAGTTGAAAGCCTTGGTATAGAGGCCAAAAGGTTTGTGAACTACGGCAATGTTGTTTCCAATTGATCCTTTGTGGGTAGGGCTTGTAATTTTGTTTCTTTTTTTCTTTGTGTGGGATAGAGAAGCCACAGAGGGCAAGCTTAGGCCCGGACCAAAACTTCTTTGGCGAATGGTCCCTGCCTGCTTGGAGGATAAACGATGTGAGGAAGCCGTTAAGACAGGTCAGAGGGTCCTTGCAGAGCAACAAGAAAGTATATCGGAGGGAGAAAAGGTCTCGAAAGAAAAAAAAAGAAAAGAAAAGGAGATAAAAGGAACAGAGAGAAGGCAGAGATAAAAAAAGAGGATAATCAGGACCAGGAAACAAATAAGATCTATTCTTCTTTAAAAACCTTGACCTTAGGAATGTCAGATGATTCAGAGTTTAGTGAGGATGATGAGGTTGATCTCGAGGAAGAGGCTGCTCAATGTGAGAGGGAGAGATATGATCCAGACTGGCCACACGCTAGTGCACGTGGCAACGAGGCAGACAATTAGACAAGAAAGCAGTTATACCAACAGCACCTCCGTATAACCCTCAACATAAAAGCATGGTGAAGCCTACACAAGCTACTTCCTTTTGCCCAGAGGTGTGGAAAGAGATGGGATTAATAAGACCCTTGAATATTACCCTTCTGCACAGCTTGCTGTGTTAGGCGTAAAATCTTGTATTCAGCATTTTGGTATTTTACCCAAGAAAATTATTATACCATATACAACAGCTCAGATAGAAACATTGTGTGCCTTGATAGATGATTGGGCCATATTGCACTGTAGTTTTGATGGAGAGTTTGACAATCACTATCCTAAGGATCCTTTGCTACAATTTTTTACTGAACATCCAGTGATTTTTCCAAAGGTCACTGCCTCAGAGCCTTTGTCGGGAGCATTAGATATTTATACAGATGGCTCCAAAACAGGTGTAGGTGCCTATAGGGTTGATTCTCAAGAACCAGTATTAATTCAATACAGTTCAGGCACCCCCCAAATTACGGAATATAAAATTGTATTGGAAGTTTTTAAAAGATTTCATGATTCTTTTAGTTTAATTTCTGACTCCGCTTATGTATTTGGGCCAGAAAAAACAAATTTTTTATACAACATATTCGAGCCCATACTAATTTGCCTGGTCCCATGACCAGTAATAACGCCCTGGTGGATGCTAGTACTCGTAGAGAGTTTATTTTTCATACTGCTCCAGTTGATCTCGCTAGAGAATTTCATCAAAAGTTTCATGTTCCTGCTTTTACTCTTCAACAAAAATTTAACATCTCTAGGGCTACAGCTCGTGATGTGGTGTTACGTTGCCAGAGTTGTGTTCAATTTCACCACCCTCGTCATGTGAGGATTAACCCTCGTGGTCTGATCCCGCTAAAACTTTGGCAGATGGATGTCACACACATATCTCAATTTGGAAATTTAAAATATGCTCATGTTTCTGTTGATACCTGTTCCGGTATTGTATACGCTACTCTGATGACTGGTGAAAAGGCTTGTAATGCCATTAGTCGTTGCTTAGAGGCATGGGCAGCCTGGGGAAAGCCTGATAGTATCAAGACATCAACGGGCCTGCCTACACTGCAAAGTCCTTTTGGGCATTTTGCCAGACAATGCAGGTCAGTCATACTACAGGATTACCATACAATCCTCAAGGTCAAGGGATTGTGGAAAGAGTGCATCATACCTTAAAAGAGCTTATACAAAAACAAAAAGAGGGAATTGCCAGCCGCCGAACACCAAAAGAACAACTTTCTTTGGCTCTTTTTACTCTAAATTTCTTAATTTTGGATGCACATGGCCGCTCTGCCGCAGATCGCCATACTACTACTACACCTATGACTAATGCAGAAGTAAAGTGGAAGGATGTCTTAACTGATGAATGGCGTGGCCCAAATCCCGTGATTTCGAGATCTAGGGGAGCTGTTTGTGTTTTTCTGCAGAATCAAGAAAATCCAATTTGGGTACCTGAGCGCTTGACTGGAAGATTGCCTTCTGCTCTTCCTGAAGATGAGACAACGAACCCTACTATTACTACTGGGAATGGTAATCCAGGTTGATTCACTCATCTTGTGGGCTATTGCCAGATCCTGGCCAGTACCCATGCCAGTTCATAGCAATTCTACTGTTTTGCCAACCTTTTTCTCTACCTCCTGTTTGTGTGATGTTCCCTGTATAGTGCCAAATGGAGAAATGCCCCAACGGTATGCCGCCATTAACTTTTCTCTGTTGCATACCTTATGTTTTACTGTTAAGAACTCTTCCCTGCCCTGCGTTTGGTCGGGTAGAGCCACATTTCAATATTTAATATAATATAAGCTCTAATGTGAGCAATGTACCCATTTGGCATCTGGCTTTCTATTAGCTAATCAAAGGATAGATTTAGTTCAAGAACAAATTGTTTCAATATAATATAAGCTCTAATGTGAGCAATGTACCCATTTGGCATCTGGCTTTCTATTAGCTAATCAAAGGATTGATTTAGTTCAAGAACAAATTGAAGCACTGTGTCATATGACGCAGCTGTCATTCGTTTCCTCCTTTAGAGTTTATGCATTATTCCTTTGCGAGCTAATTTTTCTCAGCATTCTCAACAGAGCAAAGAAATCTCGAATTATCTGAAAGGAAACTGGTCCATGAAAACAGAGCAACTATCAAGACAATTGCTGATGCAGATTGCTGTCCTCAACAGCACTAGGTTGGACCCCATCACAGTTGAAGATTTGACCTCATGGATCACCAACGCTTTCTCCCTTTTTAAGGAGTGAACGGGCATGTTTGCCTGGGGAGCTATTGTCCTCCTGGGATGCAGAGTAGGTCTCTGGCTTATTGGCTGTTTAAAAAGAGAACATGCCAGACACAAAGTGGTTGTTTACCAGGCTATGACCACCATTAAAAAGGGTGCTTCTCCCAACATATGGCTGGCCTCTTTGAAAGATTACGAGTTCGCCCTAGATCATTTTTGTTACTGTCATGTGGAGTCATTGTATCCAGAGCCGGGCAACTTTCCTCGAGCTCGGACCAACCTAAGACATGGGGCCCAGTGACGATAGGGTAACTCTATGACGGATAAGGCCGAGTTTGGATGAGAACGACCTAAGACAGGAGCAATGACAAGATTGACATGACACCCAGATCTAGACCAGTCATTTTATTAAACAAAAAAGGGGGAGATGTAGGGCGCCCTCCTGTGGTGAACAATGGGACTGCACATGCACAGGCTTTGCACCTGGCATCAGTTGGCTGGTAATATGCTAATGAGGAAGCAGTACCATGCTAATGAGGTGATTCGTGCTCCCCCAATCCCTGAAGGAAAATAAGCATAGCCTCAGCCTGCTGTCTATATAAGGCAAGAACTCTTGCTGCGTGAGGTCCCCGTATCAGCAAAATGAAGGTGGTCCTGCAATAAAGGCTGTTAAGAAGGATCTGACGGTGTTGCGTCTTCCTTGCTGGACAAGGTGGGCGCTACACTCCATTATGTAAATGTACCACATTTTCTGTACGCCTTCCTCTGTTGAAGGTCGTCTGGGTTCTTTCCAGCTTCTGTCTGTTATAAATAGGGCTGCTATGAACATAGTGGAGCATGTGTCCTTGTTATATATTAGAGCATCTTTTGGGTATATGCCCAGGAGTGGTATAGTGGAGCCCTCAGTTAGAATTATGTCCAATTAAAAAATTAATTTATTCTTACACTCTAGATTGTATTACCCTCCCAGTTCACCCACCCGAGAGTTCCACATCCCATACATCCACCCATGTATCAGCACTCACTCCCCCACCCCCGTCTTCACAAGGACATCCCCACCCCATCCACATCATCAGACCTCTAAACTTCCTGGGGCCCCCAGTCTCTTGAGGGTCAGTTGCATCTTCTCTGAATGAACCCAGATCCAGGAGTTTTCTGCTGTATATGTGCTGGAGGCCTCATCTCACCTGGTGTATGCTGCCTGGTTGGTGATCCAATGTCTGAGAGATCTCAGTGGTCCAGGTTAATTGAGACTACTGGTCCTCTTACAGGGTTGCCTTCCTACACAGCTTCCTCCAGCTTTCCCCTAATTCAACCAGAGTGGTCAGCAACTTCTGTTCATTGGTTGGGTGCACATTATTTGCATCTGACTTTTTATACTGCTTGTTGGGTCTATTAGAGACCAGTCATGATAGATCCCTTTTTGTGAATGGCCCAACAACTCAGTAATGGTGTCAGGCCTTAGGGACGTCCCCTTGAGGTGGATCCCACTTTGGGCCTGTCACTGGACCCTTTCCTCGGACTCTTTTCTTTTTCCATCCCTGTATTTTTTTTCAGACAGGAAGAATTATGGGTCAGAGTTTTGACTGTAGGATGACAACCCCATCCTTCACTTGATGCCTTCTCTTTCTCCTGAAGGTAGATTCAATAAGTTCCCTCTCCCCACTGTAGGGCCTTTCATCTAGGGTCCCCCCTTTCAGTCCAGAGGGTCTCTCACTTCCCAGGTCTCTGGTACATTCTAGAGGGTCCTCCCAACCTACTTTCTGCCAAGGTCACTGTTTCCATTCTTTCTGCTGGCCCTCAGGGCTTCAGTCCTTTCCTCCCACCCAAAACCAGATCATGTTCCCCTCTCCCCCTACCCCAATTCCCTTTCCCTCCCCCCTTGTGATTGCTTTCCTCTCCCTCCCAGGTGGAACTGAGGCATTCTCATTTGACCCTTCAGCTTGTTGAACTTTTCAAGTTCTGTGGACTGTATCTTGGGTATACTGTACTTTTTGGCTAGTAACCACTTATTAGTGTGTGTGCAATTTTCTGAGGAAACACCAGACTGATTTCCAGAGTAGTTGTACCAGCTCACAATCCCACCAACAATGGAGGAGTGTTCCTCGTTCTCTACATACTCACCATCAAATCCTGCACCTGAGTTTTTGATCTTAGCCATTCTGAATGGTGTGAGGTGGTATCTCAGGGTTGTTTTGATTTGCATTTCCCTGATGACTAAGGATTTTTTTTTTACATTTCCTTCACTTGTTTGATTGTGCTTTCATGTATTTCTTTCAGGGATTTATGTGTATCCTCTTTAAGAACTTCTACCTGTTTACCTGTGTTCTCCCATATTCATTAAGGGAGTTATTGATGTCCACTTTAAGTTCTTATCATCTACATGAGACAGGATTTTAGATCAGAATCTTGCTTTTCAGGTGTGTTAGGGTATACAGGGCTTTCTGTGGTGGGAGAACAGGGTTCTGTCATTGCCAAGCGACACTGGTTTCTGTTGCTTAAGTTCTTGTGATTGCCTTTTGCCATCTGGTTATCACTGGTGTTAACTGGCCTTGCTGTCTCTGACTGGAGCCTGTTCCCTCCTGTGATCCTGTTTGTGTTGAGCATCCTTGGGTCAAGCTGTCTCTGGGTGTGGGAGGGGCTCTGGAGCATCTGATCTGTGATCCTGGATGTGGCAGGTCTCCTGGGAGTCAAACTAACTCTGGGTGTTGGCAGAGTCGTGGATGCTGTAGCACAGGATCTGTTCCTGGAGGCAGTTGAGAATCAGAAGGAAGGTGTGTCTTTGGCAAGGTGGAAGTCCTGTGTACTTGGGTCCTGGGGGATGTCCCAGGTAGGTCAGGAATTGGGGCAGTGAGGAACTCACCTGTGAGCCTGGTGTTTTCATAACTCCTGGGGCTCATGCCATCTCTGGGTGTGAGTGGGGTGGTGTGGAGGGAAAAGTTTGCCTTTCTGAACTTCAAATTGTTTCCTATGATTTTCTACACCAGAGCTGGTAGCAAAAACATCCTAGCCTAGCTTGACTAACAATACTATTTTTCCAAATGCTTTCTAAGAGTGGTGGTCCCTGCTGACAATTTACATGTAAAAGTTCTTTCCTAGAGTAGTGATCGAATCACTAATCTGCTCTAGTAGCAATGCCTGAAAGTGATTAAACACTATTATTGTGAATGCCAGAGATTCTGCCCAGTGAGGGGCTAAAGAGTCCTGAGAGTTTTTATGCAATTCTTAGATCAAGGGTGATGTGAGGAGAGCAAACAAGCAGAACTCCATAATAACATGAAGTCGTCAGGACCTTTAGACTTTGGGGCCAAGCCTCAACTGAGGCTTACCTATCCTGATTGTGCTAAACAGTGAGCTGCGTCCCTGAGTTCTAAAGCCATTTGTCCTTCCCTCTGCATTGCCCTTGGTATTCATGATCATAAAAATATAAATATGGCAGGTTCCTACATTGTATACCTTAAAAATAGACAGTTACACATTCATTTCAAAGGGTGTAAGATCAGGGAGGGAAAATATAGCTGGTTGTAATGTAGACATGCTCAGTGCAGTAGAACATGAAGAAGAAAAGGGGCTTCGTGTTACAGGTTGAGGAGGAGCGCAGGCATGAGATATGAAGGAGCATAGAAAGATAATTCTTTTTCTTGTATCAACTCTATCGTACTGACTTAGCTAGCATTTCTCTTGCTGTGATAAAACATTGTGACCAGAAACAACTCAGGGAGGAAATGGATTATTTCTTTTCCACTTCTATATCTCAGGCCACCATCAAAGGCAAATAGGACAAGAATTCAAGCAGGGCAAGAATCTGGAGACAGAAGCTGATGCGGAGGCCAATGAGGAGTGCTGTCTAGTGGATTATTCCTCATGGCTTGCTCAGCCTATTTTCTTGTAGAACTCAGGGCCATCAGCCTAGGGATGGCCTCATGCATGTTGGGGTGGGAACTCTAACATCAACCATCATTCAAGGAAATATATCACAGGCCAAACAATGGTGCGTTTTCTCAATTAAGTTTCCCTCTTCAAAAATCACTCTAGGTTGTATAAAATTGACATAAAACTAATGTTTGTGGATAAGTGGATGAAATGTATTTGACACCTAAAGAATAAGATTTAATGTGATGCTTTACAGCTTCTCTTTTCGATACTGGTTCTGACTGTATGTACGTTCATTAAGTTGAGTAGACCTTGGGACTGGGAAAATTTAGGTGTGTGGTATTTTTTAATTTGTATTTTCATAACAAAAGTTTATTTGTTAAAAATAAAAAGATAAAATCTATAATAATCTCAATTCACTTTGTACTGTTGAAGTACTTCATTCAGTCAGAGAATTGTAAGGGAGATGATAGGCTATTATTCCTTGTCTGCACTAATTTTAAAGGACAGTTTTCCATTCCAAAAAAGAATCAGATTGTATTTCCTGTGATCTCCTGGTTAATGACCTGGAGACTGCCTCTTCTGACCTCTTGCAATGGTCCTTCTAGAACACTGTATTCCCCAGACAGGTACCCAATTTTCCCTCCTACATTTATGTTTTCCAGACTTGTAAGCAGATCACTCTGTCATTTCATTTTGGATCCATGGTACCTGAGCTGGGTTTGAAGGAACACTGCAATCGTGCAAAAGTCTAGCAGTTCTGAGAAGTTTGCCACTTTGGAATATTTGGGATACTTTGAGACACTTTCTCGGTGTGGAATAAATGTTAATTTAGTCTTGGGCAAGCCTGCTAAGCTGCAGCGAGAACGAACAATTTCTTGGGACCAGTCCTCGAAGTTCATGGCATTGGTACAACTATAAAGGAGGAAGCACCTGGATTTTATTTGTTGGTCAGCCATGAGGCCATCCTGGACTCAACTACTTGATGATCTGCAACAGAAATTAACCCCTAGAACACCAATGGCTTGTGCTCAAAGATCAACAATCGACAAAAGGGACTTCATAAAATTGCAAAGTTTCTGTAAGACAAAGGTCACTGCCAATAGGACGAAATGGCAACACACAGATCAGGAAAAGATCTTTACCAATCCTACATCCAATAGAGGTCTAATATACAATATATACAAAAAACTCAAGAAGTTAGACTCCAGGCAGTCAAATAACCCTATTAAAAAGTAGGGTATACCTAGATGCACAGAACACATGAAACTCAAGAAGAATGGCCAAAAAGTGAATGCTTTACTCCTTCTTTAAAAGGGGAACAAGAATAGGGAGGCAAAGTTTAGAACAGAGACAGAAGTAACACCCATTCAGAGCCTGCCCCACATGTGGCCCATACATATACAGCCACCCAATTAGACAAGATGGATGAAGCAAAGAAGTTCAGGCTGACAGGAACTGGATGTAGATCTCTCCTGAGAGGCACAGTCAGAATACAGCAAATACAGAGGCGAATGCCAGCAGCAAACCACTGAACTGAGAACATGACCCCCGTTGAAGGAATCAGAGAAAGGACTGAAAGAGCTTGAAGGGGACCCCATATGAACAACAATGACAAGCAACCAGAGCTTCCAGGGACTAAGCCACTACCCAAAGACTATACATGGACTGATCCATGGCTCCAACTGCATAGGTAGCAATGAATAGCCTAGTAAGAGCACCAGTGGAAGGGGAAGGCCTTGGTCCTGCCAAGACTGAACCCCCACTGAACGTGATTGTTGGGGGAGGACGGTAATGGGGGGAGGATGGGTAGGGGAACACCCATAGAGAAGGGGAGAGGGAGGAGTTAGGGGTATGTTGGCCCGGAAACTGGGAAGGGGAATAACAATCGAAATGTAAATAAGAAATACCCAAGTTAATAAAGATGGAAAAAAAGTGGGGTATACATGGATCCAGCTGCATATACAGCAGAGGATGGCCTCGATGGGCACCAATGGATGGAGAAGCCCTTGGTCTTATCAAGGCTGGACACCCCAGTGTAGGGGAAGGTCAGGGAGTGCAGGAAGGGTGCGTGGATAATGAGGTGAACACCCTCATAGAAGGAGGGGCAGGATATGATAGGGGGCTTATGTCAGTGATACCGGGAAAGGGAATAACATTTGAAATGTAAATTAAAAAATCCAAAAAAAAAAAGTAGGGTACAGTGCGAAACAGAAATTCTCAGCTGAGGAATACCAAATGGCTTAGAAGCACCTAAAGAAATGTTCAATATCCTTAGTCATCACGAAATGCAAATGAAAACATCCCTAAGATTCCACCTGATACCAAATTGGCTAAGATAAAAAACTAAGGTGACAAAACATGCTTATTCAGATGTGGAGAAAGGGGAACTTTCCTCCATTTTTGGTAGGATTGTGAGTTGGTACAATCACTCTGGAAATCAAGTCTGAAGGTTTCTCAGAAAATTGGACATAATACTACCTGAGGACTCAGCTATACCACTCCTGGGAATATACCCAAATGTTGCTCCAACATATAACAAAGACACATGCTCCACTATGTCTATAGCAGCTTTATTTATAATAGCCAGAAGCTGGAAAGAACCTGTGAGGTTTTCCTTTGCCTTTCCAGTCTGAAACTCTGAGGCTTCCCTCCTCTGCTAAGATGCATCTGTACGGAACTTGTTAACGGCAGTGCAAAGATGATTGATCACTAAATGTACTCCATCAGCATCAATATTCTGGCAGGTTTCACAATGACCATAAGGCCAGGAAAGTAGCTGTTGGTAACATTTGATGCTGAAGTAAGCTTCAGTATGTAAAAATCCCTGCTAAATGTTGGACAAGCTAAATGAACCCGAGGGGGATTTTTTACATTTGCAAAATTTGATCCTCCAATAGACAAATTTTGGAGCTCCAGGCCCTGAGGTCTCTCTGATGCACCCCTATACTAGAATGCTGCTACTGGAGCTTGTATTTTGTCCCAATCCTAACCTAATCCACAAAGGAATGACACTTGCACCAGTGCACGCAGGACACCGAGGCAACCTGACCATAGATGGGACAGGAAACACTTGGCGGTATTTCTCTAGAAAGTAGGTGCTAGTATTCTAAAACTTTCATCAGCTACGATGGGTTTAAAAGTTAAATGATGTCAAATCCTTGCTCCCAGGCAATACTGATCTTTGTACAGAGACCAGTGTGTAACAGTATGCCAGGCTTGCAGAGGGATAAAACAGACTCCAAGACGGCCATGATGTCAACATTTTAAAATACCATGCCTGATGCTACTTGTTCACCACTCACAGTCCTAAATCTGGGCTGCCTCTCAGAGACCCCTGAGCTAAACATAGAAGGCCACCATTGTTCTACGTAGACACCCAAGATTCAAAGCAATCTCTAAAATCTTGTAAATATTCCTGCATATTTTTTTCATCTAGAGCTGGCCTGGTGTTGCTCCCTGATTTACGTCTTGTATTGAGGGCCTGGTTTTCCAATTAATAGCCTACCTAGAATTTCCAACAGGATCCCTGTTGTTATGGTGCAACTATTCCTCTACACTACCACAGGCAAGGCACATTTTAGTACTACCAGACTGAACATCAGGCTGAACAGGAAATAATTTAGCCCCGTTTGTAGTCATTTTCTGACTTATCTTCATATGAGTGTTGATGATAGACTTTCTGGACTTGACCGCGCCCTGGATCTGGCCCAAGAATTGTACTGGTCTTCAAAGCCCATGTTCAGAGCCAAACAACCCTCCTATCCCAATGGATGGTTATGGCTCAGACAACACCCATATTCTAGGCTCTTGGGTCACAGCCTTCGTTGATCCTGTTGTGCACATCACAAGCAGCCGACCACACCTTAAGTGGCACGCGCATTCCCACATTAGGAATTCAACCACATCAACCCCCATTGGGACTACAACTTGCCCCTTGGACCTCTCATGGAGAAGCTGCTGCCTAGGCCTAACTGTGCTTATGAAAGTGTATTCATCATGGAAGCTGCATCCCCTAATGTCAGAGCTCCCACCTGTTCTCAGGATCACATCGCCCTCTCCTTTGCCAGGAGTATGGGTCAGGAGCGACTCAAATATACATGGTTGTTTAGTTTCCCCTGCTTGCAGGCTGTGACTGGATAATCTCTCTCCCCCACATATGAAAGGAGTCCTCGCAATAGAATATTTGAGCAGGAATGGGCTCCTATCCCCCAACCTCGACCCTGGAAAAGTCTTGCCTGATATCCCACCTCGCTAATCTCTCTCTTAGCAACCTCTCCCGCAATCTGCTAACATGGCGTTTCCTCCCCCATTTTTCCTGACTTCAGTGGTCTGCAAGAAATTGATCCTTCCTTCAGTACTATTCACAAATCTCAGTAGGTTGTCCTGCCTCACATGTTGCCAAGCACTCTGCGGAGTCTTTTCTCCTTCAGGGACTAACCTCGCATTGAATAAAATGCCTAGGTAAGCAGTAAATATTGGTCTTGTTTGGCCTAGTGTTAGGTCTAGCATGTGTTACATCTTGACTTTGAAACACATCTCCTGAGGACAGGGAGGCACAGACCTGGCAGGTGGTCAGAATACCCATCTTCAGGGAGGGGGTGTATATTCATCGACAAGTGGGATACCAGTCAGAAATAGGGAAGGCAATGTGGATCATTGCCGTCATACTAAGAAAAAGAAGTCAGCCTTTCCTGTTTAGGCCTGAGCAAAGCAGGCTCATAATGGGCCAGTGACACCCAGAAATTAAGAGGTGTTTGAAACCCAGGAGGTCGAGGATGGCTGCTCTGTGGCTGTCATCATGCCACAAAATGAATATATTGAATTGCACCGCAAATGATATGGATATGGTTTTGACTACCATGAGACAAAGAGAAAGAAAGGCTGGAAGGACTGTGAATGTTCAAAAAAGGCAAAAAAAAAAATTGACCTGTAGGTAAAGCTCTCCCATAAACACTGCCAGGCTGAGAAAACCCAAATGAAAACGATGCATGAAAAGAGAAAGACTCCACAGGGAGCAGTCCCTGCCTACCTGCTACACAGAGAGTGGTACTGGAGAGCAAAAGTACTTTCCAACAAAATTAAGCAGAAACGGAAAGTAAAGGCGGGAAAATGGGAGGTCCTCTATCCAAAGTTCATGCCCAAGGAGAATCAGAAGTATTAAAAGTTGTTCGAACAGGAGAAAGAAAAAAGAAGTCATGGAATAGAATGCTTACAAAAGTCTGCTTTGCTGGTGACGGTTTTACAAGAAAACCACCTAAGTATGAAAGGCCCATTAGGCTGATGGGTCTACATTTCAAAAAAGCCTATGTCATACACCCTGAGCTGAAAGCTACCATTTGCCTGCCCATACTCGGGGTGAAAAAGAATCCATCCACCCCTTTATATACAACCCTGGGTGTGAGCACCAAAGGTACTACCGGACATTGAAATGCATGTGAGGGAGTGGACCTTGTGACACAAGGAGGCAGGGTGATTTGGGGAAAGTATGCTCAAGTTACCAACAATCCTGAAAATGATGGGTGCATAAATGCAGTCTTGCTGGTTTGACAGTGATGTCATCAAGGCATTCCACTCACTACCTGAGACTACTCACTGTCAGCAAAACGCCATCGCTGTGATCTTTCTGAACTACCAAGCAGCCTTACCCATGTGCAGTCATCAAGAAGCGTTTATTAAATTGTAGAGGAAACTAAAACATAAAACACTGCCCAATTTAAAAAGAAAAAGAAGTCAGGCAAAAGAACATCTGATGGTTCAGTAAGTAAAGAGGGACAGAATGGGCAAAACTCATCTAAGCTGACACAAAGAAGAAAGGAAGGTAGGTGTACCTGGGGAGGGCAGTGGGTACTGAGTAGAGAGGAACACAGGGCTCTTTCTGGGACTGACTGACATTATCCGCATTCTGATCTGTGCTCTCCTACAAGGTCCAGTGCATTTTGCAATAATCAGCTATCTCTTGACTTACCACCTGGATTTGTGCATTTTAGAGAATGAAATTGACACTTAAATCAACTCAGTACAAAATCACCCTCAACAGGAATCTATACTCCAGCTTTATTTTTAATTTGTATTTCCACTCAGCTTCTCAATCTCTCTCTGTTTCTGATCCTTTTCTTCCCTATGGGTACTTATTTATTTGTATTTTAATGGTCTTAGTTGAACCTGAGACTTTGCACTTGGGAACTATATGTTCCTAAAAGCCAATCAGAAAGAGCGTTTCTGAATTTAGCAGACTTAACACTGTGTTTACCTTGATGATTTTCAGTGAGGGCACAGTCGTGCCATACTATCCCATCACCTCTGGACGACACTTTGGCTAACAGTCCTAGATATTTGGAGTTTCCCTCTAGAGAAGGTGGAGAACTCATGGATTGAAGATTTTCCTGTAGAACGGAGAGCAGTGCACATTTCCAGTTGTTATGTCACTGTGGAAGTGAAAGACTAGGAGGGGAAACATGCATTAGTATAAGTGATTTAAAGATGCACCCATAGAGGCCAAGGCTGTGTGCACATGCCTGCAGCCCCAGAGTTGGTGAGGCAGTGGCTAGATGATCACCAGAAGTAGAGATCAGCCTGGTCCACACAGTGCCAAACCCAGACCCATTTCCAATGACAGAACACCTAGATTAGGTCTGACTGAGTGGTATCAAGGCGAGATATATCAACAGGTTTCTGAAATTGTGGAGATATAATTTGGAAAGTTTAGGTAAGTTTAAAGTTTAAGTTAGTTTCAAATGCCTAAATCAAAGGTGTCACTCAAAAAGTTGACTGAAGCAGCTCACTGTGTATCCCTTTAGACCTACTTTTATGCACTTACACTGATGGACTTTCCCTCACAACTGTGCACTATTTGCTCTCTGCTTTAATTTTCTCAGTGATATAAAATTCAAAATATTGCTCCAGGACATTTAGTTTGAGACAGTCCCCAGCAGGGTAGGCCTGCCTAGAAATCACTTTGTAGAAGCTTCTGGTTTTGAGGTCCAGAACTCATGCCAAGTCCTAACATTTGTTGGAATGGCAGTTGCCTGATATCATGATCAGATTTCATATTTGTAACCAAAGAACACATTTTTATTCATGTCAACACACACACACACACACACACACACACACACACCAATCTTTTAATTTGCATGGGGCATTTAGTCACAGTGTAGATGTTCAAAGATTCTTCTCATAAACATCTTTAGCATTCTCATTTCGCTGGTTCTTAGAGATAACATGGCAATAGTAATTCTTCACATTTTCAGTATGTCTGACTATTGCTTGAGGATTTTTCCAGACTCTGCAAACACAGTAACAGGGCATCTAGATAAATTTTATTTTCATCTAAATAATAACTATTCAGGCTTTTGAAGTTGTGCTCCTAAAAGTCTGCCTCTCCCCATAGGAAAAGTATACACCAAAAAGATCTTCGCTGTACCCCTGAAGTCAAGTCTGCCTGGGCATCCTGCCTTTTACCTGGCAACCAGAGCCCAGATCCCTATCTACAGGTAAACTCTTTTAGCAAGTGCTTATGCACTAAAAATGTCACTAAATACTATAAGCCCATTTCTAGTCTTTTACCACCTTTGATGCCCATCAAATTGTCTTGGCTGATATGTCGGTTCAAACCTGTCTCTGTACAGCATTTCCCACTGGTTTGACCACTTGAGAGAAGAATTATCACCCTGTGAATTCCTGACTCAGGAGAGGATGGCAATGTTTCTTTGCCCTTTCCAATCTCTTTATTTTCCCAGAGCAGGCCAACATCAGCAGTCCGTGGCAATGGTCAAGTTTAGAGTGCCCAAGTCTCAGCCATAGCACAGAGAGAGAGAGAGAGTCAGAGCAAGACAGAAATGTGACTCCATCCACACACCATAAACACGCATAGCATCAGGGTACTGTAAGCCTGGGTCCTTGTGTGCTGGCACCTCTTGGGTAGTGGGAAGCATTCTGGCCTTGGCCTCTGGCCTCTTTTGTGGACTTCAGAGCCCAGTATGGTGTGCTTTTGGACAGACGTAAGTAGTAGACATCTTTCTGGGGTGGTGCTGGCTTTGCAGAGAGGAACAGAAAAGAGCTGGCGCAAGGTTCACAGTGGAGGCAGTATGCTCCAAGAAACAAGTCTCCAAACCACTGGTAGAATCCATCAAGTATCCAAAGGCAGCCTTTAGAGGGGAATGAGAGGAGACTGTGTACTGAGACAGAACTCTGCAGAATGTGCAGCCAGAAGTTCTGGCATGCTCCCTCAGCATTCTTTCCTCTTCCTTCCTTCCTTCCTTCCTTCCTTCCTTCCTTCCTTCCTTCCTTCCTTCCTTCCTTCCTTCCTTCCTTCCTCTGTCCCTCCCTCCCTCCCTCCCTCCCTCCCTCCCTCCCTTCCTTCCTTCCTTCCTTCCTTCCTTCCTTCCTTCCTTCCTCATTTTTAAAGTTGAAACGCCATCTGAGGAGAGAATCATTAATAATGAAACACCTTGGAGGGGAACTTAAAGTGCATGTGCAAATAGCGTTCTACAGCAGTTGGTCTCATAAAAACAACTAACTCTGTGGATAACTCCCTTGAGGGTGAGGGTTCAATCTGGAGGCAGAAATGATGCTGTCATTTAGACTAAGCGCTCTGTGTATCAAGATTGCCTGAGCAGTCCACAGGGTGATTGGGTCCTTTTAAGAGTTCAAAAGTCTTGGGTGCAAATGACCTGTTCCTACCTGTAGGGTGAGAAAGGACCTGGGGTGTGGGAGTAAGAGAAAGCAGTTTCCCTCCCTGGCTGCCATCAGACCTCTTAGAAATGGCAGGGATGTGGAAAGATGAAAACACTTGCCAGAGAAGAAGGGTCTGTGTGGCTCTATAGAAGAGACCTACATTACAGAGTTGGGAGTGTGGTGGCCCATGAGAAGCTCGGACAGCTCAGAAGCAGCTGCAGAAGTGAGAGCAGGGCCTCACAGGCAGCTGGAGCTTGTCTTGGTGGCCTCTGACCTCCTTCCCTGAGCACCATAATAACCTAAATACTGGAATGGAAGGAATGCAATTTCCTGCTAGGCCCTGCTGGGCCACTCCAGTGCCTGGAGCCTATAGCACCTAGCACTCACTTCCTGGTACAGTAGAAAGGGCCACAGGCATTAGGGCTCAATCAATTTGAATTGGACCCGGATAAAACAACAATAATTAGACAGCTAGCTCAAAGGACACCAGAAATCTACAGCACGCTGTACTGGGTTCAAAAGCACCATAGTCCCTCACGTTAACCACAACCACAGGCAGAAAATCTCACAGTAGTAACATTAACTAATGTGGTATCATCATCCTAGCCAGGGTGGTAAGAAACAAGAGACTGAGCACAACAATGCCAGCATGCAAAGAGTACCCACTGAAAGCAAACTCCAACTGAGGACAGTTGTTAAGGTGGCCTTATCAAATGTATGACAGAGGTCGACTCGGGACATGTCAAAAATCAATTAGAATATACAACGTGAGAATATCCACCCAGAGCAGCAGTAGAACTACAAAGGGCAGTGACAAGCATCAGAAATGTGCACTAGGCACGGAAGGCCAGGTATAAAGATAACTCTGAATAGTACTCTGAATAGAAGCTGGGATCAATGGAAGACATACTGTGTGTGTGTGTGTGTGTGTATCTGTGTGTGTCTGTCTCTGTGTGTGTGTCTCTGTGTGTGTATGTTTGTGTGTGTCTATGTGTCTGTGTGTGTGTCTGTGTGTGTGTCTGTGTGTGTCTGTGTGTGTGTCTGTTTGTGTGTGTCTGTGTGTGTCTTTCTGTGTGTGTGTTTGTCTCTGTGTGTGTCTGTGTGTCTGTGTGTGTCTGTGTGTGTATGTCTCTGTGTGTCAATATGTGTGTCTGTGTGTGTCTGTCTGTCTCTGTGTGTGTGTGTCTGTGTGTGTCTGTGTGTGTGTCTCTGTGTGTCTGTGTGTTTGTGTCTGTGTTGTGTGTGTGTTTGTGTGTCTCTCTGTGTGTGTCTGTGTGTCTGTGTCTGTGTCTATGTGTGTGTCTGTGTGTCTCTCTGTGCGTGTCTGTGTGTCTGTGTCTGTGTCTATGTGTGTGTCTGTGTGTCTGAGTGTGTGTGGGTCTGTGTGTCTATGTGTGTCTGTGTGTCTGTGTGTGTCTACGTGTGTCTGTGTGTGTGTCTGTGTCATCTGTGTGTGTCTGTGTGTCTGTGTGTCTGTGTGTGTCTGTGTGTCTCTGTCTGTGTGTGGTGTGTGTGTGTGTGTCTGTGTCTGGTTGACAAGCCTCCACATTTTACAGATGATAACCTTCCTTGAAGTGGTATCTACAGAGCAAGCAATTCTAGTGCAAGCCAAGTGTCCATTGATGTGGGCAGATTTTGACTATGATGTTCTTATACAACACACACCTTTTACAAAGATTTAAAAGGAAAAAATGATGGGGGTGCTATTTTACTCAGATAAGAAAAGTGATGTTCAACTCTCCACAGCAGGCCAGCAGTGGGAGAAATCTGGCAAGAGAAGCATCAGAAATCAAGTGGAAATATAGGAACCATTGTACTGGGATGTAGAGCCAGGTACCAATGTTAAGGAAAAGACGATGGATGGTTATGGTCTAGAAACAGTAGGATGAAAAATGCGATTCTAGTCTGTTGGACATGTTGCCAAAAAGGCAGCACTTGCTGGGTGGAGACCACCTCTTGTTCCTTGGGGGCTCTCCAGGAGTTGATATTGATCCCGAGCTTTATTAAAGGGGCGAGACGCCCGGTGAGGTGGGAAGCAGAGAACCAAGGGAACCAAGACACCATTAAATTTGGAAAGTTAGATTATAACCAGCACTCCTCTGGACTATCTCCTGGAGAAGTAACACACCAGAGGGGTATGGTATCACCCCTGCCCCCCCCCCCCGGTGTACTGGCCAAAAGTTAGGAAAGGAAACAGACCAGCACATCTCCAGGGAGGGCTGTGTTTTTCCTCCAGGCCATATTTTGTGATTTAAGCCAAGCAATGTGTGTGTACTGTATGAAGTTAGTGAAGAGACAGACCAAGAGAAAGGAGCAGTCACCGAGTGCTCTCTGTGGGCCAGACACTGATGAGCAAAGAGGCTCTAAGTGGAGCACTTGAAGTGCCAGCACAAGGGCCTGCTGCTGGAGTAAGGCCTCCACTCAGGGGCAGAGGCATCTGTCTCCCAGGGAGCCTCCTCCTCCAGTGGCAGGGAGTGGGAGACACAGCTGATCCAAAGACAGGAGTCTTCCCAGTGAGAGGCAACCGAGGGGGGGGGAGTATTGCTCCAAGTGTGGTCCCCAGGCTTCTGGTCGCTTCTAAGGCTGGCACCAGGACCCCCTCCTCTGGGAGCAGCGCCCCCGCATCCTTCAGGCCCCGGGCTGCAGTACCGGCCCCGGCCGGCAGAGGCACTGCGGGGCGGCGCCAGCGCGTTCCCACAGCAATCTGGCCGCAGAGCCAGGCGGCGGAGGCTGCGCCCCCTCCCCTGCCCGCTTCCTGGTCCTTGGGGTCTGAGGGCCGCGGCCTGGGACTCCAGAGCCGGGGGCTGCGGGTGTTCTCGGCGGCCGCCGCAGCGTCCGCGGCGACGTCACGGTCCTCGCGGCCTCGCAGCCAGCGCTCGCTCGGGCCGGCCGCCGAATGCCCGTGGACGCGCATCTCCTCCCCGAGTTCCTGCTTCCTGGGCCAGCCAAAGCCGCAGGTGAGAACGTCCGCGGTAGAGGTGGCACCCAGGGCCTGCGGGTCTCAGAGGCCCCCTGGCCTCCTTCTGCTCTCCTCCTTGCCCAGGAAACCCCGCGGGGGCGCCTGCAGCGGGGACGCTAAGTGCTCCCCGAGCCCCGAGAGCACTTCTTCTGAGGCACGTAGCCCCCGCCCAGGCGCTTCTGCGAGCTCCTTTGTGGACCCCACAAGCCCCTAGGGGTTCCCCCGCCGAGCACCCCGCGGGCCCCACCACCCCTGGCGCGCATGCCCAGAGGCCCCGGGAGCTAGAAAGTAGCTGAGCTGCTGCTGGCGCAGTACCTGCTGGTTAAGAACGCGAAGACGGTGTGGATCAAAAGGGCAGACATGCTGAAGTGTGTCATCCTAAAGGTGCAGGAGCTTCTTCCCCGAGATTGTCAAGAGAGCCTCTGACCTCCCCGAGTTAGTCTTTGGGTCTAGGTGAAGGAACTTGGCCCTCCAGAGCACTCCTATGTCCCGCACAGGAAAACCAAAAATCCATCCTGCCCTGCCTCTGGGGCATGACAGGCGACAGGGGCACGCCAAAGACTGGCCTTCAGATGAGTATCCCGGACTTGATCTTCGTGCAGGCCAGCTGTGTCCCAGAGGAGGTGTCCTGGGAGGTGTGGAGGGTGTGGAGGTATGCTCGCCCCAAAGCATCCCGTCCTTGGGGAGCCGTCACAAAACGCACCACCAGAGCTTGTGTGCAGCACAAGCATCTGGTGCACAGAGGGTAGGTGTCCAACAGCGCTCCCTTGCTCTCGGTATTCTTGTGGGGATTTCAAAGGAAACAAGACAGATGGAAGTCCTGGAGTTTGTGGCCCAAGTGAATGACATCCGGCCCAGAGCCTTGCTGTGGCAGTAAATGAGGCATTGCAAGAAGAGGAGAAAGTGCCCGGTGCTGAGCGGTGGCCCAGAAGCAGCTGCTGGTGATGATGTGACCAGTGCAAGTGTTAGTGCGAGTTCCGGTCCCAGGGCCTGTACCACGGCTGAAGCAAGTGTCAGCGCCAGTGCCAATGCAAGTGCCAGGGCCAGGGCTAGAGCCATGTAGGAGTAACGATGGTCAGTACCGGGGACAGTGCCGGTGCCAGTCACAATCTCAGGCCAGAGTCAGGGCTTCTGCTGCCACCAGGGATGGCTGATGCTGAGGCTTCCTTGCTTTGGTTTTGATAGTCCAAGGGGTGCAGGAGCAGCGGGCCCTGAGGCCCTGATGTGGAAAGAGTGCAGGGGCAGAGTGGAGGCAGGAAGCATTCACAGTATTGTGCTCCATCCAGTTCTCTGTGCTTCGCGGTGACTTGGCGCTCAATCCCCACGGCAAGGTCGTGCTTGCTTTGTAGCTACCCCCTTTCCGGTTGATGAACGGTTGTGAGGGAATCAAGCGATGGAGGCTGAGGAGGTGGTTGAGTGGTGCAAGTCTTTCCTCACGTGGGGAAGGCTATGGGCTCCATCCCAGGAACCATAAAGCAAAACCAATCAAAGGGGACTCCCTTTGAACTGTGTCAGATCAGCGTGGAAGTCAAGGCATACTAAAATCTTTCCCAAACCCTCTCTTTTCTAAGGCGTGTGATTAAGTAGGAGCATCTACGTTCATGCTTGGCATGCATCCAGTGTTTCCTTGTTCCTTATTTAGGAGAGGTTTATTCATTTACACAAAACACATGTGACACACTGTCACTTTATATCTCAAATACACGACATAAGCGTCAGTGGTTAGTTTTTTGTTTTTTTTTTTTTTTTTTTTTTGGAGGTTTTGAAGGAATTTCCAACACACTGATCCCCTGCTCGAGATATTAAGAGGCAAAACACAAATGTGGCCAAAATCTGACACACAACAAAACCAGGTGACATTTACTTGCATGAACCCAGAGCTTTGGAATGTAGGGGAAATAAACTTGACTTAGACACCTTGCTCATGGACTCATTTATTTAACATACATCTAGTGACTGGTTACCATACGTGAGGCACTGTTCAGGGCACTGGAAGTCTGAGGATACACCAGATTCAGCCTCTGCCACACCCCTGAGAGTCTGGTTGAGGCTCTCCATGTAAATAAGTTAGGTAGATGTGGCATTCAGATGTGATGGGGTGATGGTGTGAACCAGGTGGTCAGGGAGCCCAGAGGAGAGGCATGGCAACCTGGGAGGGGAGCAGCAGGGAGCAGCAGGCTTTATTGAAGTCAGGGAACAGCACCTGAGACCTACAGCACTAGAGACGGTTAAACTGCCAAAGACCCCTGTAGGATATTGTGGATACCTGGAAGACATCTTGCTTCCGTGGACCTGGCAAGATACTGGACTTAGGCTGTGAGAGTGAGAACTTGTGTGCAGAAGACACACACTTTAGTTGTGCTGTGAGAGGAGAGAGGGCGTGAGAAGTACCCGGGAGTAGACACTCTTGGCTCTGAGGTGAGTCTGAGGGAAGGCCCACCTCCAGCAGCTGTGGTGTCTGCTCTGGATTCTGGCACCCGTGCAGCTAGTGCATTACACACTCTGCATCCTTTCATCCATCATTTCTAAGGAGTAGCAGGATGGTAGTAACTGTCTATTCACTGTACAGCGATTGTCCCCTGAATCATGGGCACAAAACAGAGGTTGTCTCCCAAGGCTTGGGAGAGACAGAGCTCAGTGCTTTATGAGGGTATTGGTAAGATTCCAGGGAAGTTTCATGAATGAAAAAAGAAAGACAAAGCTGTGTGAACAGCAGTAAAGGATTCTGATGGTGTGTGGAGTGTTGTCTCACTGTGGACAGAAGTGAGAGACAAGTGTGTCTTAGCCTGGATCAGAGCCAGTGAGTGCCTTGATGGCCCAGCTGAGGACCAGTCCAGTGTAACATAGCTACACAAGTTGTGTGCGTGGATAGGGTCCTGATGGAAATATAGGCCTGCATGACATGGATTTGAAGGAGCCAATATCCGGTGATAAGTTAGACCAGCTTCCAGTGGGTATCAGGAGCAGAGTAGCTGGCCTTTCAGCTGACCTTTCACTCTTACAGACTGCTGGGCACATTTAACTTGTGTGCTTCTGTGCCTTGGAAAGCTCCCCGCCTCTAGACAGAACCGTGAACAGATCTGGTCACCGCACTCTTGGGGCCTCCCCTCAGATATATATATATATAGTCCAGAGAGCATTGTATCTAAATTGCTCAATTCGTTCAATACTGTGTAGACATCAAGGAGAAGTGTCTGCTGGTGGGGTGAGAGTGACCATAACACTAGAATCTGAGGCGGACTGTAGTGGGGATTGTGGGAATGATCTCTGACTTTCTCTGGAGTTGGGCTCTTGGGGATGAATATGTGGACATCAGTCTAAGCCCTTTCCTTGGTGTGCCAGACATCCCCAGGTGTCTATCAGCAGGTAACCCCTTGCCAATAGTGAACACTGAATAATAAATGCCATATATGGTAGTTCTTTTTCCTCCAGAATACCCATGGAGATAGACTGTCTACAGCACACAATCCTAAAGTACTAATAGGTACCTTAGCGAGCTCTTCTGCCCCATTGAAAGCACTAAGGATGTTATCTGTCCACCTGTTACTTACCTGCACCATCGAATGATCTCTGTCTCGAAATGCCAAGTCCATCCCACCTGTCTGGTTTTGTTTGGGGGGCGGGGTGATGATTGTGCAGGAACACTACTGTTACAGAACATACCAGATGTAGGAAAACATATTTCCACCTAGATGGGATAAAAGCAATAGAAAGCAGATGGCTCCTCTTTTTGTTGTTGTCCCTAAGAAGAGGAGACAATATTTCCACCATTTCTAGAAGGATGAGACAACACTCTGGGTAGCACTGTGTGATACAAGCCCCCATTTACACAGAAAAGAGAGCAATGTATTTTGAGAGTCCCAAGAATTCCAATTCCCCGTAGTTCTAAAGTCCAGTGTGTTAATGTCCCGCTCTCTGCTACCTGGTGTTGCAGTTTCTCTATTTTCCATTATGATTTTTATTTTCTCTCTATGGCTGTATAGCACACATCTGTGACTGGGTGTGTGTCCAGTGCCCACAGAGGTCAAAAGGGTGGTGAGACAGGTGTCTGGGTACTGGAACCATGCTCCATTGTGAGTCATAGTGTGAGCCAGGTCCTCTCTACCACTGAGCCATCTGTCCACCTCAAGCGGTTGCGATTTGTAACATGTTCTCCTCCACATGAAATTAAGGGTTCAGTTGTGTTCTATCCTCCCTTGGAGCCTTGTGCTGAGGAAACTGTGTTACACTGAAATTCAAGGTCACCAAGGAGAAGAAAGAAATGCTCACACAGGCAGAAAAACCATGTGTAGTTGGCACAAAGGTTTTCTCTGGCAGGCTGTCTCTCTTGAGGTGTAATGTGTGGACTGGGAAATGTTTGTGAAGAGAGAAGGCTAGAACAGGAACCAGAGAGTCTTTCTAAAAGGGCCACCGACCCCCTGTTCATGAACCCTTCTCCTTGTAATACTCCTGCCTCTACCCCTCCATGACCAATTGATGAATAAGGCCCAGGATTACTCCATATGAGGGTATTTTTGCAATGAAAGGGGGCAAAGACACAAGCGATTCCATCCTTGGTTTTTTGGGAACATGCAGGTGCCCCTTGGGGA
Source organism: Rattus norvegicus (assembly GCF_021556685.1). Lineage (NCBI taxonomy): Eukaryota > Metazoa > Chordata > Mammalia > Rodentia > Muridae > Rattus > Rattus norvegicus. Next base: position 75,962,761 of record NC_141554.1, on the reverse strand, counting down.
TCACAGGTGGATCTGTGGGAAATTTCCTGTTGACTGGTCTCTGTGCCTTGAACAGTGATGCTACCATTACTGTGAAAGCAGCAGTGGTTCAAGAGTGTGAGTGAGGGGCTGGGGATTTAGCTCAGTGGTAGAGCGCTTACGTAGGAAGAGCAAGGCCCTGAGTTCGGAACCCAGCTCCGAAAAAAAGAACCAAAAAAAAAAAAAAAAAAGAGTGTGAGTGAGTGGCCTTTCAGAACAAATAAAGACACTAGTTCCTGCCATTTACACTCCTGATGCCCTTAGCGTCACAAATCTGACAGCTCAGTCATTGCATCCGAGGCGAGTATCAGTGTGAAAAGTGAAGAAATTTCACAAAGCCAAAGAACATTTATGCCAGCATTTATTTCGACATCACGGGACAGGATTCTTTGGAGAGCAGGGACCTGAGGTGCCGAAGGTCTTGATCACTGTGCATGGGTCCCTGTCTAGGACTCCCATTGTCCCAGCCTCCGGTTGATCCGCGTCCTCTCCTGCGGCGGAAACAGACAAGACAGGTGGACCCTTATTAGGCCTGCTGGAACTGAGAAGAGGACTCAGGTTCTGTGTAGGGGAGAGCATGGGAGACAGCCTGGCAAGCTGCAAGTGGAGAGAGAGGCAAGGGCTGGCTGGGGTCCTCACCTGAAGAACTTGGACACGCGTGGCAAGGCTCTCTGAAAGCAGCCCCTCCAGGTCCTTCGCAGAGGAGCAGGCTCCCTGGTCTCTCTTGGGCTGTTGGATGAGTTCTCCATGGTGTGAGCATAGACCACACCATCCTGGGAGAAGTGCGTTGGGTTTCTCCTAATCTGAAAGAGAGAGTTGAAGCCGCACTCATTCCCATCATGGCTGCTGTGCACAACCACATTCGCCTACAGTGCTGTGCATTCATACAGCTGTTGGAGATGTGGAGGAAGGAGAAGAGGGGCTACCTGTCCTGTTCATACCTCAGCCTCCCAGGAAGGTCTTCCAGCCCACATACTATGAGATTACCGACCCAGGATGCGGAAAGAAGGGGACAAAAATCATCCTTCCCAGAGTGTCTGTTCTGTCTGGAGGAACTCCTAGGACTCCCTTGCAGTGATCAGTGGAGCTGATTTCTGTTCTCAATTTCTCTGATTGAGTATAAATGCTATGCACGCCCCTTCACAGTGCCTGCCCAGTCTGCCCAGTCTGCCCAGTCTGCCCAGTCTGCGCATGCCCACTCGGCCTGTGTCTAGGCCTGCTCATTCTGCCCCGTCTCTTCCTACCCACCGTGCCCCTTCACAGGGCCTGCCCACTTTGCTCCTCCCCTTGCCTGCCCACAGTGCTCCTTCCTGTGACTGCCCACTCTTCCCTTGCCCATGATTCCTCCCGGCTTCAGTCTGGTACATTCAGCCCCACCAGTGGATACAATTTTGATAAGTGACCTCTTCTATTTTCCTGTGTCTCTCACTTCAAGGTTACTTCCTCCCCTCCCTTCCATTGTATCTTTATCTCCTCCGTGTCCCTCCCTCCCTCCTCTTCCAACTTCACTTTGATTTTCACACCCTCTGTCTCGATCTCTGCCCGTCATCTCCACTGGACCCCGGAAGCCTCAAGACTAGTTCTCTTCCTGAGCAGAGAGACACTCAGTGGTCCCACTGTGAGAAGAAAGCTTGCTTAAATTTTAGCCATACCTCATTTGGGGGGACAGTATTTGATCCTGTGCCCTCAGCAGACTCTCCTGATCCCAGTGTGCACCTACCTGTCAGGTTTCTTGTCTTTGGTTCTTTCAAAAGTTCCGGTCTAGTGTCACTTAAGCAGGGACATTTTATACTGTGTTTCAAGCAGTCAGTGCCATCATAGAGCTCCCGACATAGATCTCTGCGCTGGGTTTCACACACTGAGCTGTGAAATCCTGTAGGTGAAGTCATGAGGGATCATTTGGATGAAGCTGTGCCATTTTGAAGTGCCTCTGTAGCTTCACAATGCGGAGGAAAATGGAGGGTGGCATCTTTGGCCTTTGACTACATGTGCTGTGTGAAGCTATTTGTGGCTATCCGCCATCGCTTGTCTTCGATGGTCCCCATGGGCATCACTACAGAGTTGTAGGTGGACCTGGAGTGGGAGGGAGATTGGGGGAAGAGTTGGAGTGATGCTTGTTGTGGGGCTGTCACTGAAGAGGAAGTTTGCCAGACAAACTCTTTCATTCCAGACAGGCTATCTGTAGTCCCTGAGGTGCTGATCCGAAATCGCCAGGTACATTTTGCCCAATGCTCAGAACTGTCCTGGCCTCCCTTCTGAGGTGAATATGTTTCCTTGTCCTCGCTGTGTCCCTTTCCAGTCCATGTACCCAACTCCCACAAGGTCCCTATGCTAACCAGGAGAAAGGTCCACCTTTTGGTCCAGCAACCATAATAGAACTCCTGGTTCCCTGGCCAGCACTTGTTGCCATGCTGAGCTACCACCAGGGGGCAGAACAAGATGGGAGAGCTGTCGGAGACAGAACCCCTGAGCTCTCTATGATGCAGCTTCTGGACCAGGTTTCCCAGGAGCCCAAATCAGTCATAAGCTAACTGCCCTTGCCAAGATTTTGTCCTGTAAGTTGTTTGAAGACAGGCCCTGCTTGAGAGGCCCTGACATCTGCAGTGACGATGGAGGACTGGCTCCCGTGGGTAGGCCTACTGGTCCATTCCCTTACCAGCATGGCAGTGTGGAAGTTGGCTGCTTAAACAGGATGAGGGAAGTGGTATGTGTCACTGTCTCAAGGTAATGTAACCATGTCAGTCATCTGACAGCAGGGAATCAGAAACAGCAGAAGGTCAGTGTCAGCAACAGGATCTTCTCAGTCTGCCTTGGACTGAATCATGTCTCCTCACAATTTATGTTGCTGTTTTTGACACCTAAACCCAGAGATTATTGGGTTTGGAACCTTAAGTGTGGAATTAAGATGGATCTTAGCCATAAGTGGGAGGCTGACGTACAGGGATTAATGTCATCATGTGAAGAAACAGCAGACAACTTGCTCTGTGTATGCACAAATGCTAGAAGGAGATGCTGTGTGAGGGCTCAGTGAGAAGCAGGCTAAGCTGGGATGCTAGGCAGAAGCCAAGCCTGGACACACTTTGATCTTGTACTTGCCAGTCTGCAGAACCATCAGGAAATAAATCTGTTGTTCTAATCATCTTGTCTTCGGTATTAATTTTATGGAAGTCCACAGAGTGGACCAGTGTGCCCATCCTTGCGATTCTCTGAAGAATGAACCCGGGGTTCCTATGGATAAGTCACAGGTAGCTTGCTCATTGGGACACTGAAACTGGGTGTGAAGCATGGGTGTTTGCCCCTTTGGAATTTTGTGAAGAACAAAAGTTACCTACACTCACCTATTATGATGGGTCCCCGAGATCTTCAGGATGTGGGAGAGGGTGTGGCATGATAGATTCTCCCACTGTGAGTTTGAATGTTTCCTGTAATGTCTGAAATTTCATCGAATTATCAAAATATTACATATGGAAAAAAGAAAGCCATTTGGGGGCAGCCTAGGCTTTACTGGATGCTGTGGGAGAAAAGGGTTAAGGGAAGAATGAGTGCATTCAAGCCTTCTGTTGTAGTGCGTGTTCCAGAGAGGAGAGTCCAGATCCTGTCAGCCCAGAGAAACAACTGGATACATTACAGGTAATTGTTTGTGGGAAGGACTATGTGCATAGGTGGGTCCCAGGAAAGTCTTGTGACTGGCCTACGGCGTCTCAGAAGCTTTTAAAAGGTGGGAGGCCTGTTGCTTATTACAATGCTTACAGATCTATTTGCAGGACACATGGCAATGGGTCCTGTTTAAATCTTGTAATGCTCACATATCGTCCTACTGTACCTTCTTACCAAAGAATACAGGAAAGGTGACAGATTTAAGAGAAGCCCCTCCATGTGATTTCCACCATCACCAGCCCCGTTACTCAGGGTTTTGCAAACATGCATTTACATGCCTCTGTGTGGTTCCAAGGGTACACATGGTTCTGATTTTCCTAGATACAAAAATAGACTCATAATTGCACAGAGTAGAAAGAAATTTTTTTAATTTTTTTATTTTAATTTTACCTGACGATCGAGACAACTTACCAGTCATCTCAGAAAGCGATGAGCTGATAAGTTTCAAGACACACGCACAGTATTTGTAACCTAATCCAAGTGCCAACTTTCCTTATGTCCACACGGAGGGACCTTTTCCTAGCCTTTTAGCTTTCAACTTTTAACACGCTTCTGAAGTCACAGAGCCTGTTCTCTAGAAAAAACCTGGAAATACAATTTGGAGCCCCCTATAATGTTAAATTTAAGCATCAATTGACCATGGATGGAAGAATCTCCAGGGAAAATATGTGCACGTGTGAGGTTCAGTTGTTGTTTATTGTCCTTCAGTCTTGATTTTGCTGTTGCTGTCCCTTCAGTTTTGCCACTTTGATGGCTGACATATGAGAAATGTTGAGAAAATGTCCCTTTGACTCAAGCTGAGATCCTGGGGCAGGGTTTAATCTGGGTAGGCAGTACTCAGAGGTGGCCTCCTTACCTGGGCTGGGGTGAGGTCAGTAAAGCCACATGGAGAGCAGAGAGGATCGAAGAAGCTATGGTACCATGAGATTGTCAGCTCAGTCTGGAAACTCTCCAGCCTTGGCGGTTGCCATGGAATCAGGGAAGTTTTGCAGAGGATTAGTTCTCTGGTATGAGTGAGGAGAGGCATTCTATGGTGGAGGGGGCTGTGAGAGGGAGGACTCAAGAGGATCACTACCAGGCAGCTGCAGTGACCTTTGAAACCACAAAGGAGCAGCTGCTGCTGTCTCTACCTTGTGTTTGCAAAATTTAAGCATGGCTACCAGGAGACAACAGAGTTCAGCTTCCTGTAAAGTGGGTACACTGTGTTCTGGGGCAGGTTGCTCAGAAGGGTTTGGCTCTTGAGAAATTTACAGGGAAGGATCTGACTGGTCTGCATTTGGGAGGTCTGTCCTGTGACTTCAGGGTTGATGATGTCCTACAGACCTGTCTGACTGAAGCTATTCAGTCCACCCACATTGTTGCACTGGGCTTTGAAAATTGACCATGTTGGATATGATGAGAGGACCATGTCAGGGTGACAGTGTCATTGCAGATGGGTACATGGAGGACAATTCATTGGAGGCAGCCCCTTCTGACACCGATGGCCTTAGGAACCTTGCCACCAGGCTGCCCTGTCCCAGTACCCTGGGATTTGGAATCAAAGTATGTTCAGGTATACAGAAATTCATAGGTCGCTCAATGAAAGATTTCGCTGTACAGAGATGATAGGGAATGGTAGCCATGGAAACAGTTTCACCTTGTTTATTGTCACAGAGATAGAAGGTACCACTGACAAGCGAGCAATCTGAGAACACTATGATTCTAATTAGGGGTGACCTGTGGGTCCTGCCTTGAACCCATGGACGGGGGACAGGACCTAAGGCATAATGAAGCGTCCACCACGAAAAGGACAATTGAGGAGGGTTGTGCCAGTCTGACACTAAAAGCAGTGGCCTTCTGCCAAATCAATTAGGAGTGAGGTGGTATAGCTGGGACATCAAGTTCTGCTGAATGGGGAATGGGAGTCCTCTGTTTGGCTTTCTCTGTGTGCTGTGCAGGGAGAGAGAGGTTAGGGCACCTTATATTGAGGCCTCCACTCCTTTAAATCCCTTCATGGCCTGTTGGTTTTGAGCTGTGATGAGTCTCACCACTTCCTTCGCCTTCTTCTGAGTTGGAGAGTGACATCCTCTCACTAAAGTTTCTACTTCCAGCAGTGTCCTGAAGAGTGGAAAGGAAGAACAGGCATCAGAACCTCATCTCCCCCCTCCTCTGTCTCTCTGTCGCTCTTTCTCTCCCCCTCCTCCCCTATCCTCAAACTCTCTCTAGTACTACCCAGTGTTCATTTGAACATCCTACAGACATTTCTGGATTTCCCAAAAGCCTTCAGTCAGATTGCTCTCCCCCTTCAACTGGGTCTGCCTTCTGCTCTGCGAATGTCTGGGTTCCTGTTGGGGCCAGCAAAAGGGGAGTGTGTAGCCTTTTCCCAGATGCCTCAAGAGTGGGACAGGTCATGAAGGCAAAGCTGTTCCCTAGAGCAGTGTCTGAATATGGGCAATTTTGACAATGGCTCTTCCTGAGGCCACAGGTCAGTGTGCAGCAGGTATGGGGAGAAGAGAACACTGTGTTTGTGTGAGTGGGTGTGTGTAGGGTTGTGTGCACTCATTAGAGCAGAAACAGAAAATGTCCACCAGCCTGCAGTGATGTAGCAAGAAAGAATGGGTTGGAAAGTGGATTAGAATTGAATGGGAGGAGAAGCAGCAAGGGGAAGTGAGGAAGACTTGAGGATCACATGGGGATAGAGAAAATTTCTGCCATCTGCATCAGCATCACAGACCCATCCTGGTTTCATAAGGCTCTTCCTCTACACATGAAGTTTTTCAAAAGTATCCACACTGATCTGCCCCTCTTTCAGGAGAAGAGTTGCTTTTGTGGTGTGTGCTGGGGAGAACTATTGCCTGCAATTAATTTACAGTCTCACAGACCCAGATTGCAAGTGAACGCCTTGTAAGAGAACGGTGGGTCCAGAGAGGAGCCGGAAGTGCAAAGGCCCCAAGGGAGAGGAGAATTGGAGGTTCTCTTTGTTGAGTGAAGGCAGAGTTCACAGTACTGTGGAGATTCCTGAGGCTGGGGGTGAGACGGAAGGTGTGTGGAAGTGAGGCAAATTCTCTTACAAAATCTTTTCATTTGGAAATGGCTGATAGAGAAGGAAGGCTCCACAAGACTGTTTAGGAATGTTCCCTGGGACTTGTGCAGTATGTATGTTGTGGGGCTTGCTTAATGGACCCTCTTGAGGTCCTGATGGAAAGGCCAAAGTAATGTACATGTGTGTGACTGCACAAGGGGCAGTGCCCAGAGCCTCTCCTCTGTGGCCCGGTGGAGCTGGGATATGCCATTTCACTAGGTCATGGATGGGACTTAATTGTTGTTCCAGCCTGGCTGTGAAAGAAATGAAAGGGTCCCAGCACATTGGAAATGCTTGACAAGTGGCAGATTTAGGGGGCCAGGACCTAAAAAGTAAGTCAAGGACAACAGGCAGATTTCGCCGGACGGAACTGATGGGAGGATTCAGGAGAGACGAGGGTCATGGAGGCCGTGGAAGGAGTGTATTTGGCCTTCTGTCCATACCACATGGCCTCATTCTGTGCACTGATAAGGCCAGCGTTCTCTTCCTCACAGTACCATTGTTTATAGAAATGTATGCTGTCTGATGTGCCTCCCGTCCAGAACAGAGGATTTTGTGTTCCCTACTGGAGAGATATTTTGCCTCCAGATAATGTTTTTAGGACCAGAAGACTCCTGAGTCAGTGGGGAAACTCCTGAGAGGTGAATTTTGGGTAGGAACAAGGTCACCTACCTTAATAGTAAAGCCTACTGCTTCCTAAGTGCCTAGAGGATTCCAGTTGTTGCCACAGTGGCTATTTAAATTGCTGTATATTTAACAAGTCTTGAAGGTCAGTGTCCATTGACTTCACAGAAGCACTAACTCAGGTTAAAGGGCATCATGAAATTTTTCAAGCCACACAGATGACTCACTGCAAACCTGGGACCCCACCCAGGGTCTTACTGAGAAGTGAGCGCATTCTGTGCCTCCCAGGTCACAGGAAACCCTCCCAGGCTGTCTCAGGCCTTCTCCCACTTGTTCACAAGCTGTGGGTATTCCTGTTGTCTTCCCCATTAGTAACTGATCCTTAGCAAATCAGTCCAAGCAGAACAGCTTAAGAGAATGTACACTATTCCTCTGAGAGTTTGGGGAATCAGGGAATCTGCACCCACTTCTCACCCTTTCAGAAACCCCGTTGCATTTGAGGCTTCAGACGCCCAGGGACCATGGGGTCTATTCCATAGGCTTGACTGAAAGCGAACCAACTATTGGCAGGCTCCAGTTCCTAATGGGCAGATGGATGGTGGCCTCAGCTACTTTCTGGCAATTAGACATATACTGCCATGGGCTCCCTGCCAGATGCCCATCTCCACCAGGATTGTGTGCAGTCCCTGCTGCAAAGGGAAGTTTTCCTAAGGATGGAAGGGAAAGCTAAGTCTTGAGATAACCTGCCCTTGAACAGGAAGGCCATAGTTCACATTTTCCAAATCCTCTGGGCTAGAAGCATGGCCTTCTGTTGGGCCCATTTTGGGGCGGGGGCACAAGTGCCCACATGACGTTGTCCTTTGGGGCTCTTCTAGAAGAGTGCTTGCTTACCTCACATGTTTCTCCACAAACTTGAAACATATAGGCAGGACAGGTGGTGGGAGACAATCTGAAGGAAAGATAGCATTGAGTATAGATGGAAGAGTACTCAGCAGCTTCCCAGTACTCAGGGGACGCTTACAGGCAGGGAGCAGCACTTACAGCCACACACAAGTTTGGCAAGCAGTAGGGTGGGCCCTGTTATACTCTGATTTTTTGGCGCATTATTCCCTGGGGTGCTGCACTGGAACACATTCTAAATGTGGAAAACATACAACAAAGGGGATCCCCCATAGCTTCTGTACACATCGTTCCAGAGCCAGATGCTTCATAGTGAGTGGAACCTTGTACGGGAGGCAGTGCCACGAGCTCAACAGATCCATTTGGCAGGATCCCAGTACCCAGGAAGCCAAAATTCCTACTCAAAGCCTCAGCCACAGTCAAACCATTTTTGTGCCTCTGTGGATTTTCTTAGCACCCGAGACAGGTGGGGATCATGCCTGCTGTTATTTATCCGAATTCTCCCAAAAGGCAGAAACACACAGGGTGACACATTGTGCTATAAATAACCAGAGGTGATGAACGACACCTTGTGGTAATGAAACTCTCTCGGGTCGGGGTGGCATTGTAAGTTACTTCTTCCTCTGTGCCCTAGGGTGATTTCTGGGAAAATTTGGCTCCTTCTGACCCAGCTCCATAACCTTCCACCCTCGGTCATCTCACTGAGCACTACAGCTGTCCCTCAGTGCCTGATGGTGACAACCACTTGAAATGAAGTACCAGAAAGCAGTACTATGGTGACCTTCATGTGTTAGTGACTTACTGGCACCTACTGCAAAACATGTAAACCACATACACAGACCGTATGTATACAGTCCTGTGGGCTTGGCCAACAATATTATACAGCCACAATTCAGAAACACACAAATGTTATATACAGAGGATATACATTCCTGTGGCAGGGAGAACAGATTTTATAAAACCACACGACTGAAATGTGCTTAGAAGTTGAGAAACATTGAGAGTAAGGACCTCAGGGCAGCAGACAGAACTTCACCACCTGTTACTCCATGTCTGTGACTCTGTTGCTATCTGAGTTCCTGACTCGTCTTCTTTGGGAAGGAGACCAGAGGAGTAAGTGATCCTCGAGCAAGTAGAGAATTTGTGGCACATGCTAGAGTTGGTGCTTTGAGAGAGGCAGACACTGGCTGGGGTGCTCGCATGGGACACCCCACCACCCATATCATCTATCTAGTGTCTATAGGGGTGCCTCAAGACTCTGGGGAAAGACTGAGCGTCCTTGACCAATAGGACTTATGAAAATGTATTCTGGTGTTGATAAAAGGGCATATTGGGTCTGGGGATACTGTGAGCCCCAGAAATTATCCATGCAAGCCAAAAGCCAGGTGTGGTCACAAATATCTACAATTGCAGGACTCAGAAGGTAGAGGCAGGAAGCCAGAAGCTCAAGTACATAATCGTGATGACTATGCCATCCTGTGTGGGAAACCTTGCCTTGAAACGAAGATAAAGACAGGAAGAAAGAAATAAGGCAGAGGGAGGGAGACCGGTGGATAGAAAGTACAATGTTTCAATCCTTTCCCTAACTCTTCCACATAGGGGTCCAGACCTCAGTCCAATGCTGGGCTGTGAGTATCTGTCTCAATCAGCTGCTACTAGAGCCTCTCAGAAGACAACCATGCTAGGCTTCTGTCTATAAGCACAGCATAGCATCAGTAATATCATCAGGGATTGGTGCCCTCCCGGAGGATAGATCCCAAATTGAGCAGGTCACTGGTTGGTTATTCCTTCAATCTCTGTTCCATTTATATTCCTTCATTTTTTAGACAGGAATATTTTGGAGTCTAAAAATTTGAAGATGGGTTTGTTTCCCCATCCTTCCACTGGGAATCCTGTCTATCTACTGGAGGTGGTCTCTTCAGGTTCCATGTCCACACTATTGAGCATTTCAGCCAAGGTCACCCACATTGAGTTCTGGGATCCTCCCCATCCCAAGTCTCTGGGACTTTCATAAGGCTCCCCAACCTCTCTAACCCCCGTCAACTGCATATTTTCATTCTCCTGGCTCTCTGGAACTCCTTCCTCCTGTCCCTTCGCACCCGGCTTTCTGCCACCTATTTGCCTCTCCCTGCCTGTCTCTCACCCAGCTCCCTTCCTCCCTCTGCCTCGCATGATTATTTTGATCCCTCTTCTAAGTGGGATCAAGCATCCTCAATTGGGCCTTCATTCTTGTTTGACTTCTCAGGGTCTGTGGGTTTTATCATGGGTATTCTGTACTTTCTGTCTAATATCCATTTACCAGTGTATGTATAACCTTCAGGTCATTTGGGATTTGGTTACCTCACTCAGGATGTCATTTTCTCTTTCTATCCACTTGCCAGCAATATTCAAGATGTCTGTGTTTTTAATAGCTGAGTTGCATTCCATTGTGTAGCTGAAACATATTTTCTGTGTCCATACTTCAGTTGAAGGACATCTGGATTGCTTCTACTTTCTGGCCATTGTGAATAAGGCTGCTATGAACACAGTGGAGCAAGTGTCTTTGTGGTAAAGTAAAGCATCTTTTGAGTATGTGCCCAGGAGTGGTATAGCTTGTCCTCAGGTAGAACTATTTCCAGTTTTCCGAGGAACTGTCAGATTGAATTCCAAAGTGGTCGTACCAGCTTGCAATCCCACCAACAATGGAGGAGTGTTTGTCTTGTTTTTGTCCACCGCCTTGGCAGTATGTGTTGTTGCTTGTGGTTTTGATCTCTTACATTCTGATTCGTGTAAGAGGGAATCCATGGGTCACTTGGATTTACATTTCCCTGATGAATAAGGAACTGAAGGGGACGCCAACTCCTTAGGGAGGCCAGTAGTGTCACTCTCCACAACCCCTGGACGCCCCAGAGATTAAGACTCCAATCAAAAAGCAAACACCAGGCTGCTTTGAGGCCCCTGGCACGTTTGTCGCAGAACACTGCCTTGTCTGGCCTCAGTGGGAGAGGATTGCCTAATTCTGTAGAGAGGTGATACCTCAGGAGGGGCGTTGCCCACAACTCCACCTCTCAGAGAGAAAGGGAATTCAGGATTCGGGAAGAATTCTGTGAGGGCTGACCAAGAGGTAGGCACAATTTTGGAAGTATATCAAGAAAATAATCAATTAATAATAAAAAATTAGGAAGCACAATGTGTTAAGCATAGCCAGTCCTTGCCCTGATAATTCTTAGGCCTAGTCATGATACTGCTGGCCTTCACCAAGTGTTAGTTGGGAGCTTTCTGTAGATACAGTGGGTTCAGTTTCGTGATCTGTCTGACTCTGACTTTAACATATCCTAACAGTAGGATCCACCACAGCCAGCCAAGACCTACATCCATTCCACACGGCAGTGAATCTTAAAGATCTGTGTTCCTGTCCCTTTGTGCTAAACAATCAGTCACACTGAATGGAAGCTGACACCACACGTTCTTGAGTTTGCTTATCATGGCGAAGGAAGTGAGATCTATCTACATATCCTTCAATGTTAGGACCCAAACTTTCTGTTGCATGCGGGTGGAGAGCAGCCTCCAGGGAGAGCATTTCTCTGTCTTCATACAGGTACGTCCTGTCTCAGACACAACAGTATGCAGGCTCATTCAGATCTTCCAGAAGTGTCACGTGCATGTGGCATGCAAAAGGAGTTAGTTTCAGGGGTACGAAAAGCCATTCATCTCATTGTGTTTTGAAGGTTGATGTTCTGTTCCCTCTGATGTTTTTATCCCTTTGTCCCTGGCCCTGTTTTTCACAGTCCATTCTGCAGACAAGTCCTTGCTGGCCAAGAACTTGATACATTCTCTGGACTCCTTTGAGCCTTGGGATTCCTCCCTGACTTGCATATCTGTTTCCACTCCTCTCCTCCTTACTCCTCCAAGTCCGTTCTAATCAATAGTTTGTACCCGCACAGTACACCAAGACCCATAATAAACAGGGTTATTGAAAATGGTGTGTATAAATCCTCTAGCTTAAAACTTGGGGAACAAAGAATTTGCACTGTGCGAATTGCAGTTACTAAAACATAACACATTCATGTGTCAGTTGAATATTTCCAGTTTCCAGTTCTATCCTCATGTTGGCGAATTCCGTGAATATACAGAGAGGCTCTTCTTGGTCTCCTGAACATCCATAAGTTCTCCATGTCTAACACCCCAGGTCCACCATGGATCTGTAACCAAACTCCAGGTTTCTCTTCCATGGGTTGGTGGAAGCCAAGAGGTACCACATGGAAACCCACAGGCAGAAACTGTCTCAAAGAGACCCTGTGAATCCTGGACCTGAAAGTCTTCTTCTCCTTGATGTGCTCAACACACCAGTAGGCATTTTGTTTCATAAATGGTGTCTATTCATTTTACACAGAACTGAGTTTCATGCAGACAATATCATGCAAGTATATGAATAACCCACCACAACCACTTCCTCTCACGTTGTTCCCTCCTCACGGATGGCAAGCCCCAAGTTCTTTCTACACTGCTTCTATTCTACTTTGATAGTATCATCTACGTATCTATGATTTTATGTAACTATATAAAACCCGTGATCCTCAGAAGGAAAATACATGCAAGATTTGTTGGCCAGATTGAATTCACTTAAAAATGTACATGGCAATTGCAGAAGAGCAGTGTTACTTACCCACCTGGCTGTGGAGAAATTCATGGCAAACGAATGACTGTCTTAGTGTCAGACCTGAACCTCTGAAATTGCTAGATGCAGATATCACCACAGATGAGGAGTTCCTGTAAAGCCCTGGCCTTCTTTACCAATGAGATCAACAGCAAAGAGCAGCTAATCCACTGACAAGACAGCGTGCAGAATGGGAGAAAATGTTCACTAACTGCATCTGTCAGAAGATCCACATCTAGTGTTGAGTCTTGAAAAAGGCCCCAATCCAGGGGAACTCTCCATGGTACTGGCGTTTGAGCATGCCCTGGCATCGCCTGCAGCAATGTGGGTTAAAAGCTTGCTAGAACATCGTGCTTGTTCCTGAGGTCTTAACACCCGAGACCCATAACATTGGTGTCAGAAGCAGATGCTTGCTTTGTTGTAGCTCTTGTGGAAAGTGTTGTGGATAGTGTAGCTCTTGAACTCATAATGTTCTACCTCAGCATCTGTATCACTGAGGATACAAGCATGGCGCAAGACGGCCAATGCATGGTTCTGATCTGCAGTAGAAGGAGAAAGATTTTTCAGCTGCACGATATGTAACCAACTTTGAAGGAGAGGAATCCTTGATGAACATTGCTCCGAAGATGATCTACACAAGTGTATAGGGCCAGCTAACCAGCTTTACTCTGTGTTTGAGTGTGTGTGTGTTTGTGTGTGTGTGTGTGTGTGTGTGTGTGTGTGTGTGAGAGAGAGAGAGAGAGAGAGAGAGAGAGAGAGAGAGAGAGAGAGAGAGAGATCCAAGTGCTATGCAAGTGCCTGGGCCCATGCCGACTCTTGCCATTGTTAGCTCTGCTCCTCAACTATTTCCTCTCAGCTGTGGATGGACAACACATGCAATATAACCTAAGCCTGGCATTTTGGCACATGCCTGCCATCTCCTTAGAGGAGACTGAGGCTGGAGCAGTGTAAGTTTTAGGATAGCGTGATATCCATCATGAGTTTCATGTCAGTGTCTTAGCTACTTCTGTATTGTTCTGAAGAGACACCATGAGCAAAGCAACTAGCTAAAGAAAGTGGTGTTTGGCTGGGGGTTGTTTACAGACTAAGAAATTGTCATGAAAGTCATGGCCGGAAGCAGAGCAGTAGGCAGATAGACATAGTGCTTAGCAGGCAGGAGACAGCCACGTTGCTGGAGTAGTAGCTGTGAGCTAAGTCTTTGAGAAAGTAAGCATGCAGAGAGGGTGTGAGCCAGTCGCCTGCAATGCTGTGGGCTTTGGAAACCTCAAAGCCACTCCCAGTGACACACATATTAAAACAAGGCCATACCTGCTGGATATAGTGAGAATTTAGGTAAAAAGGAAAAACACTCCCCACTCACAAGGCAATGACCAAGCTAAGCTCTGGAAACTTTCACTGCCAGCTTTCACAGCCCACTGTTGTAAAAACTCCAATCAACTGTCCTTATAACTTTATAAGTGTCTGACTTCCACCACACCCCAAGAGACAAAACATCCCAGAATTGCCCTGAGGATGGGGTGTGCTGGACAGGACCCTGTGTGAGCCTCAAGATGTATGGGGTAGGGGTATCAAGAGATTCACATTGGCCTTGACCATTATTTAGTACCTGCCTCTCCAGGTCCATTCCTCTAACTCAGGTCTTCACTGTAGCCACAAGTGTTGAATGGGTGGAGAGCCATGTCGTCTCAGCTGAGGTGAAAAATTTGTGCCGTCCCTCAGACAACCATTTAGGCAGCACACAATCCTCCAAATGCTAGGTCTCTGTCCTCTAGATACTGTGAATGTTGGTAGGACTTCATGTGGGCATCAAGGTATGATAAATATCAAAAATATAAGGAAGAGACTGAACTCAGTAGCAAAATAAACCCACAGACATCCATGCTTACAAATGGACAAAGGAGCCGGTTGTAGTTGCACATGCCAGTAGCATTTGCTGCAGGAAGCTGAGGCAGGAGGATCACACATGTACAAAGGACCTGATTAGACATTGGTGAAAGGAGATACAAAAGGCCAACAGATATAGACAAAAGTGTTCAGCAATAATCATTAGGGAAACATGAGTGAAATTCAAAGTGAGATGTCGACTCACCTTTGTATTACCATATTGGCAGATTTGGGAATTAGGGTCAACGAGGAGCAAATTCCCCCATTCAGCACAGCAACTATTGAAGAAAACACCATGCACATATCTCAAAACATTAAAATGTGAACCACTTTGCATTCTAGCTGCACCCAGATTGGTGGTGTGTCCAAAGGAAATACCATTAATCATTGCAAGACTTTCTGCATTCCCATGCCGGGGGAAGAATCACCACCAACACCTGTTTTAGCGATATAAGCTCAATGTCTGTTAGAGGACAAATAGATCACCAGTATAGTTGGATCTGAGTGTGGGGAGGCAAATCCTCCAATTTCAGGCACCTTGGAGGCTGATTCAGAGGGAGGAAGGCTTGCATGTGCTAGAGAGTGAGTGTAAGTACAACGTGCTGAAACGTAGTAGATAACATCAAATTTCTTCCTACTGTAAAGATGGGCTAGGATATAGCCAAGCAGGACAATGCTTACTTACCATGTGAAAAGTCTAATGTACAAACCACAGCGTCTTTAAAAAATACCCTTTCTCAGACACAGAGTCATATGTGCACACACACACAAAACACCATTTAGCTAGCAATAGAGAGAAATACCGGCAGGGCTTTCAGTTGGCTGTTGTTCACTAACATGGGTGAAGTAGGACTAAGGTGCACCGAGACTTAAAAAAGAAGGATGGGGGCTGGGGATTTAGCTCAGTGGTAGAGCGCTTACCTAGGAAGCGCAAGGCCCTGGGTTCAGTCCCCAGCTCCAAAAAAAAAAAAAAAAGAACCCCCCCAAAAAAACAAAAACAAAAACAAAAACAAAAAAAGAAGGATGTGTTTCCTGCTTTCTCAGAGGTAAAGTGAGAGGCCAGTGGTTGCCATCGTCTGGGAGGTACAGGTGGCCAATGGGAAGAGGCCCGTTGACAGACACACACTTATTTTTTGTATAAGAATATAATGTAGACTTCGGTGCTCATGGTTAAGAGTATTCATAGCTGAAGATTGTATAGGTGCTGTATATGCTCTATGAAGTACGTAATAAATAGGCTGTGTTAGCTGTTTGTAACTTTTAAAACACATCGAAATTGTCTACTATTTGGTTCCATTATGATACAACATTGCAAGTTTAAATCTGTATCAAACACTTACATTCAGCATATATTTAAGACTTCCCTGTGCCCTTGAAACCAGCAAGGTAGAAATCCTGAGTGTTTTCACCACAAAGGAATAATGGTTACTCTGGGCGACGACTGATGTGCTTTTTAGCTTGATGGTAGTCATTTCACAATGTTTCATATACTTTTAAATCCTAATTGCATACAATTTTTATTTTGAGCTTTGTTTTGAGAACGCTGGGGTGAACACATGCATACAGCTATGAGATCCCAGGGTTAAAACTCCACATGCTCTGGGCCTGAGAAGAGCCAACACTTACACTGGACCGTGTCCTGGGTCCTGGCTTAGAACAAACGTTTAATTGGTGAGTGTACAAGAATCACTTGTGAGAGCCCAGGGTGACTGACGAAAGTATCTTCTCCTGTGAAGTTGCGACTCTGTAGCTGTGTACAGAGCAGGAGGCAAGAGACAGGCTTGTCAGCACCTAGAGCAGTCGTTCTCAACCTTCCAAATGCAGTGATACCCCAACAAAATATTATTTCATTGTCACTTCAGAACTTAAGTTTCTACTGTTGTGAGTCGTAGTAAAAATATCTGATGTTCAGGATATCAATATGCAACCCCCATGGGGGTTGAGAACCAATGGCTGAGAACCATTGTCCTAGAAGGACTTGGATAGGTGATTGGAGCAAGGGTGAGATCAGTGGCAGAGGTACATCATTTGGGAGACGAAAATGTCCTGATATTGCTGAATGACACCAGTGAGTGTCTTGTGGTCAGTGGGGAGATTGTACTTCTGTGGCCATCGTAAACTTGAGTCTAGTGAGTGCTGGGCAGAGGGGTATGGAATGGGAGGAGGAGCATTTGCGAGGGCTCCTCATAGTTCAATCCAGCTGCGTTTGTCCTACCTGAGTCCTAGTGTCTCTACTGAGTCCAACCACATTTCACAAAATATTTCAATAGACATCCAGTGTTTAATCTCTCTCTCTCTCTCTCTCTCTCTCTCTCTCTCTCTCTCTCTCTCTCTCTCACACACACACACACACACACACACACACAGAGGAAGACAGTCACTCACATGAACACGCATAGGTTTATAAAGTAAGATCGCATAAACACTGGGCAGACTAACTGTGTGCTGGGAATTGAAAATTCTATGCTTCTTTTGGGATGGTGGACCTCAGGTTCAACTATGACTTGATACGTTATGGTATAGTGCTCAACCTCCCAACTGAGGTTGGACTGATTTAGTTACCTTTTGGCAACGTGACATAAGCTAGGGTCATCTGGCAGGAGGAAAGCTCAGTTGGGGAAATCTTTGTGTCAGACTGGCATGCAAATGTTCTTGATTAACCAGTGATGGTGGAAAGCCCAGTCTACTGGGGCAGGGCTGTCCCTAGGCCAGTGGCCTTATGTTATGTAAGAAAATAGGCTGAACAAGCCAGGAAAACTAGGCAGTAATCAGCCTTGCTCTATAAACTCTGCTTCAGTTCCTGCCTTGAGTTCCTGTCTTCCTCGGTCACTTAAGAGTAGGACCCTAAATTGTGGGATGAAACAGGCCCTTTCCTACCCAGATAGCTTTAGGTCCATGGTGTTATTCACAACAATAGGAAACCAGCTATCATAGGGCCCGAGTGAGTAGACTGATGACTGTTGGGGACAGATGATGCTCAGAGCATCAAATGTGCCATAGACAGAATGTATCTAAGTCACTGGGATGAACAAAGTGGTAATGACCAGCCTTCACTGTGGATCTGACTGTATTGTGAATCAACTGGGAGACATAACTCCGCATATGTCTGTGAAGATATTTCTGGAACCACTGTCCTGAGGAGAGGTGGACGGTTTATGAGTGTGGACCATGTCCTTACATGGACTGTGTTTCAGGGTTCAATAAAAGGGGAAATAGAAATCCCAGTGTCCCCTGCTCAATGAGGTTCATTTTTCCCAGTTGTGAAAACTGGGAAAGTTTCCTGCTCCTGCCACAGTGAATTCTGCTTACACACTCTCCTCCAGGATGAATTGTACCTTCTTAAAATAATTATTTATTTCAAGTATATGAAATGCTGCAGATGTCCTCAGACAAACTAGAAGAGGGCTCTGAGCCCTTTTTACAGATGGTTGTGAGCACCAGATGGTTGGTGGGATTGAAATTAGGACCTCTAATAGCAGTTAGTGCTCTTAACCCCTGAGCCATCTCTCCTGCCCCAGGTGTGTACCTTTCACTCAGTGAGCCGAGATACAGACTTTGTGAGTTATTTTTGAAAGCAATGACGTTTGTGAGCAAATGGGCTTTGGGACTAGTTGGCTAGTCCCCTCCCTCTGCATTTCGCCCTGGCTGTTCTACAGGAATTGAAAACAAGGGTTTGGGATTTGAAAACCTGCTCTCTGCTCATACACCACCTCTGAGAGGGTCCTCCCTCTCCCAGGAAGAAAGGAGGAGGGTCAGCTGGCCTCAGCCAAGCATATTTTAATTCACTAGTTTCAAGTGTACCGGAGACTATGTTCTTTAAAGGGGGAAACCTTTTTCGGTGTTTCTATAGGCCGTTTATGTTCTCTTACAGGGAAAATACACTCCATAGTTCAGTAAAACTGCCTGCTTTTACCTCAGGGTAAAAAGAGCAGCTGTGCTCTCTCCTCCCTTCCAGCTTTGCCCTGAGGAAACTCTGTTGCTGTAACTTCCAAGGTCACCAGGAAGTGAAGAAACCGTCATTATGTGGAGAGCAGCCTTGCTTAGTTGGAGGCAAGGTTACCTCTTGTGGGGGTCTCTGGTCTTGAGGAGCTGTGATTGGGGGGGATACTGTTTGTGAGCATGATTTTTAAAGCCCCTTAAGTGTCTCTGTAGATTCTTTATGTGTGTGTGTGCCCCACACCCTTCACAACCACTGCTCAAGATATTCAGCTATGAAGCTTTCTTAGAGGACAAGGGTCCTTGCTGTATGGCAGGCTCTGGGAAGAGCTGCCATCTGTGAGGAAACACACTCGAGTGAAGACTGCATTGTAACAAATGCCCCTGCCCAGAGCAAGCATCATTGATTCAAGGAGGGAACACGATCGCTTTGGGGGTAGGTAGAATGATTCTATCTCTCCCCTCTCAGATATTCCCACCCGCATCACCGAAACATCATCCCCAACACTTCTTAAGTTGATGTGAGTACGGAATGTGAAAGAAGTTTCACAAAGCCAAAGAACATTGCCAGCATTTATTTCAACATCACGGGACAGGATTCTTCGGAGACTAGGGACCTGAGGTGCCGAAGGTCTTAATCACTGTGCATGGGTCCCTGTCTAGGACTCCCGTGGTCTCAGCCTCGGCTTGATCGGTGTACTCTCCTGAGGAGAAAACAGAGGTAGACGCTTATTAGGCCTGCTGGAACTGAGAAGAGGACTCAGAATCTGTGTAGGGGAGAGCATGGGAGACAGCCTGGCAAGCTGCGAGTGGAGAGAGAGGCAAGGGCTGACTGGGGTCCTCACCTGAAGAACTTGGACACACGTGCCAGGGCTCTCTGGAAGTGGCCCCTCCAGGTCCTTCGCGGAGGAGCAGGCTCCCTGGTCCCTCTTGGGCTGTTGGATGAGTTCTCCATGGTGTGAGCATAGACCACACCATCCTGGGAGAAGTGTATTGGGTTTCTCCCAATCTGAAAGTTAGAGTTAAGGTGGCACTCAGTCCCAACATGGCTGCTGTCCACAACCACATATGGGTACTGTGTTGTGCTTCCGCACAGCTGTTGGAGATGTGGAGGAAGGGGAAGTGGGGCTACCTGTCCTGTTCAGACCCCAGCCCCCATTGAGGGTCTTCCAGCCCACATACTATGAGATGTACCGACTCAGGAGGTGGAAAGAAGGGGCCGAAGATCATGCTTTCAACAGCCTGTCTGATGGCTCCAGGGACACCTCACTGCAGGATTTCTCCTCAGGGATCTGCTGAGCTACCCTCTACGCTGGGTGTGGAATGTCTGGCCTGCCCCCTGTGTAGCTCAAACCCGCCCTCTTCATAGCCCAAACCCCGCCTTCTTCATAGCTCTCAGCTCCTCTCATTGCCTGGTTCCTCCCTCTTTCAGCCTAGAACACTGTGCTCAACCAGTGGATACATTTCTGGTGTGTGGCCTGTGTCCTAAATCCCTCCCCTCCGAACTTTCTTGTTACTTGTCTGCCTTTCCTTCTTCACTCTGGTCAGCTCAGCAGCCTGAACACACGTTCCACTGGCTGAACTGAAAATGCAGAGGCCTTCGGGTTCACGGTGAGTGGTCCTTCTGTGGGGTGCTCTTGAGGCCTGTTTATGGTCTCCTCCTCTAATTAGGACTATGATGTTTCTCATGGCTCTCAGGATGTTCTTTGTCCAAATGCTTTCTAAAAGCCTGGAGTTTGTGCTGGGCATGGCGCCCTGAGGCCTGAGGGACTAGTCTCTAGCCTTCCTCCCTGAGGGGATTGCAACCTATAGGTTGCGTACATAATTGCTCCCATGTGACTCCTTCTGGTGGAAGGTGGGGGTGGTGGATATATTTTGGGGCCTGAGAGGTTTCTACAATGGGCAGGGCAGTCGTCATGATCCAGACAAAGGTTTTTAAAGTTAGCAGTTTAAACGTAAATCTATGACTCCATTTGAGTTACCTCCTTTTGAGCCATGGGAACGATTGAGGTCTATTTGCTTTTTAAAAAAATTTTCTTTGGGGGCATCTCCTTATCTCAGAGGTTTTGCAGTGTTGTTTGTGGTATTCCTTTGAATTCACTGATGTGTATGTTCAGTCCCATGGTGACTCCATGCTGTGGCGCTTACCACCATATTGTATACTAATTGTTTATTTCTGGAGTTCACTCCTCCATCTTTGTTCCTCCTCCAAATGTCGTCAGCCATTTTGGGTCCTACACATTGCCATAGAACTTTGAGCGATAACTTTTATTTTGTTAATGATTTCAGAGAGGGACAGTCCTGACCTTTTGATGAGCTTCATACTTTCTCTTATTTTAATTTTTCTCAGCCAGATTTTAACAGTTTTCTCTCATTGAGTCTTTCAGTGATTAGGCCAACATTCCCATCAGATACGTCGTCTATTTTACTGTTATGGAACATGTGGTTAAAAATTCTGTTTTCATTTGTTCATTTCTACTTTATTGACCTAGAGTTGGTTTTGTCCTACTATCATATTTTCCAGCTTTGCTAAAATCATTTGTGACCACCAGGACATGACTCTTCTAAAGTATGTAAAACATTATTAAAAATTAATCTTTCCAAATTTCATGCATATATTTTATCACATTATTTCCCACTCCAATTCCCCCCAGATTCCCCTTCTCGAATATAGTATTTTAATTTGTCATTTTCAATCTCTATGCCTTTATTTACATTTTGTGTTGTTGATCCAGCTACAGTATAAAATATAGTGCTGTATACATATGGCGAGAATCTGGAGATATATTTAGCCACATTTCTAAGGTATTGACAGGAACATCCTGTCTTTCTATTATCATGTGTTTTCTGTCACACATACAACCTACATCATATATCAAAAAAAGTGAGAGTATTTCAGAGAAGAAGGGAATGTAAACTGTTTAAAAGAAGGG
Source organism: Rattus norvegicus (assembly GCF_021556685.1). Lineage (NCBI taxonomy): Eukaryota > Metazoa > Chordata > Mammalia > Rodentia > Muridae > Rattus > Rattus norvegicus. The sequence goes on along the minus strand of NC_141554.1, from coordinate 75,941,112 downwards.
TAACAGAAAAATAGCAACAAATTTCATATGTTTTGTTCATGTGGAATCAACTTTCAAGTGTAAATGTGTTTAAGCGTGTATATGACATGAAAGTACAAAGGGGACCATTTTATTCGAAGAAAGAGGACTGGATGGAGAGGGATCAACAGCATAATAGGGATGAGTAGGAGCAATGTAAAATAGTATTTCTTTGTGAAAATGGCATAATACTCATCATTTTATATGTTAACTAGAAATAAATTGGCAGTGAAATCATAGTAATTGAAAAGAATTAGCTTGTCAGTATCAAGCATTTGCAGCAGACTTTCTTTTTTGGCAGGTATACATTATTGAATTGAGAATATTCCCTTATATTCCCAAATTATCACACTTTTTTGTATTTGATTTTTATAGTCTGTGGAATTTTTATGTTATTAAATTGCCTTCTGTCTCACATCTTACTAACTACTCTTCTTCTTTTATCCCATTAGGACAGTAAAATTCATTCATGGGCTTCTTCTCCCCTCCCCTCCCTCTCCTCCCCCCTCCCTCCCCTCTCTCCCTCCCCTCCCTCCCTTCTCTCCCTCCCCTCCCCCCTCTCCTCTCCTTCCCCTCCCCTCTCCTTCTCCTGTCCCTTCCCCTCCCCTTCCTCTTCCTTTCCCCTCCCCTCTCCCTCCCCTTCCTTTCCCCTCCCCTTCCCCTCCTCTCCCCTCCCCTCCTGTTCCTTTCCTTCCTTTCCCTTCCTCTCCCCTCCCCTCCCCTGCCCATCTTCCTCCTTCTTTTTCCTCTCTCTCTGTCTCTCTGTCTCTCTCTGTACCCCCACTCCCCCTCTCTCTCTCTAGGTTCTTACTGTGTGCTATCCTGGAGCTCACAGTACAGCCCAGTCTGGCCTGGCCTCCAACCTATGCAGATCCTCTTGCTGCAGCTCCCTGAGTGCTAATATTACAGGAATGTACCACCAGGCCAGCTTCATTTGTGGTATTCAAATGTTAAAATAGGGGCTAGAGTGATGGCTCAGAAGTAATGAACTCTTACAGGGGATCAGAGTTCATTAACTAGAACTCCCATGGTGGCTCTTAACTCCCTGCAACTGCAGTTCCAGGGAATATGATGCCTTCCTCTGACCTCTGCAGGCTCCAGGCATGGGGTACACATACATACATTCTTATTGCACATGCATACACTCATATATACAAACAAACAAACAAACAAATCTAAGAAAAATATAAAGGTAAAATGGCCTTGCACTCCTAGACTAAACTATGTTACGAATATTTTTCACATACTGATTCAAACCGCTAAAATTTCATGAGGGAGGTTTGTGTTATGTTCATGAGTAATGGTGGTTTATAACATTTCTTGTGCTTTTTAAATACCTGATGTTTTATTGATTATTTGAAAATTTCATCCAATATATGTTGATCATATTTACCCCCAACTTTTATCCTTAACTCCTTCAGACCCACCCCTAGCTCCCCATCTCCCAACATTCCTACCTTTCCAACTTCTTGTCTTTTTTGTTGTTGTTAGATTTACTATTTATGTACATGGATGTGGAGCTTTATGCATGTGTGTGCTGATGCCCATGAAGGCCAGAAAAGTATGTTGGATCTCCTGCACTGTAGTTACAGGTTATGAACTTCCTATTGTGAATGCTGGGATTTGAACTTGGGTCCTCTGCAAAAGCAGCACATGCTGTTAACTGCTGATTTTTATCTCTAGTATTATTTAAAAAAATACTGTTGATTCCAATTTGTGGTCTCCATATACTTCTGGGTATAGGGCCATTTACTGGATCATGGTGAACCTATGAGTAGTCACACCCTCAAGCATTGGACAAAGGTCAGGGATCTCTATGGAAGAGTTAGGCAAAGGATTGAAGGAAGTGAAGGAGATGTCATCCCCATAGGAAGACCAACAGTGTCAGCTAACCTGGACCCCCAGTAGCTCCCAGAGACTAAGACAAAAAACAAAGAGCAGACATGGGCAAATTTAAAGGGCAAGTGGTACCATGTCCATTTAGTAAAATAATCATAGTAGATTCACCTCTGGGACCTTTGAGCTCCCTAATCATAGGTTCTTGGACATTTTCAGTCCTTAAATCCAACTGGAAAGCAATTATTTCCATACCATTTTTTCACTATTGTACTCAGGGACATCTCTTTCCATGGTGATCATTGCAGTTCACAGGGTACACAGCTGGGTAAGAATGTTGACAACATGTTCCTTTCAGAAACTTGCTTAGTACCTTTCAGTACTAGCAGAGAGTAAGCTTCCAGGGCAGCTTCCTATCTCACTACGAGTGTTGTGGGCTTTCTATATCCTCATCATGACTTTAGGTGGATATCAAACTCAGGTTCTCAGGTTTGTACAGCAAGCATTTGTATCTGATGAGCAATCTCCAGGGCCCAAATGTAAAGAATTAAATCTATATTAAAATTTCTTTGACTACTACTAGTAGTATCATCAGCAAGTAGTGTGCGTGTGTGTGTGTGTGTGTGTGTGTGTGTGTGTGTGTGTTGTGTACATACAAGGGTGCACATACACCAGAGCATGCATGTGGAGGCCAATGGACAACTTTCAGGAGTGAGTTCTTTATTAAACTTGGGATTCAGGTTTACTCAACAACCACTTTTATCCATTGAGCTATCTTGCTGGCCTCCCTTTCCATAATATGTTAATTCCATAAAATGAATTGAGAAGTTTTATTTCCTGAAAAAAAGTAGTGCACTACTGGAGGAAGTGATATCTGCTACTTCCTGGCAAAGGAGAGAAAAATTAGTCCACTGAGGAAGTGTTTATTGTTTCTAACAAGGCCCAGTATTTCATAGAGTTTCAACAACAACAAAATCTGTTAGCCTGAAGAAGGCTTGAAATGAAAGAAGGGTTGTGGGGACAGTAATAACTGAGCAATGTCTGGAAATGTGGGAGAAGAATACATTGTTTTTGAAACAGAGTTTCATATTTCATTAGTTTATAGTCCCCACAACAGTGTACAAATGCTCCAGTTTTTCCTTGTGTTGCTCAAGACTTATTGAGAACTTTTTAGAGAGGAGCTACCTTAGTGGAATGAAGTAGAACCTCATTATGGCTTTGATTTCACCACTGATGATGATTGTGCATCTTTTCACTTTGTCATTTATATGCTTGGGAGAAATGTCTATTTCTGTCTTTGCTTACATTTTATGTAGGTTTTTGTACTGTTAAATTATATAATTCACAATATATTGTATATAATATACAATATACAATATATATTACATATATTGAGATACTGAATCCAAAGTGATCTTAAACTCTGAATCCTCTTGCCTCAGCTTCTTGAGTTCTTGAGTACTGGGATCAATGGCTTCGGTTATCACCTCTGATTCAGAAGAATGATATGAGTTTTTGTTATGAGAAGGAAGAGAGTAGTCAGTATAAAGGGGGAATCAAGGAAACAATCAAGATTAAGATTAAGACTGAGAGCAACCTTAATGGAAAGTTAAAAGAAACATGGAATTTATGAAACTACAGACTGAGAGCATGGGTCATAATATCCCATGGTGGAAGTAAATGAATACAGGCCCAAAGGAAGACAATTAATAATGTGACAGAATGGAGTATAGTTACTGTTGAAGATTCAGGACTATTTATGCATGAAAGTGAATTGTGAGGAATGAAGGTAAGCAGGAAAACTCATTATCATGTTGGGCTTCGGTGGGTCTGTGAAGAGTTTTCCACACTTGGAAATTCTGGAAAGCAGACTATGTAATTAAGAAAATCTAGATCAAAGTTGAGGAAGCAATAGAAAAAGAAGGGAGTGAAAACTTATTTCAACAGTGAGCAGAGTGGAGAGAACAATTCTAGTCATTGAAAATGTAGTTTTCGATGGGCAGAGTAAGTATCTGGAGGATAGGGGGTCCAGGTGCTATTTGACCTCCACTCCAGACCCCAAAGCCATGGAACACAGACGTACCTGATGTACCCAGCTGCCATTCTGACTCCACGTACAACCATAGGCATGAGGTCAGAGCTTCCCGGGGGAGCTTGAATTTGGCTCGAGAAGACATATAGGTCACTCTGACTATTTCTACAGCCACTGCATCACTATCCAAATCTGGGATCAAAAACATCTCTGCCTCTTTCAGGCCCACAAATGTCAGTGGTGCACCTTCTTGTGAGTATCATGTCTGGCACATGACTCATCTTGAGTCTTAAATCCTTCACTTCAGGGAACAGCATGGGCTCTTGCCTGCTGGGAGTGCCCCAAAGAAGGAGCAGGGTACACGACTGAAGAGGTCCCTGGATCAAGGAGTGATACAGAATATGGCCGTTCCACCTAAATTTCACAAGCATGCCAAGAGGTTGGCTGTTGAAGCAGAAAAACGCAGTGAGTGTCTTTGACTGGGGAAGGAACACAAGTTTAGGAGGAGGCAGCACGCGTAATTCTGTCAGCAACCCTGTTTTGAAATTGTAGTGTGACAGTTGGTAGTCATGCCTCTTATTAATATTAGGAATTAGACACTTTGAAGAAATGTCTGTTTAACTCCTTATGTTTTCACGGAGGTAGATTTTTGTTGCTGAGTCAGTAAGTTTGTTGTTTTGGGGACACTATGTTGCTAGTTAACCCAAAGTGTTCTCATACAAGTGATCCTTCTGCATAGACTCCCTAGTGGCCATTCACTAGAAAAAGAAAGTTATCTCAGAGCTGGGAAAGATACATAATGTGACAAAGCCTCCAGGATGTGACTGGAATAGTTGGAATGATGAGGACAGTGATGTTCGTCATTATGATACACTCATGCTTCACATTTGGAATGGTGGGGACAATGAAGTTCATCTAAGCTATACCTGGTGTTTTGCAGATGGGAAGGAGAGCAGTGTGCGCAAGCATGAGGCCAGGCCCCACAAAACCCCACGGGAGGTAAGGAGACTCTGTTGCTTACGGGGCGTGCTTCCAGAAGCTACTCGCCAGTCCCCCTGCATTATGTCCTAATAACATGCATTCCATCACTAAATCTACCATGACCTCCCATGCGACCTTAGGTGTAACATCTTCCTGCATTTCAGTATGAAAGGTAAGCCTCCCCGATCTTCAAGGTCTTCAAGTTCTGACATCCTGGGTTGCTGTACTCATCCTTCAACACGCCCATCTCTCCTCTGGTCATGCTTGGTCTGATACCCAAATTTCTACTGCTGTCTCTACTTCTGCAGGGAAGTTCTCATGGCACTCTGATGAGCAACAAGCCACGCGAACATGCCATTCTGTCCTATACTCCAGTGACTTGGCAGCAGCAATCTGTGATTTCTTTTCCTGCTGAGCAGCACCATTCCTTTGTCAGGCCCAAAAGGTGAGTTGAATGAGGATGAAGAGCCAGAAAGGTCTCATAGTATTCCATGCTCAACACTGCAGTTGATGCCATGGAAGGCGAAAGAAGAAAGAGGACAAGGAAGAAGAAAAGCAGTGGGTGAAGGAGGCAGCACCTCGGAAGGAGAAGTGAAGGGAGGGACACTCTCAGCCTTGACAAGTTCTAATCTTGAGAGTTTGGGTCACTGATGTCATTTACTGAAGAATATGGTCTCTAGTAGTCATTCTGGGCAACCAGTATACATTTATGACACTGACAACAGGGTTAGAAGAAGGCCTACCACACAGTAAACCTCCACTAGGCTTGGACTCTTACTCCGTAGTACAATAGATGGATATGGGAGACAATTCTATTGGGAGGTGAGGTCATGATGGACATGGGCCATAGAGGCCCAGAGGAAGGCTGAAAGCCAGCAGAGAGAACTTCCTAGAGAAACTCCTGGCTTGTCCTTCATGACCAGTGAAGACTGGGTAAAATGGAAGCAAGAGTCAGTCCCTGAACAAGGAGGGTACTCACACCTTTCCAGATGCTTTGAAGATTAGAGCATAGTCACTTTGAAGCCTTCATCTTCTTCAAGGTAGCTCTGGGAGGAAAGATGAGGTATGAATTAGTGTCTCGAGAAAAATAGAAAAGTTTTAAAAGGAAACAGGCTAAGAGGGTCCCAAGGTGAAAAACACCAACATTTTCAAAGCCATTCAGATGTGTCCAGCCAGATTTCCAAACCCCTGGTCCTCCAAGTGTTCTGGTAGGAGCTGTCCACCAGAGAGAGGGTTTAATCCCCTGGCCTCTCGTCTCCTTGTTTCCAGATACTCAAGTGTGATCGTGCAAAACCGTGCCATCTCTGGGCCTCTTCTACTGCAGCCACAGGTCCTGGCAAAGTAGTGGGGTCCAGGTCCCCTGGAGGGAATGAGCTTAGTGGATGGGAAGAGTAGAAGCCATGGGGGGTGTCGCTGGGAGGAGCTGGGCACTTAGAGGGGGCGCTTGTGCTGGTGGGAGGAGGTGTGGTTGCCCAGCTGTCATCCTCTAATGTCATTTCCTTTGCAGGTCCCTAATGTCAACAAGCAGGATTCTGTTGCTGCTGCCTTAGAGTGGCAGAGGAAGCTGGAGGCTGCTGAGGCTCTGTTGGCTCTGAGGGACACTCCTCTGCCTCCTCCTAACTTTGCCTCTCTACAACCGCTTGGCAACATGCCAAATAGCTATCTTCCTGAACATGGACCACAAGGTGGAGAGAGTTGGGAAGTTGGAGGGGTTGTGGTAATGTAGTTGGACCTGGGACCTTTGAGTTTGAACTGTCTTCTCTCTGACACTTTAGTTCCTCAGTCTGTCTTAGGAGATGGTATTCCAGGGGCTGCTCAGTGGACCTTAAGTTAGCAACTGTTGCTCAACAGCAAATGGCCAGTGCCTAAATTCAACAAAAAACACACAAAAAACAAAACAAAAAACCAAAAACAACAAAACTGACACCCTACCACCATCACCATCACAACAACAACTAAGAAGCCAGGTAGACTAAGGCTCCCAAAGTGGCCAGGTCTTATCTGAGTTCAAGAGCATATTAAATAGAGGGAATAGACTTAGGCATGTGACTCCCAGCCCAGGTCAGCATTCCCTGTTCACTAAAGACTGAAGAGGCCTGGGAGGTCATGCACAGGAAGGAATGATCTGAAAGGGAACGAGGGCGTGGGGATGGATGACCTCAGAGCATTTTGATGTATAGATATGGAGGCTGCGTGCCTTCCAGTCATGAGCTCAGAGGAGAGAGAATTCCATAGCTGTGGAGGCTGGGAAGGAAGGCCGAGCCCTGATGACAAAACCAAACCAAACCAAAGCAAACCAGATCAAACCAGACCAAAGCAGAACAAACCAAACAACAAGGAAGAACAACCTGATGAAGGGCGTTAGTGGGGACCACTGTGGGTGGTCGAAACACTAAAATGAAGAGCAATGAGGGAAAATTGACTCTCTGCTTCTCACAGAGGTCTGGGAGAAATGGTGATGGACACTAGGCCAGAAAATCTAGGGGAGGAGTGTGAGGAGGGGCAGAACGTCCCTTACCCAGTGAGGATCCTATCTACAGACCCCAGATTTGACAAAGTGGTATTTTGGTGACTGTGACGGAAAAATGGTGGAGCCCAGATCAGAGATAAGGGGACGTGTCTGTTCCCAGATGCAGGGACAAACCTTAGGTTGGGTGCGTCACCAAAGTGGGAGGGTCTGCCGGGTGACGACACATATGTGATTTGGCTCTGGCCTCTCCTTTTGTGTTTTCAGGTTCTGATGGAGAGAAGGGGCTGCAGCCTCGTAGCCGCCACCTACCACGCTCAAGGGCTGCCAACTCCGTCTCTCTTACTGGAAGTCTGGAGTGCATGTCCTTCTTCACCTAAGAGACCAGAGGGGGAGGTCTCACTACAGCACTGCCTATTTAGTATCTTGTTTCATCTAAAGGAACAAGTGTTTTTAAATATTTTTATTTTTTGCAATGAGATCTCACACAGCGAGCCTGGACTTGGATTCAGTACACAGCTGACGATGATTTTGAACTCCTGATTTTTTTCTCCACCTCCCAAGTGCTCAGATTATAGGCATGTTTTACCATGCCTGGCTTTCTAAAAATTATCATTAAGTTTTCAGGAGTTTTGTAAGCTTCCAGACCCTTTTATGGTATAGGGCATTTACTTGAGTAAGGTTTGAGGTTGCACATCTCTCTCTCTCTCTCTCTCTCTCTCTCTCTCTCTCTCTCTCTCTCTCTCTCTCTCTCTCTCTCTGTTATTCCTTTGGAATAATTGCATTCTGTGGCTCGTAGAGAAAAAAAAACAGTATTGTGTGCTCTAATGTGACCAATCACTGGGATTCCGAGTGGGCTCGGATGCCAGCATTTTCATTTGTCCTGTGATTGTTCACTCGCTGGCACACCATGTAATCATTCATGTGGAATCACGAAGACTTTCCAATGTGTCCAGGCATGTGTAGAGGGGCAAATAATAAACATGTGCTGTAGGCTCTGAACAATGTGAGTCGTTTTTTAAAACACCATAAGACAAATATCAAGGAGGGTTGTGACCTCCACCAAGTATGCAAGTAGACAAGTCATTTATTATTTAATTAACTATTGAATGAAACTTCCAACGTCCATGCAGCAGGCATCGGGTAGAAGGCTTTCGCAAAAGCGCCCTTTATTTGTTTCCCAGGGTAACGCACAGAAAGATTGACAGGAACGTTTTAAAGCCAGACTATTCCAGGTCTTCTGTTAATGTTCCAAGCAGGTGAACTGCGGGCCCCACCAGGCAGACAGCCAACGAACTGGCCACAGCTCGATGTAGACATTTTAGTGTCCTTTTACTTCTGTCCTTTCTTCACTGCCTCGTTAAAAAAATCAGGATCTCACTGTGGAGTTCCAGCTGACCATGAGATCACTCTGTACCTCAGGCTCACCTCCAAGGATCTTACCATGATCTTTCTGACTCAGCCTCTCATGGCTAAGATTGCAGACATGATTTACCCTGTCTGGCTTGCTGCTTGTATTTGTGATGACACGTGTTTGAAGGTGACGCTATCCAACACCACAATTCCTTTATTTTCTGAGGCTCTGAGAAGTCAGGCTTCTTACATTCCCTGTCTGCTGGCCGAGAAGCCAGCCTGTGAAATAACCGAGGATTTGGAGAATTAAGCTGGGCTGACGTCCATCACATACCTTCTTTCTTCCTTTCATTCCAAAGTTTGTGATCCTCCAGTGACAGACGAATGTGTCCCCATGCGCCTGCAGTGGTATGACGTCAAAGCCACGCCTTGTTTCCACAGTTAAGTGAAAGGGGAAATGTATTTTGGTAGAAGAACATAGCATAAGAAGAGGAGGGAAGACAGAAGGAGTAACACAATAGACATTTGGGGAAAGTAAGAGACTGATGTCCCTGGACCCTTTGATTTTTTCGAGGCCTGGTGTCCTTGTATCAGAGGTCTTCAGATCTGACAATCTCCCGTCCAAGGGTTTCATAATGAGTCTCTATCTGGAATATTTTAGTTCTCTTTGCATCCCTGTGTAAATTTTCAGTGTTAAACTTTTGGGTATGTCTCCCCTTGTCGTGTCCGGTCAGAGTTCACAGGTTTAAAACCTCACGTCTGTTCTGTTTTGACCCTCATACGTTTTTGACTCTCATACGTTACATGGCGTCCATGGTTAGGTCTGACCATATCCATCATTTCAGAGCATCATTAGAGTGTTTTGATTTGAACAGTAAGTGTTGAGGTAAAACCATCTCTGCTGTCATACAGGCCGAACACAAGCTTTCTAGGGGAAAGGGAGTTCAAGGCGGTAAATTCTCTATGCCCCTCACTTGCTGAATTTACAGTTCCAGCCAATGAACTCCCAAGCTGAGAGATGTTTTTAAATTCAGACTGCCAGAGTAACTACTATATAAACATGAATAATAGTGAGAGGTTGAAAATAAATAGGGATTGATGAATTTTGACTACACGTTTCTTAATTTACGGTATAGCGGACACGGCGGTGATCTTATATAATTTAGATTATAGTGATTGCCTGCGTGTCGGAATGACACTCGAGCGACTTAAAGGTTATCAATTGACTGTTGTGGTCCAGGAAGAGCCTATCCCACTTTTCCCCACAAGGTGAACTCAAAGGAGATCCAATTAACATTCTGCTGCCAAAAAGGCAAAGAACAGATTATAGCCTCTGGGAAAATAGTATTTTAATAACAAAAAGATTTTTGGGAAATATTGAGCAGAGTGTACAGTTAAAGTATTTGATGTTTCAATGCACATTTGTGTACTTAGCCACATATTGCTATGTGATTAGCTACACTAGAGATGAACATCTTCATTTTAGATTGGTTTGGAACTGCATCAGAACAGAAGGATACATAGCCCAGAAACTCACCGACCCCCACCCCACCCCCGTACGTATTCTTGTGAGGCAAGACACTGCAATTTTGTGTCACAGTTTGGAAGTGATACTGATATATTTTGCACTTTCAGTAGATCTGCTAGTAATCCCTGCCTGTTCTCCACTTGACAAAATCAATATCCCATAAATAGAAGTTCTGAAAGTGTTTACCTAGTGAAAGTCAGGAGCATAAAACAGAATGAGATATGCAGCAGCAAAACATGTGGGTTAAAATTAGATTGCACACAGCAGTACAGGGTTCAGAAGAGCACGGGTAGCACCACCGACAGGAAATCCCCAAGACACTTGTGCAATTGTGAGGAGATGATAACATGACCGAAAGGGGATGGATGAGAAACAAGAGGGAGAGCCCTTTGCAGAGATACAGAACACACTGGATCAAATCAAGGATTGGCTTCAATGCAATTCTCCAGCCCTAAGACCCAAGAGAACAGGCAACAGAAGACTTCTGAATTGGTCTCCTTCCTCCAGAATCGGCAGATTAGGTAATTCATGTCATCTTTCCTTGTGACGTCATCCACATATGAAGACACTGACATTTCCAGAATTGCACGCACATGGTGATCACACCCCGGCTGCCTCTTGCAGAGGCACAGAGAGTCAGATGTCAGTCTCGTAATAGGGATTTGATTTGATCCTGGAGCAGTACAAGTAATGTCAGTGGATCTGAAAAACTTACGTTCTGATGTCACATTAAGGCGATTGTGGGGACCTGGTTCCTGAAGTCTGCAAGAAGCAGCAGCTGAACAGGTCCTCTGGGAGGAGTTAAAAGGGTTAGCCCAACTTTAACAGCATTTACAGCGAGCTGTATTTTCTGCTGCTCCTCCTCATTTGAGAACTTCTACAGTTAACACTTTCAAAAACTACAGCATAAACTGCCAATGCAAATTCAAAATGCAATTTGTAAACCTTTGAACTTGCCCAGGTCTGAAGCAATCTTGATACTGTAATGTTGTGTTGAGAAAAGCCAGGCTTAATAACAGCTATATTTTTCAAATGTATAAAGATATACCTTTAGGCCAAACGTTTAAAGAGCTCATGATGAATAGGTGACGCATACAGTTCTGAGTATCTTCCAAATGGGTGAAAAGCAAACCCATCATGTCTTCAGCTCTGGCTGGTAGTTCATTTCCTATCACTGAAAATTCACACTCCTGTCTAAGTGAATTACCTAACTACTCCAGGGTAGAGATGGGAAGTTGAATTTACATAGCTTCCTTCTTCCCTCCCTTACGGTCATCTCTAGGCTCTGTAGCTGTGCGGTCGTGGTCTTTTATCCTGACATATCTCTTGTCTCCCTGGTCTCCCCTGTTGTCTCAAACTCTGTTTGTCAGCAAATCCCACTGCATCGGAGACCTGGAATCCCATGGTTGATACTCAGAGAGTCTCGTATGCACACACAGTAAGTGTGAGCTTTTGTCTCTGGTGAGGATGACGTTGTTGGGCCTGCTCTGTCATTCTATTCTTCACTCCCTATTCCAGTCATCCTGCAGGTGATTGTGGGGAACATCACTCTGATGAGGAGAATGCATCCAAGATGCTTAATGTCTCATTCAGATTAATGCCTTAACATGAAATTCCTCCAAACCCTGAAACACTTCTGTCTCCAAACCATTTCTTTCAGTGATGTAAGCCTTCACAGTCCTTCCAACTCTACACCAAGAAGATATTGCTTTAGTTTGAGTGTCTCTCTCTCTCTCTCTCTCTCTCTCTCTCTCTCTCTCTGTGTGTGTGTGTGTGTGTGTGTGTGTGTGTGTGTGTGTGTGTGTAGGCCTGGGAACAAAATTAAGTGTTTTCTTCTATCACTCTCCACCTGAAGACCCCAATATTCACCTGTGTCCACTACTAGCCCTGGGGTTTCTGTTTATTCTGTGTGCTGGGTTTCTGAACTCAGGTCTTCCTACTGCGGCAGTAAGGTCTACATGTTCTGAGCCACATGTCAGCCTTAGGTTAGTGCATGTGGTGTACAAATATATCATTCCTGTATTTCAACATACCTTGTTTTCAACACTGACCATCAATATGATGGGCCAGACAACTGAACAGACAGTCTGGAAACAAGCATATGGCTGATAAGTATCTTCAAAGTGTTCAACATCCATAGCCATCAGAGAAAGGCAAAGCAAAAGTACACTGAACTTCCATTTCATCTCAGTGAGAATGGTATCACGAGAAAACAAATGACGATGCGTTGAGGTGAGGTCATGGGGAGAGGGAAACCATGACTGTCAGTGCAAGTATAAGCTGATGCAGCCGCTGCGGGGATCAGCGTGCAAGTTCCCAGAAGGCTAAAACTGTAAAACCAGAAGCGGTATCACTTCTAGGTATGCAGCCTCTAAGTCCTATCACTGTGGTATTTGCATGCTCACTCTTGCTCTGTTCCACAATAATGAGCAAATGAAATCAGTGTAGATGGCATCAACTGATGAATTGATAGTGCAAATATAGGACATACACAAAATTTAGATTTTAATCAGCCATAACGAAAAGTGAAATTTACAGGACAATGGGAGGTATTGGAAAACTTAGTACGTTGAGGAAAGCCAATTCAGAAATACAGTATTTTATGTTAATCTCATATGTGGATCCTTTTCACTCACACACACACACTCACACACACACACACTCACACACGCGTGCACACACACACACTCACACATTCACACACGCGCGCACACACACACACTCACACACACACGCGCGCGCGCGCACACACACACACACTCACACACACACACTCACACACACGCGCGCACACACACACACTCACACACACACTCACACACACGCGCGCACACACACACACATACACACTCACACACGCGCGCGCACACACACACGCACACACACGCGCGCACACACACACACTCACACACACACTCACACACGCGCGCACACACACACACGCGCGCGCACACACACACTTACACACTCACACACGCGCGCCCACACACACACGCGCGCACACACACACTCACACACACACTCACACACACACTCACACACACACACTCACACACACACACACACACACACGTGTGCGCGTGTTTTGGCAGAAATCAGGAAACTAGGCAGAGACCGTGAGAGGGGGAAGAAAGAAGCTTCAAGGAAGCAGATAAGGAAGGTAGTCGCAAACCTGTGAAAGGAAAGTGGAAAGGGGACTCTGAGGCCCAGCTGTGTACAAGTGGGGCCAGGGACAAGGAGCTGAGGAGGAGGAACAGGTGTGTGGAAAGAATCCAAGAGCACAAAATAGGCATGAAGGGGACAGCAGGAAACCTGTTCCTTACATCAGATTAGAACAGTCTATCAGTAGTCAGTTTCTGGTTGAAATAGATTACTGTTCTTTCAAGTTTTTTTCTGCTGTGACGGTATTTTTTTTTCTAAAGAAATGATCTCAACAAATTGTGATATGTCCTAAAAGGGTCTGAAAATTGTGATCCTCCTGACTGAACATTGAAAATATCTGGTTTTCCAGGCAGAATATTAGGCTCTCCCCTCCCCCTGCCTGCCTCTCTCTCTCTCTCTCTCTCTCTCTCTCTCTCTCTCTCTCTCACACACACACACACACACACACACACACACACAGACACAAACACACACACACATACACACACACACACACACACAACGTCAAACTCATCATTGTCCTGTATTCCCTTAGCCTTTGTTAATGGCAATGATTCCTTTCAGTGGTACTCCAATTAATTGTTTCATGGAGATTTGAAGTACTATTGTCAGTTTTGTTTCATGTGTAGGCTTGTTTTTCCTTCATGTATTTCCACAGAAGGGAAAAGAAGCTGCCAGGTCTCCTTGAACTAGAGTTGGCGATATTCGCTAGCTACCATGTGTGTGTGCTGGGAATCGAACCTGGGTCCTCTAGAAGAGTAGTTAGTGCTCTTAACTGCCAAGGTGTCTCTCTATCCATTCTACTGCCTGTTGAGAGTCATTTTGGTATTCTTGTAGGGAAGTTCTTCGAAGGACACCTTTCCCCAATTTTCTTTTATCACGCATCACCTTTAACCCAACATCACTTTTAAATAATGTTATAAACGCATGTTGATTACTTTGCTGACCCCTAAAATAATCTTTCACATATATTATGAGACCTTGGGAGTGCTCGAGGAGGTGTGTGGCACATCAAAGTCCAGTCTTGTAAAGGATGGTGTCTTTGAGAAGTTCCTCTGGGCAGAACTGTGTGCTGCATTGTTCTGGATGACGTGTACATGTCGGCACCTGTACATGGTTCGGTGTTAGGTCCCAGAAGAGATAACCTCCAAGAACTGGGAGGAAGATGCAGAATCAGCTGTGGAGGTGAGAGGATGCTAGAACCTGGATAGAAGAAAACCAATGTCTGGTGACAGAATCCACCCACACCAGCTCCTGCCCTCCTATTGATCCTGGCACATGTCGCCCAACTGAAGGCACAAGTTCACAGGAGTGTTTGTGTGTCTTTCCTGGATCGCTAGCTAGTCCCTCCCTCAGGGTGGGTTTTAAATCCAGCTAGAGCTGGATTTCAGAAGTTCTGAGGAGAAAAGACCAAGGCATCCGAGAGTCTCTGCAAGGGAGCTGGGTAGTCATGGTCTCTCAGTGTTCTGCCTCAAATGTGGAGAGCCCACATTCTTATGGGAAGAGGGAGATTTACCTGTTGCAGATCTTATTGTTAATTGTTTTGAAATACCTGACAAAAACAGCTTAAGTGAGTAACCATTTATTTAGGGTCAGAATTCAGAGAAACACACTCCAGCATTCCTGGCACCAGGACTGGCCCTGACCTTGGTCTGTGGCACTGACCAGGGTGTAGAGAAAAGTGAATACCTTCCAGCTGACTTTCTCCCTATTCCTGTTGTTTTAAGTCTGTCACCCCAGACCATGAGGTGGGACCACCCTCGTTCTGGATGGATAGTCCAACCTCAGTGACACGTCTCTGGAAACAGCCTCAGAGACCCATTCGTGGGTGATGTGTGTGATGGTTGATATCTTAAGTGCTTCTTAACGTAATCAAGTGGATGGTACAAATTAACTCTGGTATCACGTCATGCACAGCTGCCACACCTTGTGCTTTACTACACACTGCTTTGTACAGAAAATAGAAAGCCAAGCTACTCATGCTGAATCTAGGAACATCGGGGGCAAAACTGCAGGAATGATAGGCACTTGGACCTCAAGGACTTTCACGACTGAAAACAGAGGTGTGAGAGAGTCGAGCCGTTCAAGTGCATAATTACATGAAAAACACAAATGGCCCTTGGGGAAAATGTGACTAATGAGACTGCAATAAATAATTGATTTCCACTTATAAAATACTAGAAACCATTACAGGAAAATGTACTGTTGACTGTATACACACCAGCAGTTGCTGTCACCTGTTCCTTGAATGAACAAATTTTAAAGGACATGAGAGATTGTGTATTTCAATGCCAGACCTGCCTCACAGTTCATCACCTGGCTAGAAAACTATGTTCAGGTACTTGTAGTGATGATAAACAGAGAATTGGAGGTTTTCTGCAATCTGCAGGTTGGATCCCTTTCATCTGCTGCTCTGACATACCCGGCATATCAGTTACATCGTCTTTCTAGAGGCTGCAAAGGCATGGATTGATCCATAAACCTTACTTAGATCACGGGTTCCTATGCTTACCACTTGCTAATACTGGGCCCGTTTCTACTAACGTTGCTGTCAGGCTATACCTCTATGCTGATAAAACAGCTTTCTCCTAACCCAAAACCTAAGCTGAAACCATATGCAGAAGCACGAATATGCCAAAGTGAATATAAGGCAGACATGTGTGGATTTGGCAGGATTTGAACCAGACCTACTTCCTTAACAGAATAAAACCTACCTCCTTAACAGAATAAAACCTACCTCCTTACAGAATAAAAGTGTTTGTACTTAGGAGGTACGTGCTTCAGAGACCATAGTCTGTCATGATTTTGTAGAAAATAAATTGACAGTCTCAAATTTGCTTCCCTGCCACAGATACTCCCAGTTTTATTTTTATCATGGTTCTCTGTCATGACTATTGGAGGAGTACCTTCCAGTTAAGACCCACTACTACTACCCACTACCCATGGTCCAGTGCTCTTTCCTTCGGAGTTGTAGTCTGTGTCATCCAGAAATGGTGTTCAAACTGTATTTAGGGATGTTTTTCTGTGTACCATATTTAACTGTTTCAGTACTCCTTGCTGGAATTAGACGTACCTCCTGCAAGATGCGCACTGTTACATAGAACAAATCCCACACTTCTTTCATTTCATTGTGACAGAGAATGTTTCTCAAAGGACCTTGTAAGCGAACTCACTATGTAACCCAAATAGACCTTGAATTTGCCATCTTATGCGCAAATGAGCTTATACACTTTTACCATTAGGCCAGCTTATGCATACTCCTGCTAGCTGTTTTCAAAGTGATATTTTTGTAGTGGTAGTAGTAGTAGTAGTTGTTGTTGTTATAAGAAATTATCTACTCTCATTCAATATTTTAGTGTACCAGACAAAAAGTGTACTTGTGTCATATCCTGCCATACTTTTAAGAGGCTAAATTTTAATGCATCCCAAGGAAACATGGTCCATATGTGGGCCTGGCTCACTTTTCTCCTTGACTCACTTTACCTTCATGGTCTGAACTCCCTTTCCACTAGACGTACTTGACTCGAGGTCATGCAGAAAATCTTAGCTGACTTCTCTGGAAGTAAATCGATGCTTAATGAATCGATGATTTTCATAACTATATGAAAGAACTACAGGATTAGGAAATAACCAAAGACCTGCTGTTCGCTTCCAAAAGAAGCAAAATCCTTTGCAACATTATATAAAGATCACCTTTAAAACCAACACAGAGAGAGCAGGGTAAAACGGACTGTTTAAACTGTAGTCTGGAAGGTGAGAGAACTGTCTGGCGATCTGGATGCTACTTGCCCTTAACAGATTTTCTGGTGAGATGAATGACTGCGTTTGCCTAACAATAGGGTACGGTCCATAGAAGTTGTGTGGCAAAGTAAGGGAAGGCAAGGGAAAGTGTTGGAAACTCTGAAAAGGCAAGGTGAAACTTCAACCCCTACAAGAACCAAGGGAGTTGAAGCGATGCACTTCTATGGATGGTTCAGGTAAAGGAGTGGTCACTGTATTTGTCATCATCTGTGTCCTCTCAGGCTAAAGAAGATGAAAGGGAGCGATTGTTCCTCTTATTGTATAGCTGGACATGACCTTGCTTAATGAAACGTGCCTGAAAATTATCTGGGAGATAAGATGAACAGAGGCACAAATGAAAGGAGATTTGCACTGAGGGATTAAGACAGTGGAAGGTGGGTAATTGCTGTCCTTTCTCCTCCACTGGATCACTAAGGTTGCCTACAGCCGCAGACACCCCCACCGTCAGCAGAGAGAACAGAGTCGTGCAATGCCAGATCCTGCTTCTCACGCAGGCCTTCTAACCTGAGCGGACAAATATGGAGCTCAACACTGTGTATTAAAGGACACTGTGAGCTTGCCATGGGGCTCCTTCATGCCTATGATCACTCAGAAGGCTGAGGCATGAAGACAAGTGAGGGTAAAACGACAGCCCGATCTACACTGTGCATTGAAGAGCACACAGGGTTACAAAGTAAGACCGTTTTTCAACACAATGTTTGTGGCTAGAGAGACGGCTAGGAAGCTAAGAGCCAGGCTGCTGTTCTGGAGGATGTGGGCTTGATTCCCAGCACCCACATGGCAACTACTAACCATCTACAACAAAGTGAATTCCAGAGGGTCCCAAAAGCTCTTTGAGCTACTGAAGGCACTGCACACACGTGGTACGCAGACACACATGCATGCAAACCACCCAGAAACATTAAATAAATCGGCAAATCTTTAAATAAATTTGAAAACAAGAACAAAAGAAAAGGACAAATTAGAAACCTAGGAACCCACAAGCATCGGTCACTCTGAAGTTAGTCAGTGTTCCAGGATCACTGCTCTAAAGAAATGAAGGTTCAGGTTCTGTATAGGACCTGTTAGCAAAATCTCCATCTTTGCGTGAAAGTAACCCAAGCACAGGGAACGGTGGGGTGTTTGTGTGGGTGTGGATGCACACTGCCCTGTGCACGTATTCGTGTTGGAACCAGAGGTGGAGTCCGAGTGTCTAGCTCAATCGCTCTGCACCGTCTTTCTTGAGGCACAGTATCTCACTGAACCTGGATGTCTCTGATTTGGTTAAATGGGCAGGCGAGCCCCAGGGGTCCTCATGTCCCTGCCTTCCCAGTGTTGAGAAAATGAGATCCTTCCTACACAACCAGCAGTTCTGCATGTGTTCTGGGGTTCAGACTCTGGTCCTCAGTGTTATTATGTACAGACCGAGTTATTGCTGCCCTTTTTGTGTGTGTATGTGTGTCCCCATGCGTTTCTCTGTGCAGCCCTGGCTATCCTGGAACTCGTTCTGTGGACCATGCTGATTCCAACCTCGGGGCTCCAACTGCCTCTGCCTCCCCAGTGCTGGGATGAGAGGCACATGATGCCAAGGTGCTGGCCTTAGCCCTGACCTGGTGTACTCTGGAACGGTCAACAGGGGCTTGGTCAGCAGCTAACCTGAAAATGCTGGCACCACGAAACCGGAGGCAACTCAGGTAAACACCACTAGAGAGCGCAATCTTTTCTCCAGGGAGTCACTGGGTGCTTACAGGGGAGAACAGGGGTCACTGGGGAGTCAGGATGGGTCTCAGAGCAGCCACAAGTTGGCGAAGAAGTCTGTATGAAGGGAGTAAGCCTGGAAGCTCCTTGGTCTAGGAACAGGTGCTCTGGAGAGAAAAAGAAGCCCTGGCAACTCATTGTCAGGAAACTGAGGTGGCAGAGGGGAGGAAGGTCATCTTCCCTCAGAACTCAACATCTTGATTCTGACCCGCTGGACAATGAGGTAACTAGAGGCTGGCATCAAGAATAAGATCTGCAGATTCCCGCCTTACCCCCACCCGACACCGAATCTCTTGGCGCCCAATTCCTTCACCTTTTAGCCTCCTCAAGTAAGTCTATAGCGGTGAGGGTGAGGCCAGATGCGCTGCTTAACCTGAAAGCGCCTAGCCTACCCTGCCACATCACGGAGGAGCGCGGGCTCCAAGGGTTGCAGGTGGCGGGAACTTGAGGGAGGCTACTAATACTTTTGACTGAGGTGGGGCAGAAAGGGATGACTGGGTTTACTGAGGAGAACCTGTGCTCTTTGAACTGTCACAGGATGACAGACACAAGGAGGTGACTACCAAGGAAGGAAAGAAGCTGTGCTCAGGTGCTATTGGTGAAACATGGAGAAGCATCTGGAAGGTTGGCCAGAGGTAATGGGACCTGTTTTCCTGACAGAAAAGACACTACTTCTTAAAGTTTTATTTTCATTTTACGTTCACTGGTGTTTTGCCTACATGTATTTGTGTGAGGGCATCAGAAACCCAGGAACTGCAGTTGTAGACAGTTGTGAGCCAACATATGGTTGCTGGGAACTGAACCCCGGTGTTCTAGAAGATCAGCCAGTGCTCTTAGCAGTTGAGCCACCTCTACAGCTCCCAGAGGGTCTTTTGTCTGAGAAAAACAGCTTGCTGAGGCCAAGCTTTCTCCTACCTATCTGCTGGTAGGACAGGGAGGGCATACATAGCATTTGTCCTGAGAAAAACAGCCCTCCGAGGAGGCGCTGGCTCCAAGCTATGTACCAATGGCTCTTACAGGGGTTCACCCGGGGTCAAAAGTACATTTTCAGTTGGAGAGGAAAATGGTGAGATGAGGAAAATGGAGGATGCAGGAAGATTCATAAATGTAAGTGGTCCACGACTCTAGAGAAGTGTAGAGTCTTTTATGATTATTTATGTCTTTGGTGTAGTTATTATTGGAGACAAGATATGCCCGGTTAGCCACTTCACGCTCTCCTGCCTCAGCCTTGATGGGCTGGTATTTGTGGCATGAAGCAGTCAAGCTGTCTTGGGGAGGTGATGGTATCGTGGTTTGATGAGGAGCAAGTGGTCATTGGTTTTGAAGGGGATCAACGGAATTCTTGAGATTAAAGCAGGGCTTGAGGGTAAATCCTAATGGACGGAGAATGGGGAATATATGGGTTCCTCTGAGCTAGTGACTAAGTTCATTCACTTCCATGTGGGTAGTGAATCAATACAGGACTTAAGGGAGGTGGGCAAGTGTTCACCCATGAACCAGGACAGTGTTTGGCTTTGCCAGGGCAGGGGATGGTGCAACAGAGCAGAGAGTTGTGGCTGATGAAGGAGATTCAGGGACACCTGTCTGTGCCTCACAGTGGGGTTGCTGTGAGTGAGGGAGTGAGCTGGTGACGGTGAGCAGGGACCCCAGGATCAGGGTGCACTGTTATGGGGCTTGGGAGAGCAGTGGTTAGGAGAAGGTGATGTTGCAGGGAATGCTTCCCGCGGTGAGCGGGAAGGAGGAGAGCAGGATTTTAGTCTCTGGAGATAGAGTTGTCTGGCGGTAGAGTAAGTACACTGGGGGTAGAAATTCCTGTGGCCACTCTGGTTGCCTCCTCCAACACTCCAACCATGGAATAAGAAACTTGAAGGCAGATAGGATCTATTTTCTCCTGGAATTCTGACTCCACCTGGTAGAGGGTATGGGACCAGCTGAGCAAAAGTAGGGGTGGGAGGACAAACTAGGTGTCAGAGAACCTGTAGTTTGCTCTGAACGTGTCACACCCATGAGAGAGTCAGAAGTAATTGGGGTGAAGCACATTCCTGCCTCTTCCATGCCTGCGAGTATCTTCCACACCTTCTCGTGAGTGTACTATCTGTAGGGGAAGGGACAGGCCTCCTGTATGTGTGACTAACATGAGTCCTTCCAACTCCTAAATTAGGTAACCTGGTAGAGCCTTGCCCACTTTGATTTCTGGGAAGAAGAACAGGGGACATGGAGAAAGAGTCTCCTGACCTGAGGCCCGAGAATACTGGCTGGTGCCCCCAACTCTCCTATGAGTGCCGAGCAGTGTTCAACCAGATCAGATGCCATGGGTGAGTGTCTCTGGCCAAGAGGCACGGTGTGGGAAGGGGTCTCAAATTGGGTACAGTAATCCCAAGGGCTTCCTTGTCACAATGAAGAGAAGAGAATCACCACCTGACCTTAGGCAAAGCTTCCTCGGGCCTTAACCTGTCCAAGGCATGGGTGCCCCATCAGGAGAAGGATCTCCTGTTTACAGAAAACAGAAACTTTGAGGGTGAAGTATTGAGAAGATTGACACGAACACCAGTCCTCAGAAGGGAGGGGTGCTTTCAGCAGAGTATGGTGGGAAAGGAGGTTCTGACAAGCTCTGCATGGTGTCTTCCAGATGTGCAGTTGTATCTCCTTTAACAGCCTGAAGTCCTGCTTCCCACAGGTCCCCGACAGGTAAGGAAACCAAGTGGCTGCCTGGAGAGGCGCCAAGCCAGCAGTCACTGTCCAGACAGATTCAACTGTGCCCTGAACTCTGAGTCTACCATCAATCCTCTCTAATACCTGCATCCAGGCTGGGGAAAGGCTTCAGTTCTCTTTGGGACTCGATAGTCCCAATTACAGGAAGGAAAAAGAAGCCAAAAATATGAGGCTGTGTGGTCCCCAAGGTTTGGAGAGCTATGCCTTTCTCCACAGCTTTCACCATCTTAAAACATTGCCATCCTTTCTGTCTTGGTGGTCAACAGCTTATCTTTAACAGGGTTGTCTGCCCTTGCAGGAAATGTTCCATGTGCCTCTGATGCTGTTGTGGCCCATATTTATCAATATGACCCGTACTCCGGTGACTTTGAACCCACAAATGACCCGATCTTTCCCAAGGGATCTCAGCTAGCCTATGATTATACCCTGCCTGTGAGTACAAAATAAGACCGTGGAGCCTGCTGCGGCTTATTGCCCTGTGCATCAAGCCTCATGCTTAGTGCCATAGAACTAGGAGCCAAAGAAAGAAGAAGGGACAGTAGGTAGAGAGGGACACATGGAAAGAGCAGGGTGAGGGATGGGGGAAGGAATGATGAGGTGAAGGAGGGGTGCTTTGAAGGAAATGAAAACGAAAGGGGAACAACAGAGTAGCATTGCAGCCTAACTTGCAAGCAGAACGAACAAGGCTAACTGAGGACCAGATCCTCAGAGTTTTGCTATTTCCTGATTGACACACTTGGCGAAGAATCTCTCTAAGGTGTGCACTCACGGTGGGCATATTTGTAAAATAGTCTGTCCAGGAGCACTAAAGTGGACAAGCACAATGCTGAAACCACATGGTTGCCTGTCAAATGCGTTGAGACTGTTGATTCAGGCAGAGGTGAATGGGCACGAGAGAAGGTTCTGTTGAAACCTGGAGGCACATTCGGGAGTGCCACAGAGACCCAGGGAACTGTTCCAGGACAGCAGAGAATGTGGCTGCCAGCCGTGCTCGGCATATCCTTTGTGACTCGTGGGCAGTGGGCAAAGTAGAGGCAAGAGCCAATGTTCTAAGAAGGCCATACTCACGTTTTCCTGGTGCTTTGCGCGCTCAAGCAGCAATCGGCGATCTTCGTTTTACCCAGGGAAAAGAGGTCACACTTGAGAGTATTGTCTTGAGTGGAAGGAGGTTGGAAGGAAAAGGGGGTGAATTAAGGAGAGGGTCCAGTCAGACCCCAAAGACCATTGTCATATATCCCACTGTCTGCAGATATTCACATCCCCGCAGCCCGGTCTCGCAGGGAACCCATCTCCACGTGAGTACTTGCAGTTGTGTTCATGGGGATTGTCTAAGCTCCTGGCTTCTCCTCTCCTCATTCTCAGGGTCTCTGATGTGACCCAGCGCCCTGACTGCTCCTCTTGTTCAGCCAGCACCAGTCCTGGCTGGTAAATGAGTAGTAACAAGGTCTCTAGAAGGGAAGGGAAGGACAGAGAAGAACCTCTTAGAGACGGGGGTTTGCTCGGAAGGAGTGGAGGCCGAAGGGTCTGTTATCTTGGGGGGATGGGATTGCCTTGGCAGAATGCATTCTCTTGCTCTATGCCTTTGCGGGTCTCCAACATCTCTTCCCAGACTCCTGGTACTGCTACCGAGGCTTCTGTCATCTGTGACCAGAGCAACAGGACGTCCAACCAGATCCCTGAAGTCTACATTCAGGACCCAGTCGTCTGCAACCAGGGCATCTGTTCTGCTGTGGAAGACAGGCAGAAGGTCAGGTATGCTGCCGAGGCTCTCCTGATTCTGCATAACTCCCCTCGGGCATTGCGAGAGACTTGCAGCACTCCAGGTTCCTGGCTTCTTGAATGAGGAACCTGGGCTGGAGAGGGTGGGGAAGCCGGATATTTGGGCTGGATATCCTGGTTATGCTGAGATCAGAGCAGTGACTGGAGTTGGTGGCTTCATGCACTTGGAGGCCAGCGTCTCCATCTGTTGTTCATTGTGATTGAGTAGTGGCAACCAGGGACTGCTCAGCCAATCTTCAGTTCTCAAATGTGTTGCTTAACAGCAGAGGGCCAGGACCCTGAAGTCAGGAAACTGCGAGGCTCTCAATTTGGCAAGGTCTTGTGGGAGGATTGACTGCACATGAAGTGGAAGGACTAGGACTGGTTAAATTACTCCCAGCCCGTAGTAGTGCGGCAGCCTGCAGCAGACTGAGAAGGCTTGGGTGGATAAGCACGGGGCCTAAGTGTCTGGGACGGAGGGAGGCCTGCATGTCCATCCGAGAAAGAAATAGGGAAATTTCTCAAGAGTGGGTTGCTATGAAGTGAGCCTTTGTGCCTTCTCTGCCCATTTGTGCTTGCATCCTTCAAACTGTGAGGAAACCAGCACCAGCCTCCAACTAGGGGTCACCAGACAAGCAGTGTCTAACAATGTCTTTTAATTCACAGATTACCCAGTATCAGGTATCAAAAAACAGACAAAGGTAGAAATGGACAGGTGACATTGTAGCGGGAACAGTGTTTGAAAACACAGTGGTGGGTGTGGATGCCAGCAATGGTTAGAGGCCTGCAGAGTTTTGACTTTCAAGCTGGAAGCCCTGTACCATTGTGAGTAAAGGAATAATCGACCGGGAGCCATGGCAAGGTCTACCCTGGAGGGGTATTATTTCCAGACCTTGTATCCTGGGAGAGATAATAGAAAATATGTGCATATAACTGAGTCACACCATAACAACAGCAGCAGCATCAACAAACACCACAACAAACGACAACAAACCACCTAATTTGAAAATAGACTAGGGGGTAGGGGAGTGGTGGGCAGAGGCTGCGGTGAGGAGGTAGGGTGGGGAGGCACCATCTGGCTCGGGCTGGGCCCGCTGGGAGCATGAGCGAGCCATGGCAGCCTCGAGGGCAGCCTCAGTGGCCGACAGAGTGCTTGGGATGCCCTGTTTTTGCTGGACTTGTAAAGCAGACACCTGGATGGTGGATTAACCAGAAGACTCATCTGTGGGCAGCCTCGTAGCTGAGAACATTGGATGTTCACCCGAGTCCAGCGGCTCTGCTGCTCACATGGATACAGATGAATGAAGACCCATTTGGGAAGACACCTGGCCCGCTGTCCAGAGGTGATACAGGCCATACTGGAGTATCTGCAAACAGGATGAAGAAGAGGACATCTCACAAAGCATATCGGACCAGTGTGGGAAATCTGTGTCCCCTGCCCCGCGGAACATTGTAGGAGGAAGGATCCAGCACGGGTGGAGAGAGGGCAATGGCCCTGTCATGCATTGGAAGGGGACTGTCCTTTACCAAGTGCCTATGAATCCTTCCCTGTATCTTATAAAAAGGATGATGGAATTTTCTGTATCGATGGACTAGGACTTAATAAAGATGAACAAGTTCCTGCACTTGAAGTCCTTCCTGGTAGAGTTGCAACATGTCCGATGAGCGATGCACACTTAGCGGACACAATGATTGGAAAGCAGCGGAGCACATATTTGCAACAGAGCATGGCTCTAAAGATGAGTGGAGGGGGATGGTCTGGGCACGGGCACCTGTCATGAACACATGGTTTTGCATCACCTATGAGAAGGACGCTGTCTTGTACTTGTACCAGCTCCTAGATGATCACAAAGAAGGCGACCTCCGCATCATACCCGATTCCAGTGATTTGCCTCCAGCTGAAAGGGAGTCAGGAGAAGTTGTGGACAGCCTGGTAGGCAAGCAAGTGAAATATGCCAAAGAAGAAGGCTTGAAAAGACTCTCATGGTCATCCATCAAGTAGAGGCCAAGCCCTCTGTCTATTTCAGCAAGTTTGCTGACGACTTCCATATTTATGTCTGTGATTTGGTGAAAACAGCCTAGATGTCATCACAAACTCTGCCAAGTTTGTGGAACTATTAAATGTATGATTTGTCGACATAAAGACTCGATTCCTTTCCAGTTTAAGGAAAGCTTAGAAGTCGCTGCGAACCCACAATCTCCACCAGCAGAGCCGGTGTTGTGCTGAAGAGTGCAGACTGATTTGAACAGAAGACGTCTGTGACGGGAGTCCTCCCTCTTCAGAGCGTCTGTGTGAGGGGTCGTCCCTCTTACAAGAAGGCTGTCTGTGGGACGTTACAAGCAAGGTGGTAAAGTTAAGCTAGCATCATAATCATTTATACCTGGATAAGTTGTACCCATTTTCCCTTCACTCTGACACTGTATTATTCTGCTGCCACAATGCAAACCTAGATTTTTAGTTTTGTTACTGCCTTTTTGAGATATTATGCATCTATATAGCTACCTTTGTAGGTCTGCGTCTGTGTGCCTATGTATATATTATACGCACACAGAGGCACTCAGCACTGACACGCATTTCCTTCCGTACTGGGGCGGAGGGGATATGTTTTCTCCAGTTCAACAGGAGTGCTCGACCCAAGTCAGTCATATTTATAATATGGTGTTCCTTGTTTGAAATTAAATTTGGGCACAGGAAACACACAGAGACATTTGGGTTGTTTCAAAAGTCAGAATTTCTGAGTGCCATTTCAATTTGGAGGCTTTTAGCTGAGTCCAGGAATAAAATTGACATAAACAGTCCATGCCCCACAGTAGAATTTTAGTAAACTGTAGAGAAATCTGGGTAAAAGGCTGCCTTCAACTCTAAGCTGTAGTTTTTTGTGCTTTTGTTGTTATTGTTTGCTTCTGTTATTGTTGTTGTTTACTCTTTAATCACAACTACTTTGACAATAGAGCCTGGGTCCTTGGTTCACATGGAATAATATAGATGTGCTTCTAGACGGCACATTAGTCCACTTGTCCACACCTGTCATCGGGATTTTACTACATGGACTTAAAAGGCAACACTATGTCAGCGGTTTGTATATGTGGTAAATCCCTGCAAGAACAGTGCATTTGTATTAGAGATGTCAGTTTTAAGTATGGCATTGTTGGCTTCTCTCAAGTTCTCTGGGACTTTTTAATTTTTATTACTACTATTGTTGCTATATAATTATGGTCAGGAGGCCTCTTCTCCCCTTCCTTACTCCCCGCCACTCCTCCTGGCTTTCCCTCACAGAGACTGCTAGACCAATATGACTTCTTGCCCTGACCCCTGTTGTGGCAGTGTCTGTTCTTGCTCCAAGTGTGCTATTCATGCAGGTTCATTCCCTCTGTGGGCTCCGGGCTTTGCATGTCTATGATGTGTTACTGGAAGGTCATCCTTGCTGGTTTTGGGTGGATCGCAGCTCTTCGCCAACAAATACATTCATGCTTTGTTCCCGTGAGGTTGTTTGAACCCGACATCGAACTGAAATGTGCTTAGTTGACTAGCCAAACCTCCACTTGCTCTCAATTTGTTTTGTAAAAGCCTGGTAGCTTGACAGCTGGAGAAAGATGGTGAGTAAAACCAGTCCCGTGGAGGTTGGAAATCCTAGCTGTGGCTGCACAGTCTTGGATCCTGTCAAGACAACACCAGAGGCGTGGCCAAGTGTAGGTATGCTTAACTAGTTGGGGTTCTTCCTGATGCAAGAAGTCAGTCACGGTTCACGGCGCATGGCTATTTGATATCCATTTAGTCTTCACAGAGGCTGACCGCCCTATAGTGCAGGATGGTCACAACTGCTCACCCTGTGAACACAGTAGTACCTCAGTTCTCTCTCTGTCTGCAATCACCACGTGTTCAGTGTTTCTCGTAGGTACCAGGGACAAGCGTCTCAATATCGCGTGATATACCCTACTCTTCGTGCCTCTAGTATATGTGACCAGGTGCCATCCTGCATGTATATCTGCAACCTGAGTCTGTCTCTTACAGCCCATACTGGTAATCTATGGCGCAAGTGGGTGAGTGCGTCCTGCATGTACTAACAGTGCAGAACGTGGCACGGTGACTGGCAAGTAAAGCTCCTTTTGAAATGTCCCGTGGACTGGATCAGTTCCAACCTGTCTGCCATTATCCGATGCCTCGCACTGTGGTTTTCTGCAAGCAGCCTAGGCTGGCTTTGGTTGCCTGTGACCTTCTGGCCTGGGGTTGCAGCATGAAGATGGGGATGAATTTGCTCACTATTCTAATTGCTGCCTTTACATAAGGCAGAGGGAAGGGGAGGTTGGTATTTGTTTGTTTGTATTTTAATTGTTTCACCCTTCCTCCCACTCTTTTCTTTTGGTGGCTTCCACCACCCTTAATGGTGACGGACTCCTCCTGAGCCTGCCACATTGGGCTTCCCTTAGGGCCATAGTTCAGATCTGTAAGCAATGCTTGCATTGTCCTGGTATCTGAATGTTGACTCCTCACTTAGGAGTTGAACATGAATTTCCAAAAACTTCGCGGGACTTGTGCAAACAAAAGCAGAGAATCTGTGTATAAAATTTACTGGCCTTCCTCACTTACCTGCTCTAGTAGCATACCATGTGTCAGTGCGTATGTGATGTCAGGCTGCATGTAAACTTCAGAGAAGAGCCTTAAAGCAGACCATCCATTTTGGCATGCTCTCTTCTGAGTAGAATGTTCGATGTAAACCAGCTCAAACTACATGTGCAAGAGTCCTAGGTCCTTTCTTGCTTGCTTGCTTGCTTGCTTGCTTGCTTGCTTGCTTGGTTGCTTGCTTGCTTGCTTGTTAGCTCGCTCGCTTGCTTGCTTGCTTCCAATTTGATTTTGGTTTTCTGTATAATTGCTTACTGCGCTGTTCTAGTGGTTGTAGCATAAAGACTCACTGGTCAAGCATTCATAGCGCAGGCAGAAGGTGCTTCCAGTCGTATATGTCATGCAGCATTGGAAGGGACTGTGCACACTCTAAAAATTACAGTTGCTCCTAAGCCAGATTTCATTTCTATTCTTGTTTCGTGTGCCAAACCCCAAAGTTCATTGGTCCTGAATCTCTGAACATTGTAGATCCATTAGAAAGAAGGCTATTCTGATCAACACAAACTGTAGTGCCTGAAAACAGTTAACACTGATTGTCTGAGAGATGAAAGTCCTCCAATGTTAACACAGGAAACTTACTCAAAATAATCATGGTCGAAATGTCTGCATTCTTGTGAATGCTGTGCTCTCTGTCTTCTCCACCATTGGTGCAGTTCAAACATAGGAGTAGAGTTCAGAGGTCTTTGTGTTCACATTTAAAGCTAGATAAACGACCTCATTTTTTTGAACTTCAATTCATTTTTAATTTTAATTTTATTTCATACCACGTGTAGACGGTTCCCTGTTCTCTGCATTTAGAAGTATACACAGTACAATGCTGTTAATTCTTTAAGTAACATTTATAAATATGAAGTAACTCTATCCTTCCTTAAACATTCTAAATTAACCCTTTATGTGCACAAGGAAAGAAAGAAAGGAAGAACCAAATTAGACAGAATCCCTGAATACATGTTTTGAAAACAAACAAATGACCAATGTGCAGAACTGTGCTTACAGTCCTAGGCACGATGTACCCAATCTCCTCTGATTAGAGAAAGACCTGCTTATTACTTGTTTGGGAGACTGCCTGGGAATGCCGAGTGCTGTTCTTTTAAAGATTAAGAAAAAAAATTTAGAATACGAAAGGTCTTTCAGAAAAGGAGTTAGGAAACTGTGAAGCACATAGGTCCCTGAGAGTCTGTACGTGTCCTGTGCTGATGGGATTTTGTACTTACTACCATGCATGTGTGCATATTTGAAGTTCCAGATGTAGCACTGCACATTTGGAGGGACTGTTTGTATTTTCCCACACAGGAAGGAGCTGGACCTTCACTGTCTAGCCTCTAGAAATGTTCACTGAAAATAAGTTAACAACCCAAACGTCAAGCCCCCTGAACCAAAATCAGGCAAAGGAGGATACAGATTAGCTGTTCCACCGTTAGAAGCTTGTGCCACCAGGCACTGTTTGTCCTGCGGGATACAGGGATCAAACCAGTATCCTCCTACTTGTTGATCAAGCGCTTTAGCTAGGGAGCCCATCTCCAGCCAAGCTGGGACTCACTCAATTTGAGGAGACATCTCCAAGTGAGTGCATGTATTCTCAAGGGGAAAATGTATTTCAGGTGTACTTGACTTACGATTGCTTCCAAACCTGGGAAAACAGGAAAGGTTGTTCCAGACACAAATACCTGTACTTGTTAGAAACCTTCCTGGTTGGGGACTTGTCAAGGGTCCAGTAGTGTTGTAGGCAAAGCATCCTGTGGGTGTGGTTTTAAGTAAACATGTTTTGTTTTGGTTCCAACTTAGATGGCACGGATCTTATTAAAAGGGGATTTTTGACATGTTAGAAGGAGTTGGGGAGCTCTCACATCTTCCTCTACACCAGAGAGTTGATTTGAAGAAATTGAAACAAGCCACTACTGAAACACTTCCTAATTTGCCTGACTGGCACTGACGAATTGTGAGAGTAGCTGGAGTGAGCATCTAAGAATAAGTCATTATTTGATACCCAGGCTTTGATTTTTCTCAGCAGTAAAGTGAGACCTAATGGTAATAATGTCTCGGTCCAGAATTTAACTAATATAGTATCTTGCCTCTGCAGGATGTCAGGCACAAGGAGAGAGCATCAGGAGGCTCATCCCCCCAAAGGTAACTTGTCTCTAGACTCTGGGGTCTGTGAGGACGTCTGATCAATTTTGCTGTACCCACTTGCCTTAGCCTGCTGCCATACCACATAGAGGAACATAAAGTGATTGATGAAGAAAGCTACAGTTCCTGTGATTAGCTGAGGTTGTGAACTTGGTCTTTTAGGGTCAGATAAAGTTAGCATGGTAGAAAGAAATGTCATGTCAGGGGAACCCGTGAGGGAACGATATAAAAGAGCTGGGTGGGTGTCCAGTAGAACAAAGGTCCCGGTACTTAGAAATGATCTGCCACAACTAAGAAGAAATAGAGTCAAGAAATATTCCTGGCCAGGAGAACAAACCTCAATTCAGATTAGAATTCTGGAATAAAGGGGGAGTTGAGGAGGAGCTCTGTGTTGGTAACACTGCACTTGTTTCGATCTAGCACATAAATAGCATTGTATGCTTAATTTTAGAATACGCCTAAGTGCATGTTGTCCCCTGATGGCACACCCTTCAAGACAAAGTAAAAGTAAGCTTTGCTAGCCATGTTTGGAAGGGTCTCTAAATGCCAGGCCCTGTGTTCACAAAGGAGTGAATAGACCCATAAATATTTTTATGCAGGCACAGAGTATTTGTGATGTTTTTGAAATAGGTGTTTGAAATCTACAGAAGGGTTGTTGGTTAAACTTTTAATAAAATGGGCAAGGAAGGAATGAAGAAGAACAGAATAAAAGAAGGAGAGCTGGAAGCAAGAAAGAGAAGGAGACAGAGAGGAAAGGGAAAGAAGTAGGGAGACTGGGAGGATGAGGTGTGGAAGGAAAGACAAAGGGAGCCCAGAAAGGGAAAGCCAGAAAAGAGGATTTCATCTGAAAACGTTGGGGACACTTACCTAAAATCAGCAACAACTCAAAACAAGCCCCTCGACCCCTGTCCTTATTAGACTGCCTTCTAGGGAAGCAAGGTGACAGTGGAAAACCCAGCAAGGCAGAACTGGTTTTTTTTTTTTCTTTTTTTCAGAGCTGGGGAACCGAACCCAGGGCCTTGCGCTACCTAGGCAAGCGCTCTACCACTGAGCTAAATCCCCAACCCCGGCAGAACTGTTTTTAATGAGCTCAGATTCAGAGAAAAGCCTCGAGACTTATGTGTGTACCTCCCGGTACAATGAGATTTACTATGGTGGCGGAGTTTAGGAACAGTGTAGCAGTTAAAGAGGCAAGTGCGTTTCTGTAAGTCAGATGAAAGTGAATCATCCACCCACCAGCTCACCACCCCCAAGCCGATATCAGACACAAGAGCAGCAAGACTCTAGGGTGCTCTGGGATAAAGACGACATAAGGTGCACCAGGTAGGAATGCACAAAAGGTACAACCAGAAGAAGCGTGGAAGAAACAAAACTATGGCAGCTCCACATAAAGGGAGAGCCATGCCAAGCTGAAGACTAGGAAGGCCGGGTGATAGCGGGGTCCATGTAAATCGATGCCCCCGAATCAAGGAGAATGCAGTGCAAACGCGTTGCAACCGTGTTTACTGGGAAACTGGCATGCAGATTCTCACATATACACGGAAGGACAAAAGACTAGGAACAGGGAACTTGCATGTGGTTGTGAGAAACAAGAATCAGGGGCATTTCCTAGCAGACACCACGTCATGCTTTAGAGTGACTAAAAGAGACACACAAAAAAATTGAAAAGTAATAAATAAATGAGTAATAAATAAATAAGGGCAGAAAGATAAAGAATTAAAATAAAGTAAAGGTGTGTAGAACTATCAGAGAAAGTGAGGGACTTATCCCTGGAATAGAAAAGAAAAGAAAGGTCAGAGACAGACTCCAACAAGATGGCACACAGTGTTCCCAGACATAGGCGAGTGTTCTCTGGGGTTTAAGATGGCTGCCGAATGAGAAAACACAATGTGAGGATGGAAGGTGGTCCATGCCAAACCCAGACGCTTGATTTTGTGAGGACACGTTAGAGCCTAGCCAAGTAGGCCTAGGTGAAAGTGTATGCACCCCCAGCCCACATTATTTGGCCTCCAAATGGAAGAGGTTTCCGGGAACCACCCCTGGAGGGTAGAAAGCTCAGTTTGTCCCTCCAGCGCAGGTAGGATTAGTTAAGTTAGCACCAGTAACCAGGAAAGGCTCCCAGGCGCCACATCAGAGAACAGGCGGAAGTGGGTGTCAGAGCCGCCACCAGGGGGCGCCCTTCTGAGGGACCGGTGAAGGAAGCTCATAGGCCTCTGAGGCAAAACAGGAAGTGGAGCCTGAGGCAAAGGCGCGAGCAGGAGCGAGGAGCGAAGAGCGAGGAACAGAACGGCCGCTTCTTTCGAGGCTCAGCCCCGCTGATTCTGAAGGGCTGGAGTCTCGGGTAACTAACCACGGGGGGCATGAGGAATATGATCTTCATATTCTTCTGTGCCTTTCTTCTTCCCTCCCTCTCTCCTGCTCAGGTGCCCATTTCCTTCATATTTTTAGGCCTCTTCAAGGCAAAGCCTGCTGGAGATGGGAAACGGCACAGAGGAGGCCCCCTCGACCCCACCCGGGCCTTCGGCCTCCTCCACAGGCTCTGTCCAGCCTCCGTGGGCCCTGCCCCAACCCCTTCAGAGAGCAACTATCTCCAGGTTGCCTGCCGGTCTGGGACTTGCCAGAGAGCAGATGAGGCAGGTAGAGGGTGAGAGGGAAGGGAGGGAGCCATTCTCCGCCCAGCCCCAACTGTCAAAAGGTTGAGAGGACTCTGGACGATTGTTGGATGACTGGGGAGCGAATGTGTGCGTTTGACTAAAGAAGAGGGTGTGCATTGAGGCCACGGACAGCGGAGTCTACCAGATAGTTTGTCTTTGGGCTAGGTCAGGGGCTGGGACTCCACATGGGCGTCAACAAAAACCTGTCAGGCATAGCGAACTGGGGACGAAGGAAATGGGAATTAATGATGACGATGGATATTATTTGTTTGTTTGTTTGTTTGTTTGTTTGTTTGTTTGAAAATGAGAAAAAAACATTGGGAAAATCTGGATGGATTTTGTGAGAAAACTGTTTGAAGGCCAGCATGACACTTATTAGCCCCGGTTGGCCTCAGTCATGATCCCGCCTACCGCAGGTATCTGGGTGAGAGGTTTTTAGGTACAGAGCCAGTGTCCACTGCCTTCAGAAGAACAATATGATTTCATGGGCGGGGAGGGGAGGCTCGCGGGGAGGGGGACAAAACGGTTATCGGTGGAAAGGGGGAGCAAAGGAGTAATGAAGACTGTGGTGTGAGGAAAACTTGAATGGAGGGTGAAAGGAAAAACTGAGTACTTGGTGCGGGTATCCGCGAGACCGCTGAGTACTTGGTGCATATTTTTACCATGTGGGGAGTGAACAAATGGGAGGCACCAGGAAGACGATTGCCTTCCAGTGTCCAGGATTTCTCGTGATTGCCGAGGCAGACCTGGGGCTGCTGGTGTAACCCTGGAAATGGGATGTGTGGAGTGAGTCTGAGCAGACCGACTGGGTAATGGAGCCAGTGCCAAGAGGTTGTTGGCGGGAGGTGCTGGTGAGGGAGACAACATGAGGAAGACTGAGACTGTGTGAGTATAAATGGGAGATGGAGGCCGAAGAAAACTGGCAGAGAATAAAGTGATGCTGGAGGTGACCGTGCTGGAGAAGGTGCTCGCCCCCAGAGCCAGTGTACTTCGCTTGTTTGGTTGCTTGTGTTGCCTTGTTTTTTGGTTTTGTGTCTGGGGAGTGGTTGTTTTTGCTTTTTTGTTTGTTTGTTTGTTTGTTTTGGTTGTTTGGTTTTTTCGTTTGTTCGTTCTTTGTTTTTGTTTTTTGTTTTTTGGTTGTTTGGTTTTTTGTTTGTTCGTTGTTTTTGTTTTTTGTTTTTTTGGTTGTTTGGGGTTTTTTTGTTTGCTCGTTCTTTGTTTTGTTTTTGTTTTGTTTTTTGTTCGTTCTTTGTTTTTGTTTTTTGTTTTTTGGTTGTTTGGTGTTTGTTTGTTTGTTTGCTTGTTTGTTCGTTCTTTGTTTTTGTTTTTGTTTTGTTTTTTGTTTTTTTGGTTCTTTGGTTTTTTTGTTTGTTCGTGCTTTGTTTTTGGTTTTTTGTTTTGTTTTGTTTTTGGTTCTGCTCAGGAAAGAACAGTTACTTTAGGGCCATGGGGATACAGTGGCCTTTCTGCTCTCAGCCTAAGAACCATGGAACCCAAAGACAAACCAGCTGTTCCCTGCCGGCCCTCCACTTCGGAATATAACATGGGGAACAGGACTGCAGCAGCACTGCCTGTAATGGAACCTAGGCTCAGAGGACATACAAGTCACGCTGGCAGAGGCCACAGCTGTGGCTCCAGGATCCAAGTCAGGTGGGAAACCCATTCTTCCCAGTCTCGGGTCTGCTGGTGTCCCAGTTGGGCTGCATCCTTTCCAGTATGTTGTTCGAGATGGTGAGGGGGTCAGGTTCCCTTTGCACGTGACTAGCAGGAGTCCTTCAAACCCCTATTGTAGGGAACAAGGAGAGGCCCTGCTGGCTGTGGGTTCTGAGAAGAAGGGGCATAGTGCACCAATAAAGAGACGCCAGATTCGACTACCAAGAACGACTGTGCCCCGCAAACCCCTCAAACAGGCCAAGAAGACTTCTACCAAAGGAAGAGGTCGCAGTGAGTGTCATTGCCTGTGGAGGGAGCCTGAGTTTGGTTGGAGAGAAGCAGGGCATGAGTAACCCTGTGACCAGCCCTGCCACAGAATTGCAGTGGGGAGTTGGGGTAGGGTACCCTGAATCTCAGTGGGCCCAAGTAGGAAAAAGACACCCAGATGTCATATGAATGGAGGGTAGCACTTGTTTGCAGGAAGCAGAGATCTGGGGCATGGGGTGGAGGTGCGGTGGGTTGTGTTCAAAAAGTTTTATGGTGGGAAGTCCTCAGAATGGTGTTGAATGTCTTCGGATGAGGCTGGTGGGCAGCCGGTGGGGAAGAATTCTTGGTCTTTTACAGCTGCAAAGGAGAACCCTGTGTCCCAGCCTGAAGACTTGCTCCCCAAAAGTCCCCAGGAGGTAAGGAGACCCTGTCGCTAGAGTGGGAGGCTCCAACCAGTTACTGCCAAGAGCCCTTTCGACTTTGCCTTTAAAGTCAGGGTTCTGGCCTCTAACCTGTTGGCCAGCATGTTGCCTTGTGCTGACATGGAGAAATGTCACTTCTTCAGGGGCCTCAGTGTTCTCAGAGGCAGTTGAGCATAAGACTGGAGGGGAGGGGTTCTGCAGAGGTCTTCAGAGTCCTGACATTCTAGATTCCTGCCATTGGCCTAACAGTTGCCACTCCCTCCTCCTCTCTGGAAGCAATCCCTACCTTTGATCTCTGTCTCTACAGGAGAGCGCCCACGGATCTCAAGTACATTGCTGGCCCTCAGCACTTCCACCTCTCTCGGAACAGCAGTTGATGGGTCCTCCTCCTTCTGTGGACCTTCATGGGGCTTTCACCTTGTCCAACCCGTGAGTAGAAAGGGACCGTGCAGCTGGCTGTGTCTTGTGTCTGTGTGTGTCCAGTCCTGGGCTTGGTGCCACAGCAGCAGCAGGAGGGGGAGGAAGATGTTGGGAGAGAGGAGGACGAGGGGAGGTGGGGGGAGAAGGCTGCAGATCAGACCGAAGGGTAAGGACAGGGCTCCTCTCCAGCTTTGGGAGTCCCTCCTCCGGAGACTTGGTACAAGTGACTTAATTTTTTTCAAGCATCCATTTCCTAGAGGTCATTTTGGCGAGAGTATTCTGTATCTGTCACATAGAAAAAAGCACCACCAGCCCAAAGCCTGCTGCCACCCAGTGGGCCTTTAACACATGGGCACTGTTTCTCTACACACAGCAGATGAGTGAGATGGGAGGGTCCTGAAGAAACCTAGGGACATGGTGGAGAGGGCCATGGAGGCCCAGGGCAAAGTCCAGAGGCCAACAGAGAAATCCCCCTGGCTGTGCTCCGGGCTTGTCCCTCATGATCTGTGGTGGTCTGGCAAAGTGCTGGCAAGGAACAGTCCCTGACAATGGAAGGTCTCCATATCTCTTTAGGGACTTTGCAGTATATTAAAAGGCAGACACTTGCGGTTCCCTGATGTCTTCTTCACTGCATATCTGGGAGAGATTTAAAAAAAAAACTTGTACGGATTAATTTCTTAGGAAAAAATGTGTTAGGGGGTTGTGGAAGGGAAAACAGACTGTGCAGGACAAAGGGCATATCCATGCCACAAGGCCTAAGGTCTCCACAGACCTTTGAATTCCCACCCTCTGGTATTGCAATACCCTGCCAGTCTCTCTCTACAGGTGCTGCCTACCCAGCTAGGTGTTTAATTCCCTTACCTCTTGTTTCCAGATACTCAAATATGATCCCCGTGCCATGTACTTCCACTGATCACCACTGTCCACTGGAGCCACAGGTACCTGCAGGGAAGCAGGAGAGTTCTGGAAACCTGGGTGGGAGGAGCTAAGTTGCTGTGCAGGCCAGACCTTCTGAGCTCTGGGAGTGGGCACTGGAGGCAGCTGGCCACGGAGAAGTCTTTTGTGCTTCTGAGAAGAGGTGTTGGATGCACAGCTCCTGTTCTCTTCACACCTGTTTCTCTGCAGGGCTCCGGTGCCTCTGACCAGGCCACCATAGAGTGTCAGGAAACACTGGAGGCTGCCGAGGCCCTCATGACTCTGAAGAACTCTTCATGGAACTGGCACCAGAGCCACAGATAAACAGGTAGCTGGCTTCTTGGAAAGGAGCATGGGGTGGAGATAGTTGGGAGATGGGAGCTCTGTGGTAAGGTGGTCATGGCTGGGTACATGGGGTTAGTTTGTGGTTGGAATGACTTTGGGCTGGGTACCCCAGTCTTATGAGGCTGACTTCAGAGAGGGCACTTGGAGGATAATTCAGAGAACGCTCAAATATGAATCTCAAGTTTTGTGCCTAGCAGTAATTGGCTGGTGCCCTGCTGTCGAAAGAGAAGGAGTCTGAGGCCCTCGGGGAGTTGCAGGGACTTGCCCTAGAGCAGGCAGCATATCCACTGCAAGAAATAGAACCAGGCTCCCAGATTCCCCACCCAGCCCCAAGTCCCCAGTCTATTGTTCACTGTTGTGGTGGAAATTTTTATTCCAAACCCCGAGTTTCTACCCTGCCTTTGACCATTTAGGTCCTACACACAAACTTTATATTTACAATAAGCCTTAAACAGCACTAGAGCTGGGCAGGCATCCACCCTCTACGCTATTAGAATCCACGTTCCTGTAGATAAGCCCCAGTTATTACTGTTTCATCTGGGCTGCTCTTAACTCTAATTGGCCAGCCCCGATTTCGTGACTCTCCCATCCCATGATGGCTTCTCCCTCCTCCTTTGCCTTCTTCTCCCGTCATGGTTCTCCTCAAACCCACATGCCCGGGAATCTTCCTAAAAGCCCGCCTATGTCCCTTCTGCCCGGCTACTGGCTGTCGGCATCTTCGTTTGTCAATCAGAAATAACTTGGAGGGCTGGTGGAGGAGGCGAGCAGTGTCATACGGTGTCACTTGGTTCTACATGCAGAGTCTCTCCTCTCTGGGACAGCCAGGTCTTGGGGGCCCAATACTAGCATTACACTACAGGCAGCATCAGGCCAACCCACGACACACTGTGATGGTCTGACGGAGACATAGAGATGGAACGAGATTTAGACCCCATTCTCAGGGGGATTTCAGTTCAGATGTGCAGCCTGGATTCTTTCTTGCGATATATTTTGCAAGCAGATCTCAAATGACCCATCCAGAGGGCAAGTGCTTTATGAGCTGAGAAGGGAACTAAACTTCTAGTGTGTCTGGGCAGCAAGGCTGGACCTTATTGTGCACAGAGACAGATAGGGTCTAGGGAATCTAGGAGGAAGTCACCCTGGACAGAACTGCTGGAACACACGGGGCAGAATGAAGCTGGGGAGGTGGCTGATCACAGGGGTCTGGCAAGGGAGGGAGACGAGACCTAGGCCAGGGCTTCTTAAAGTTTCCTGTCTCACAACCCCTATCCACCTGAGAGACGTTTACAGGACCCCAGTATATAGGCACATAGGCAATAGGCAGGCATAAGAGCAAAACATGTAAACATAATAAACTATGAAGAAATTTGCTTTAATACAAGTCCTTGGTATACATGTAATTTTGCCATTTATTAAAGATTTAAAAGGTGCATGCCAAGGAGATGGGTGTGCTCGTTTGTTTTTACTCAAAGAGTTATATCTTGACTAAAAGTTTGACACTGAGGAGCATAAAGCATCTTCCTTGTTTCTCAGAGTTGATCAGTACCTTTAGTTTACACTTGTCAGTGCCGAGGATGCTGTTCCAGGTAAATACGTAGTACAGAATTGTACAAGTGTGTTTAGGGTCGTTTCAGAAATTGTTAGAAACACTGTCCTAATCCCAAGCCAAAACCCATCTGACAATTTTACACAAGCAGCTCAAACAACAGTTTTTAAAGTCAAACATTTTAAAACATGGGTAGGAACGACAGACAGAAAATATTAAAAGGTTTTGTTTTCCACCGTTAAACCATCATGTTTCTGTTAGAGCCCTCAAACAGGGCTCAAAACAACCCTCAAACAGGAAAGGAAACACTGATGCCTGAGATTGTCCTATGACCATCACATACCTGCACACGCTCACAAACATGAGAATGTGTACACACACACACACACACACACACACACACACCCCACAGCATGGGAGTAGGCCAGGAGGAGTGGGTAGTGGAAAGTCAAGGAACTTTCCTGACATCAGGAAAGTTATATTTAGAGACCATGAGCTTCACCACAGTAGGTTTGTGGCCATGGTGGAAGAATGAGGGAAGGTGAGGCTGGAGGTGAGGAATTCAGGCAGGAATAGGTCTGCCCTGTGTTCTCAGTGACAAATGTTCACTTGTGGGAGATGAAGAAATGCGGGAGGGTCGGGAAAGGGATTGCTGATCATTAGGTGGTCCTCATACCATCCTTTCTGCCTTCAGGTCTTGCTTGAAGTCGGAGCAGTGAAGCCTCCCAGCCCATCCGTGTTATTCAGACCCACCGGCTGGCTCCACTTCACCTCCTGTTGAGCATCTGGAGTGCACCTCCCTCTTGAACTTAAGGGACCTGGGAAGGGGTGCAGGCTCCTTCAAGCACCAAGTAGTTGATATTCTGTGTGGCTCATGTCTGAAATGCTTAAACGTGCTTTGTAAGCCTTCGGGCATTTAATAAGCATCCAGACTCTTCATAATGTAGATCAGTTCCTTAGCTTGCATAGTATGTTCTTGGACCCCTATCCCTTGTCCCTTTGTGAGCTGGTGCTTTTTAATGTACCTTCTGTAGATAGCATTGTGCAATTTAATATGACCAGTCTGTTGGTGGGGTTCTGAGTGGGTTAGTATACCATTTTCTGCATTTGTCTTGTGATTGCATATGTACCTGAGCACTCCCGTATTTGTATGTGGACACATGAGAAGTTTCAACTTGTGTATTTGAACAAATAATAAAGCATTGGTAGGAGGCATTGTCCAGGTCTTCAATGTAACGGGCTACACCTTCCCCAGTGGTCTCTCTTCTGGGACTCTGACGCCGCCACAAGTTCCAAGCCTTAGCAGTGCTACCCAACTCCTTCATGCCTTCAAAACATGTACTACAATTGAGACTCTCACACCTTACCAAGATGGGCTGTCAGCATGGAATTTAGCCTTGGCATCCTCTGAACCACAGCTTAGGTTTCTGGCCCTGAGGAAAAAATGCCAGAAGATTTTTGCCCCCCCATGATCACTAGTCCCCTCGGTCCCAGATGCTCTTTCAGCCCTATCTGACCAGCATCAATTATCCTTGTAAAGCAAAATTTTCACTTTAGTGGTGCTCTTATCTTGTTAAGTACGATTCATTCTTCAGCTCCAAAGGACTATATTAAGCACATCTTCTCAACTCAACATATCACACATGCAGCCCCAATGAAGGATTTTGAAGAATCATGTTTGTTTAAGAGGACCTTGTTTTCTTGGTGTCCTCGGTACCTCTGGCTCTCATGTTCTTTCTGCCTCCTTTGTCCACAGGGTTTCCTGAGCTCTAAAGGGAGGTAATAGATAACGACAGACCATTTAGGTCTGAGTGTCCCAGGCTCTCTTATTCTCTGGATTATGTCTGGATGTGGGTGTCTGTATTTGTTCCCTTCTGCTGTAGGAGGAAGCTTTTCTGATGATGGCCGAGGAAGGCACTGACCTATGAGTATAGCCAAATGACAATAGGAGTCATTTTATTGCTACACGAAACAAAACAAAACAAAACAAAACAAAACAAAAACAATGGTATTTGCTTTTCCCCTTGGTCACTAGGTGATCTAATCTCAGGTTATTGTTATCCAAGCAGTGTCCAGTATGGATTCCATCTCAAGGAGTCAATCTTAAGTCAAATCAGATATTGGTTGGTTACTTCCACAAGATTTGTGCCTGCAAATTGCACTAGTGTTATCTTGGAGGCAAGACAACCTTATGAATGAAAGGTTCTGTGGCTGGCTTGGTGTTTACATTTCTCCTTTGGTATCGTGCAAAGTACCTTCTTGTACCAGAGACACTAGAACGTATGGGTGAAGGCCCTATGTGTGCTGTTTCTCTGATTTCATTCTCAATCCACTTGTCACTTGTATATAGGAGGGTTACTAATTTTGTGAGTTGATTTTTTATCCAGCTACTTTGCTGAAAGTGTTTATCAGCCATGGGAGTTTTCTGGTGGAATTTAGGGTCACTTGCACACACTATCATATCATCTGCAAATAAAGATACTTTGACTTCACCCTTTCCCAGTTTTATACTCTTGATCTCCTATGCCTGTCTAATTGCTCTAGCTAACACTTCAAGTACTGTATTGAATAGGGATGGAGACAAATGGACAACCTGTTCTTATTCCTGATTTTAGTGGAATTGCTTGGGGCTTCTCTCCATTGATGTTGGCTATGGGTTTGATGTAGGCTGCCTTTATTATGTTTAAGGATGCTCCTTATATTCCTTATCCCTTCAAGACTTTTATCATAAACGGGTGTTTGATTTTGTCAAATGCTTTTTCAGAATCCAATGAGATAATACGTGTCTTTTTTTTTTCCTTTCAGTTTCTTTATATGGTGTATTACATTGACATATTTTTGTATGTTGAACTACATACAAAAATCAAGTAGGAGGAAAGCTACTTGACATTGATGGATGGTAGTTTTGATTAGTTCTTGAATTAAGGTTGTGAGAAATTTATTGAGTACTTTTGTGTCAATATTCATCACTG
Organism: Rattus norvegicus; assembly: GCF_021556685.1. Taxonomy (NCBI): domain Eukaryota; kingdom Metazoa; phylum Chordata; class Mammalia; order Rodentia; family Muridae; genus Rattus; species Rattus norvegicus. The sequence goes on along the minus strand of NC_141554.1, from coordinate 75,899,785 downwards.
AAATTGGTCTGAAGTTCTCTTTCTTTGTTGGGTCGTTGTGTGGTTTAGGTATAAGCATGATTGTGGCTTCATAGACCGAATTGGGTAGTGCTCCTTCTGATTCTATGTTGTGGAATAGGTTGGACAATATTGGTATGAGGTCTTCTGTGAAAGTCTGATAGTCCCATAGCTCCCTACTCCCAAACCCCGGGGGAGAGAGAGCTCATCGCCCAGACAGGTGGGCACTCCTGAGACTGCAGGGCAGGAGAGACCACCAATGCTGCCCACCCCTGCCCACATCCCTGGCCCAAGAGGAAACTGTATAGGGCCTGTGGAAACAGGAAGATAGGGGTACGCAAGCTGCAGGTGCCCTGTGGTCCAGATGGCGCCGGACCTGAAGGGGCCCAGTCAAACAGATCTCTGCACCCAAATCTCGTGGGAGGGAGAGCTAGACCTTCAGAGGGGCAGATACACTTGAGAAGGCAGAGGAGACTACTCTCTGCCCACATTTCTGACTCTAGAGGAAAACGCCTAGCGCCATCTGGGCCCCTGTGCACAGGGACCCGAGAGAAGGCGGGGCAGGCCCTTCTGGTTGCTGCCCTCATGGAGAGCTGAAATCCAGCCCCGAGGAGCGACTTCATGCCTGAGACCAGAGGTAAGACCAATTTTTCTGCTCCAAGTGACTGCCTGTTGGACTCAGGACACATAAAGGCTAAGTTCCTCCGGGACCAGTCACTTCCGGTTGCTAGCTGGTGCCTGAACCTCACTAATCCTGGCCCACAGCTCCCTGCTCCCCAACCCCATGGGAGAGAAAGACCATCACCCAGATAGGTACGCGCTCCTGAGGCAGCAGGGCAGGAGAGACTTCCAGTACTGCACACCCTTGCTCACATCCCTGGCCCAAGAGGAAATTGTATGGGGCCTCTGGGAACAGGAAGATAGGGGCACTCAACCTGCAGAAGCCCTGCGGTTCATACTGCGCCCAGATCTGAAGGGACCCGGTCAAACAGCTCTCTGCACCAAAATCCCGTGGGAGGGAGAGCGAGACCTTCAGAGGGGCAGACACACTTGAGAAGACAGAGGAGACTACTCTCTGCCCACATTTCTGACTCTACAAGAAAACATCTAACACCATCTGGACCCCTGTGCACAGAGACCCAAGAGAAGGCAGGGCTGGCCCTCTGGTTGCTGCTTCCATGGAGAGCTGAAATCCAGCCCCGAGGAGCGACTTCAGGCCCGAGACCAGAGGTAAGACCAACTTTCCTGCTCCAAGTGGCCTGCCTTGTGGACCCAGGACACAGGCCCACAGGAACAGCTGAAGACCAGTAGACAGGAAAGACTACACACCTGAAGGCAGAACACTGTGTTCCCATAACTGGTTGAAAGAAAACAGGAAAACAGGTCTACAGCACTCCTGACACACAGGCCTATAGGACAGTCTAGCCACTGTCAGAAATAGCAGAACAAAGTAACACCAGAGACAACCTGATGGCGAGAGGCAAGCGCAGGAACTCAAGCAACAGAAACCAAAGCTACATGGCATCATTGGAGCCCAGTTCTCCGACCAAAGCAAACACTGAATATTCAAATACACCAGAAAAGCGAGATCTAGATTCAAAATCACATTTGATCATGATGATGGAGGACTTCAAGAAAGACATAAAGAACTCCCTTAGAGAAATCCAGGAAAACACAAATAAACAAGTAGAACTCTATAGAGAGGAAACACAAAAATCCCTGAAAGAATTACCGGAAAACACAATCAAACAGGTGAAGGAATTAAAAATGGAAATAGAAGCAATAAATAAAGCACAAAGGGAGACAACCCTGGATATAGAAAATCAAAGGAAAAGATAGGAGCCGTAGATACAAGCATCACCAACAGAATACAAGAGATAGAAGAGAGAATCTCAGGAGCAGAAGATTCCATAGAAATCATCGATACAACGGTCAAAGATAATGTAAAATGGAAAAAGCTATTGGTCCAAAACATACAGGAAATCCGGGACTCAATGAGAAGATCAAACATAAGGATAATAGGTATAGAAGAGAGTGAAGACTCCCAGCTCAAAGGACTAGTAAACATCTCCAACAAAATCATAGAAGAAAACTTCTCTAACCTAAAGAAAGAGATGCCCATAAACATACAGAAGCCTACAGAACTCCAAATAGATTGGACCAGAAAAGAAAGTCCTCCTGTCACATAATAGTCAAAACACCAAATGCACAAAACAAAGAAAGAATATTAAAAGCAGTAAGGGGAAAAGGTCAAGTAACATATAAAGGCAGACCTATAAGAATTACACCAGACTTCTCACCAGAGACTATGAAAGCCAGAAGATCCTGGACAGATGTCATATAGACCCTAAGAGAACACAAATGCCAGCCTAGGTTAATGTATCCAGCAAAACCCTCAATTAACATAGATGGAGAAACCAAGATATTCCATGACAAAACCAAACGTACACAATATCTTTCTACAAATCCAGCCCTAAATGGTAAAGCTCAGCTCTCCCTGAGGGCAGCAACCAGAAGGGCCTGCCCCGCCTTCTCTCGGGTCCCTGTGCACAGGGGCCCAGATGGCGCTAGGCGTTTTCCTCTAGAGTCAGAAATGTGGGCAGAGAGTAGTCTCCTCTGCCTTCTCAAGTGTATCTGCCCCTCTGAAGGTCTAGCTCTCCCTCCCATGAGATTTGGGTGCAGAGATCTGTTTGACTGGGCCCCTTCAGGTCCGGCGCCATCTGGACCACAGGGCACCTGCAGCTTGCGTACCCCTATCTTCCTGTTTCCACAGGCCCTATACAGTTTCCTCTTGGGCCAGGGATGTGGGCAGGGGTGGGCAGCATTGGTGGTCTCTCCTGCCCTGCAGTCTCAGGAGTGCCCACCTGTCTGGGCGATGAGCTCTCTCTCCCCCGGGGTTTGGGAGTAGGGAGCTATGGGACTATCAGACTTTCACAGAAGACCTCATACCAATATTGTCCAACCTATTCCACAACATAGAATCAGAAGGAGCACTACCCAATTCGGTCTATGAAGCCACAATCATGCTTATACCTAAACCACACAACGACCCAACAAAGAAAGAGAACTTCAGACCAATTTCAGTGATGAATATTGACACAAAAGTACTCAATAAATTTCTCACAACCTTAATTCAAGAACTAATCAAAACTACCATCCATCAATGTCAAGTAGCTTTCCTCCTACTTGATTTTTGTATGTAGTTCAACATACAAAAATATGTCAATGTAATACACCATATAAAGAAACTGAAAGGAAAAAAAAAGACACGTATTATCTCATTGGATTCTGAAAAAGCATTTGACAAAATCAAACACCCGTTTATGATAAAAGTCTTGAAGGGATAAGGAATATAAGGAGCATCCTTAAACATAATAAAGGCAGCCTACATCAAACCCATAGCCAACATCAATGGAGAGAAGCCCCAAGCAATTCCACTAAAATCAGGAATAAGAACAGGTTGTCCATTTGTCTCCATCCCTATTCAATACAGTACTTGAAGTGTTAGCTAGAGCAATTAGACAGGCATAGGAGATCAAGAGTATAAAACTGGGAAAGGGTGAAGTCAAAGTATCTTTATTTGCAGATGATATGATAGTGTGTGCAAGTGACCCTAAATTCCACCAGAAAACTCCCATGGCTGATAAACACTTTCAGCAAAGTAGCTGGATAAAAAATCAACTCACAAAATTAGTAACCCTCCTATATACAAGTGACAAGTGGATTGAGAATGAAATCAGAGAAACAGCACACATAGGGCCTTCACCCATACGTTCTAGTGTCTCTGGTACAAGAAGGTACTTTGCACGATACCAAAGGAGAAATGTAAACACCAAGCCAGCCACAGAACCTTTCATTCATAAGGTTGTCTTGCCTCCAAGATAACACTAGTGCAATTTGCAGGCACAAATCTTGTGGAAGTAACCAACCAATATCTGATTTGACTTAAGATTGACTCCTTGAGATGGAATCCATACTGGACACTGCTTGGATAACAATAACCTGAGATTAGATCACCTAGTGACCAAGGGGAAAAGCAAATACCATTGTTTTTGTTTTGTTTTGTTTTGTTTTGTTTTGTTTTGTTTCGTGTAGCAATAAAATGACTCCTAGTGTCATTTGGCTATACTCATAGGTCAGTGCCTTCCTCGGCCATCATCAGAAAAGCTTCCTCCTACAGCAGAAGGGAACAAATACAGACACCCACATCCAGACATAATCCAGAGAATAAGAGAGCCTGGGACACTCAGACCTAAATGGTCTGTCGTTATCTATTACCTCCCTTTAGAGCTCAGGAAACCCTGTGGACAAAGGAGGCAGAAAGAACATGAGAGCCAGAGGTACCGAGGACACCAAGAAAACAAGGTCCTCTTAAACAAACATGATTCTTCAAAATCCTTCATTGGGGCTGCATGTGTGATATGTTGAGTTGAGAAGATGTGCTTAATATAGTCCTTTGGAGCTGAAGAATGAATCGTACTTAACAAGATAAGAGCACCACTAAAGTGAAAATTTTGCTTTACAAGGATAATTGATGCTGGTCAGATAGGGCTGAAAGAGCATCTGGGACCGAGGGGACTAGTGATCATGGGGGGGCAAAAATCTTCTGGCATTTTTTCCTCAGGGCCAGAAACCTAAGCTGTGGTTCAGAGGATGCCAAGGCTAAATTCCATGCTGACAGCCCATCTTGGTAAGGTGTGAGAGTCTCAATTGTAGTACATGTTTTGAAGGCATGAAGGAGTTGGGTAGCACTGCTAAGGCTTGGAACTTGTGGCGGCGTCAGAGTCCCAGAAGAGAGACCACTGGGGAAGGTGTAGCCCGTTACATTGAAGACCTGGACAATGCCTCCTACCAATGCTTTATTATTTGTTCAAATACACAAGTTGAAACTTCTCATGTGTCCACATACAAATACGGGAGTGCTCAGGTACATATGCAATCACAAGACAAATGCAGAAAATGGTATACTAACCCACTCAGAACCCCACCAACAGACTGGTCATATTAAATTGCACAATGCTATCTACAGAAGGTACATTAAAAAGCACCAGCTCACAAAGGGACAAGGGATAGGGGTCCAAGAACATACTATGCAAGCTAAGGAACTGATCTACATTATGAAGAGTCTGGATGCTTATTAAATGCCCGAAGGCTTACAAAGCACGTTTAAGCATTTCAGACATGAGCCACACAGAATATCAACTACTTGGTGCTTGAAGGAGCCTGCACCCCTTCCCAGGTCCCTTAAGTTCAAGAGGGAGGTGCACTCCAGATGCTCAACAGGAGGTGAAGTGGAGCCAGCCGGTGGGTCTGAATAACACGGATGGGCTGGGAGGCTTCACTGCTCCGACTTCAAGCAAGACCTGAAGGCAGAAAGGATGGTATGAGGACCACCTAATGATCAGCAATCCCTTTCCCGACCCTCCCGCATTTCTTCATCTCCCACAAGTGAACATTTGTCACTGAGAACACAGGGCAGACCTATTCCTGCCTGAATTCCTCACCTCCAGCCTCACCTTCCCTCATTCTTCCACCATGGCCACAAACCTACTGTGGTGAAGCTCATGGTCTCTAAATATAACTTTCCTGATGTCAGGAAAGTTCCTTGACTTTCCACTACCCACTCCTCCTGGCCTACTCCCATGCTGTGGGGTGTGTGTGTGTGTGTGTGTGTGTGTGTGTGTGTGTGTGTGTGTGTGTGTACACATTCTCATGTTTGTGAGCGTGTGCAGGTATGTGATGGTCATAGGACAATCTCAGGCATCAGTGTTTCCTTTCCTGTTTGAGGGTTGTTTTGAGCCCTGTTTGAGGGCTCTAACAGAAACATGATGGTTTAACGGTGGAAAACAAAACCTTTTAATATTTTCTGTCTGTCGTTCCTACCCATGTTTTAAAATGTTTGACTTTAAAAACTGTTGTTTGAGCTGCTGAGTCGAGGCTTGTGTAAAATTGTCAGATGGGTTTTGGCTTGGGATTAGGACAGTGTTTCTAACAATTTCTGAAACGACCCTAAACACACTTGTACAATTCTGTACTACGTATTTACCTGGAACAGCATCCTCGGCACTGACAAGTGTAAACTAAAGGTACTGATCAACTCTGAGAAACAAGGAAGATGCTTTATGCTCCTCAGTGTCAAACTTTTAGTCAAGATATAACTCTTTGAGTAAAAACAAACGAGCACACCCATCTCCTTGGCATGCACCTTTTAAATCTTTAATAAATGGCAAAATTACATGTATACCAAGGACTTGTATTAAAGCAAATTTCTTCATAGTTTATTATGTTTACATGTTTTGCTCTTATGCCTGCCTATTGCCTATGTGCCTATATACTGGGGTCCTGTAAACGTCTCTCAGGTGGATAGGGGTTGTGAGACAGGAAACTTTAAGAAGCCCTGGCCTAGGTCTCGTCTCCCTCCCTTGCCAGACCCCTGTGATCAGCCACCTCCCCAGCTTCATTCTGCCCCGTGTGTTCCAGCAGTTCTGTCCAGGGTGACTTCCTCCTAGATTCCCTAGACCCTATCTGTCTCTGTGCACAATAAGGTCCAGCCTTGCTGCCCAGACACACTAGAAGTTTAGTTCCCTTCTCAGCTCATAAAGCACTTGCCCTCTGGATGGGTCATTTGAGATCTGCTTGCAAAATATATCGCAAGAAAGAATCCAGGCTGCACATCTGAACTGAAATCCCCCTGAGAATGGGGTCTAAATCTCGTTCCATCTCTATGTCTCCGTCAGACCATCACAGTGTGTCGTGGGTTGGCCTGATGCTGCCTGTAGTGTAATGCTAGTATTGGGCCCCCAAGACCTGGCTGTCCCAGAGAGGAGAGACTCTGCATGTAGAACCAAGTGACACCGTATGACACTGCTCGCCTCCTCCACCAGCCCTCCAAGTTATTTCTGATTGACAAACGAAGATGCCGACAGCCAGTAGCCGGGCAGAAGGGACATAGGCGGGCTTTTAGGAAGATTCCCGGGCATGTGGGTTTGAGGAGAACCATGACGGGAGAAGAAGGCAAAGGAGGAGGGAGAAGCCATCATGGGATGGGAGAGTCACGAAATCGGGGCTGGCCAATTAGAGTTAAGAGCAGCCCAGATGAAACAGTAATAACTGGGGCTTATCTACAGGAACGTGGATTCTAATAGCGTAGAGGGTGGATGCCTGCCCAGCTCTAGTGCTGTTTAAGGCTTATTGTAAATATAAAGTTTGTGTGTAGGACCTAAATGGTCAAAGGCAGGGTAGAAACTCGGGGTTTGGAATAAAAATTTCCACCACAACAGTGAACAATAGACTGGGGACTTGGGGCTGGGTGGGGAATCTGGGAGCCTGGTTCTATTTCTTGCAGTGGATATGCTGCCTGCTCTAGGGCAAGTCCCTGCAACTCCCCGAGGGCCTCAGACTCCTTCTCTTTCGACAGCAGGGCACCAGCCAATTACTGCTAGGCACAAAACTTGAGATTCATATTTGAGCGTTCTCTGAATTATCCTCCAAGTGCCCTCTCTGAAGTCAGCCTCATAAGACTGGGGTACCCAGCCCAAAGTCATTCCAACCACAAACTAACCCCATGTACCCAGCCATGACCACCTTACCACAGAGCTCCCATCTCCCAACTATCTCCACCCCATGCTCCTTTCCAAGAAGCCAGCTACCTGTTTATCTGTGGCTCTGGTGCCAGTTCCATGAAGAGTTCTTCAGAGTCATGAGGGCCTCGGCAGCCTCCAGTGTTTCCTGACACTCTATGGTGGCCTGGTCAGAGGCACCGGAGCCCTGCAGAGAAACAGGTGTGAAGAGAACAGGAGCTGTGCATCCAACACCTCTTCTCAGAAGCACAAAAGACTTCTCCGTGGCCAGCTGCCTCCAGTGCCCACTCCCAGAGCTCAGAAGGTCTGGCCTGCACAGCAACTTAGCTCCTCCCACCCAGGTTTCCAGAACTCTCCTGCTTCCCTGCAGGTACCTGTGGCTCCAGTGGACAGTGGTGATCAGTGGAAGTACATGGCACGGGGATCATATTTGAGTATCTGGAAACAAGAGGTAAGGGAATTAAACACCTAGCTGGGTAGGCAGCACCTGTAGAGAGAGACTGGCAGGGTATTGCAATACCAGAGGGTGGGAATTCAAAGGTCTGTGGAGACCTTAGGCCTTGTGGCATGGATATGCCCTTTGTCCTGCACAGTCTGTTTTCCCTTCCACAACCCCCTAACACATTTTTTCCTAAGAAATTAATCCGTACAAGTTTTTTTTTTAAATCTCTCCCAGATATGCAGTGAAGAAGACATCAGGGAACCGCAAGTGTCTGCCTTTTAATATACTGCAAAGTCCCTAAAGAGATATGGAGACCTTCCATTGTCAGGGACTGTTCCTTGCCAGCACTTTGCCAGACCACCACAGATCATGAGGGACAAGCCCGGAGCACAGCCAGGGGGATTTCTCTGTTGGCCTCTGGACTTTGCCCTGGGCCTCCATGGCCCTCTCCACCATGTCCCTAGGTTTCTTCAGGACCCTCCCATCTCACTCATCTGCTGTGTGTAGAGAAACAGTGCCCATGTGTTAAAGGCCCACTGGGTGGCAGCAGGCTTTGGGCTGGTGGTGCTTTTTTCTATGTGACAGATACAGAATACTCTCGCCAAAATGACCTCTAGGAAATGGATGCTTGAAAAAAATTAAGTCACTTGTACCAAGTCTCCGGAGGAGGGACTCCCAAAGCTGGAGAGGAGCCCTGTCCTTACCCTTCGGTCTGATCTGCAGCCTTCTCCCCCCACCTCCCCTCGTCCTCCTCTCTCCCAACATCTTCCTCCCCCTCCTGCTGCTGCTGTGGCACCAAGCCCAGGACTGGACACACACAGACACAAGACACAGCCAGCTGCACGGTCCCTTTCTACTCACGGGTTGGACAAGGTGAAAGCCCCATGAAGGTCCACAGAAGGAGGAGGACCCATCAACTGCTGTTCCGAGAGAGGTGGAAGTGCTGAGGGCCAGCAATGTACTTGAGATCCGTGGGCGCTCTCCTGTAGAGACAGAGATCAAAGGTAGGGATTGCTTCCAGAGAGGAGGAGGGAGTGGCAACTGTTAGGCCAATGGCAGGAATCTAGAATGTCAGGACTCTGAAGACCTCTGCAGAACCCCTCCCCTCCAGTCTTATGCTCAACTGCCTCTGAGAACACTGAGGCCCCTGAAGAAGTGACATTTCTCCATGTCAGCACAAGGCAACATGCTGGCCAACAGGTTAGAGGCCAGAACCCTGACTTTAAAGGCAAAGTCGAAAGGGCTCTTGGCAGTAACTGGTTGGAGCCTCCCACTCTAGCGACAGGGTCTCCTTACCTCCTGGGGACTTTTGGGGAGCAAGTCTTCAGGCTGGGACACAGGGTTCTCCTTTGCAGCTGTAAAAGACCAAGAATTCTTCCCCACCGGCTGCCCACCAGCCTCATCCGAAGACATTCAACACCATTCTGAGGACTTCCCACCATAAAACTTTTTGAACACAACCCACCGCACCTCCACCCCATGCCCCAGATCTCTGCTTCCTGCAAACAAGTGCTACCCTCCATTCATATGACATCTGGGTGTCTTTTTCCTACTTGGGCCCACTGAGATTCAGGGTACCCTACCCCAACTCCCCACTGCAATTCTGTGGCAGGGCTGGTCACAGGGTTACTCATGCCCTGCTTCTCTCCAACCAAACTCAGGCTCCCTCCACAGGCAATGACACTCACTGCGACCTCTTCCTTTGGTAGAAGTCTTCTTGGCCTGTTTGAGGGGTTTGCGGGGCACAGTCGTTCTTGGTAGTCGAATCTGGCGTCTCTTTATTGGTGCACTATGCCCCTTCTTCTCAGAACCCACAGCCAGCAGGGCCTCTCCTTGTTCCCTACAATAGGGGTTTGAAGGACTCCTGCTAGTCACGTGCAAAGGGAACCTGACCCCCTCACCATCTCGAACAACATACTGGAAAGGATGCAGCCCAACTGGGACACCAGCAGACCCGAGACTGGGAAGAATGGGTTTCCCACCTGACTTGGATCCTGGAGCCACAGCTGTGGCCTCTGCCAGCGTGACTTGTATGTCCTCTGAGCCTAGGTTCCATTACAGGCAGTGCTGCTGCAGTCCTGTTCCCCATGTTATATTCCGAAGTGGAGGGCCGGCAGGGAACAGCTGGTTTGTCTTTGGGTTCCATGGTTCTTAGGCTGAGAGCAGAAAGGCCACTGTATCCCCATGGCCCTAAAGTAACTGTTCTTTCCTGAGCAGAACCAAAAACAAAACAAAACAAAAAACCAAAAACAAAGCACGAACAAACAAAAAAACCAAAGAACCAAAAAAACAAAAAACAAAACAAAAACAAAAACAAAGAACGAACAAACAAGCAAACAAACAAACAAACACCAAACAACCAAAAAACAAAAAACAAAAACAAAGAACGAACAAAAAACAAAACAAAAACAAAACAAAGAACGAGCAAACAAAAAAACCCCAAACAACCAAAAAAACAAAAAACAAAAACAACGAACAAACAAAAAACCAAACAACCAAAAAACAAAAAACAAAAACAAAGAACGAACAAACGAAAAAACCAAACAACCAAAACAAACAAACAAACAAACAAAAAAGCAAAAACAACCACTCCCCAGACACAAAACCAAAAAACAAGGCAACACAAGCAACCAAACAAGCGAAGTACACTGGCTCTGGGGGCGAGCACCTTCTCCAGCACGGTCACCTCCAGCATCACTTTATTCTCTGCCAGTTTTCTTCGGCCTCCATCTCCCATTTATACTCACACAGTCTCAGTCTTCCTCATGTTGTCTCCCTCACCAGCACCTCCCGCCAACAACCTCTTGGCACTGGCTCCATTACCCAGTCGGTCTGCTCAGACTCACTCCACACATCCCATTTCCAGGGTTACACCAGCAGCCCCAGGTCTGCCTCGGCAATCACGAGAAATCCTGGACACTGGAAGGCAATCGTCTTCCTGGTGCCTCCCATTTGTTCACTCCCCACATGGTAAAAATATGCACCAAGTACTCAGCGGTCTCGCGGATACCCGCACCAAGTACTCAGTTTTTCCTTTCACCCTCCATTCAAGTTTTCCTCACACCACAGTCTTCATTACTCCTTTGCTCCCCCTTTCCACCGATAACCGTTTTGTCCCCCTCCCCGCGAGCCTCCCCTCCCCGCCCATGAAATCATATTGTTCTTCTGAAGGCAGTGGACACTGGCTCTGTACCTAAAAACCTCTCACCCAGATACCTGCGGTAGGCGGGATCATGACTGAGGCCAACCGGGGCTAATAAGTGTCATGCTGGCCTTCAAACAGTTTTCTCACAAAATCCATCCAGATTTTCCCAATGTTTTTTTCTCATTTTCAAACAAACAAACAAACAAACAAACAAACAAACAAATAATATCCATCGTCATCATTAATTCCCATTTCCTTCGTCCCCAGTTCGCTATGCCTGACAGGTTTTTGTTGACGCCCATGTGGAGTCCCAGCCCCTGACCTAGCCCAAAGACAAACTATCTGGTAGACTCCGCTGTCCGTGGCCTCAATGCACACCCTCTTCTTTAGTCAAACGCACACATTCGCTCCCCAGTCATCCAACAATCGTCCAGAGTCCTCTCAACCTTTTGACAGTTGGGGCTGGGCGGAGAATGGCTCCCTCCCTTCCCTCTCACCCTCTACCTGCCTCATCTGCTCTCTGGCAAGTCCCAGACCGGCAGGCAACCTGGAGATAGTTGCTCTCTGAAGGGGTTGGGGCAGGGCCCACGGAGGCTGGACAGAGCCTGTGGAGGAGGCCGAAGGCCCGGGTGGGGTCGAGGGGGCCTCCTCTGTGCCGTTTCCCATCTCCAGCAGGCTTTGCCTTGAAGAGGCCTAAAAATATGAAGGAAATGGGCACCTGAGCAGGAGAGAGGGAGGGAAGAAGAAAGGCACAGAAGAATATGAAGATCATATTCCTCATGCCCCCCGTGGTTAGTTACCCGAGACTCCAGCCCTTCAGAATCAGCGGGGCTGAGCCTCGAAAGAAGCGGCCGTTCTGTTCCTCGCTCTTCGCTCCTCGCTCCTGCTCGCGCCTTTGCCTCAGGCTCCACTTCCTGTTTTGCCTCAGAGGCCTATGAGCTTCCTTCACCGGTCCCTCAGAAGGGCGCCCCCTGGTGGCGGCTCTGACACCCACTTCCGCCTGTTCTCTGATGTGGCGCCTGGGAGCCTTTCCTGGTTACTGGTGCTAACTTAACTAATCCTACCTGCGCTGGAGGGACAAACTGAGCTTTCTACCCTCCAGGGGTGGTTCCCGGAAACCTCTTCCATTTGGAGGCCAAATAATGTGGGCTGGGGGTGCATACACTTTCACCTAGGCCTACTTGGCTAGGCTCTAACGTGTCCTCACAAAATCAAGCGTCTGGGTTTGGCATGGACCACCTTCCATCCTCACATTGTGTTTTCTCATTCGGCAGCCATCTTAAACCCCAGAGAACACTCGCCTATGTCTGGGAACACTGTGTGCCATCTTGTTGGAGTCTGTCTCTGACCTTTCTTTTCTTTTCTATTCCAGGGATAAGTCCCTCACTTTCTCTGATAGTTCTACACACCTTTACTTTATTTTAATTCTTTATCTTTCTGCCCTTATTTATTTATTACTCATTTATTTATTACTTTTCAATTTTTTTGTGTGTCTCTTTTAGTCACTCTAAAGCATGACGTGGTGTCTGCTAGGAAATGCCCCTGATTCTTGTTTCTCACAACCACATGCAAGTTCCCTGTTCCTAGTCTTTTGTCCTTCCGTGTATATGTGAGAATCTGCATGCCAGTTTCCCAGTAAACACGGTTGCAACGCGTTTGCACTGCATTCTCCTTGATTCGGGGGCATCGATTTACATGGACCCCGCTATCACCCGGCCTTCCTAGTCTTCAGCTTGGCATGGCTCTCCCTTTATGTGGAGCTGCCATAGTTTTGTTTCTTCCACGCTTCTTCTGGTTGTACCTTTTGTGCATTCCTACCTGGTGCACCTTATGTCGTCTTTATCCCAGAGCACCCTAGAGTCTTGCTGCTCTTGTGTCTGATATCGGCTTGGGGGTGGTGAGCTGGTGGGTGGATGATTCACTTTCATCTGACTTACAGAAACGCACTTGCCTCTTTAACTGCTACACTGTTCCTAAACTCCGCCACCATAGTAAATCTCATTGTACCGGGAGGTACACACATAAGTCTCGAGGCTTTTCTCTGAATCTGAGCTCATTAAAAACAGTTCTGCCGGGGTTGGGGATTTAGCTCAGTGGTAGAGCGCTTGCCTAGGTAGCGCAAGGCCCTGGGTTCGGTTCCCCAGCTCTGAAAAAAAGAAAAAAAAAAACCAGTTCTGCCTTGCTGGGTTTTCCACTGTCACCTTGCTTCCCTAGAAGGCAGTCTAATAAGGACAGGGGTCGAGGGGCTTGTTTTGAGTTGTTGCTGATTTTAGGTAAGTGTCCCCAACGTTTTCAGATGAAATCCTCTTTTCTGGCTTTCCCTTTCTGGGCTCCCTTTGTCTTTCCTTCCACACCTCATCCTCCCAGTCTCCCTACTTCTTTCCCTTTCCTCTCTGTCTCCTTCTCTTTCTTGCTTCCAGCTCTCCTTCTTTTATTCTGTTCTTCTTCATTCCTTCCTTGCCCATTTTATTAAAAGTTTAACCAACAACCCTTCTGTAGATTTCAAACACCTATTTCAAAAACATCACAAATACTCTGTGCCTGCATAAAAATATTTATGGGTCTATTCACTCCTTTGTGAACACAGGGCCTGGCATTTAGAGACCCTTCCAAACATGGCTAGCAAAGCTTACTTTTACTTTGTCTTGAAGGGTGTGCCATCAGGGGACAACATGCACTTAGGCGTATTCTAAAATTAAGCATACAATGCTATTTATGTGCTAGATCGAAACAAGTGCAGTGTTACCAACACAGAGCTCCTCCTCAACTCCCCCTTTATTCCAGAATTCTAATCTGAATTGAGGTTTGTTCTCCTGGCCAGGAATATTTCTTGACTCTATTTCTTCTTAGTTGTGGCAGATCATTTCTAAGTACCGGGACCTTTGTTCTACTGGACACCCACCCAGCTCTTTTATATCGTTCCCTCACGGGTTCCCCTGACATGACATTTCTTTCTACCATGCTAACTTTATCTGACCCTAAAAGACCAAGTTCACAACCTCAGCTAATCACAGGAACTGTAGCTTTCTTCATCAATCACTTTATGTTCCTCTATGTGGTATGGCAGCAGGCTAAGGCAAGTGGGTACAGCAAAATTGATCAGACGTCCTCACAGACCCCAGAGTCTAGAGACAAGTTACCTTTGGGGGGATGAGCCTCCTGATGCTCTCTCCTTGTGCCTGACATCCTGCAGAGGCAAGATACTATATTAGTTAAATTCTGGACCGAGACATTATTACCATTAGGTCTCACTTTACTGCTGAGAAAAATCAAAGCCTGGGTATCAAATAATGACTTATTCTTAGATGCTCACTCCAGCTACTCTCACAATTCGTCAGTGCCAGTCAGGCAAATTAGGAAGTGTTTCAGTAGTGGCTTGTTTCAATTTCTTCAAATCAACTCTCTGGTGTAGAGGAAGATGTGAGAGCTCCCCAACTCCTTCTAACATGTCAAAAATCCCCTTTTAATAAGATCCGTGCCATCTAAGTTGGAACCAAAACAAAACATGTTTACTTAAAACCACACCCACAGGATGCTTTGCCTACAACACTACTGGACCCTTGACAAGTCCCCAACCAGGAAGGTTTCTAACAAGTACAGGTATTTGTGTCTGGAACAACCTTTCCTGTTTTCCCAGGTTTGGAAGCAATCGTAAGTCAAGTACACCTGAAATACATTTTCCCCTTGAGAATACATGCACTCACTTGGAGATGTCTCCTCAAATTGAGTGAGTCCCAGCTTGGCTGGAGATGGGCTCCCTAGCTAAAGCGCTTGATCAACAAGTAGGAGGATACTGGTTTGATCCCTGTATCCCGCAGGACAAACAGTGCCTGGTGGCACAAGCTTCTAACGGTGGAACAGCTAATCTGTATCCTCCTTTGCCTGATTTTGGTTCAGGGGGCTTGACGTTTGGGTTGTTAACTTATTTTCAGTGAACATTTCTAGAGGCTAGACAGTGAAGGTCCAGCTCCTTCCTGTGTGGGAAAATACAAACAGTCCCTCCAAATGTGCAGTGCTACATCTGGAACTTCAAATATGCACACATGCATGGTAGTAAGTACAAAATCCCATCAGCACAGGACACGTACAGACTCTCAGGGACCTATGTGCTTCACAGTTTCCTAACTCCTTTTCTGAAAGACCTTTCGTATTCTAAATTTTTTTTCTTAATCTTTAAAAGAACAGCATTCGGCATTCCCAGGCAGTCTCCCAAACAAGTAATAAGCAGGTCTTTCTCTAATCAGAGGAGATTGGGTACATCGTGCCTAGGACTGTAAGCACAGTTCTGCACATTGGTCATTTGTTTGTTTTCAAAACATGTATTCAGGGCTTCTGTCTAATTTGGTTCTTCCTTTCTTTCTTTCCTTGTGCACATAAAGGGTTAATTTAGAATGTTTAAGGAAGGATAGAGTTACTTCATATTTATAAATGTTACTTAAAGAATTAACAGCATTGTACTGTGTATACTTCTAAATGCAGAGAACAGGGAACCGTCTACACGTGGTATGAAATAAAATTAAAATTAAAAATGAATTGAAGTTCAAAAAAATGAGGTCGTTTATCTAGCTTTAAATGTGAACACAAAGACCTCTGAACTCTACTCCTATGTTTGAACTGCACCAATGGTGGAGAAGACAGAGAGCACAGCATTCACAAGAATGCAGACATTTCGACCATGATTATTTTGAGTAAGTTTCCTGTGTTAACATTGGAGGACTTTCATCTCTCAGACAATCAGTGTTAACAGTTTTCAGGCACTACAGTTTGTGTTGATCAGAATAGCCTTCTTTCTAATGGATCTACAATGTTCAGAGATTCAGGACCAATGAACTTTGGGGTTTGGCACACGAAACAAGAATAGAAATGAAATCTGGCTTAGGAGCAACTGTAATTTTTAGAGTGTGCACAGTCCCTTCCAATGCTGCATGACATATACGACTGGAAGCACCTTCTGCCTGCGCTATGAATGCTTGACCAGTGAGTCTTTATGCTACAACCACTAGAACAGCGCAGTAAGCAATTATACAGAAAACCAAAATCAAATTGGAAGCAAGCAAGCAAGCGAGCGAGCTAACAAGCAAGCAAGCAAGCAACCAAGCAAGCAAGCAAGCAAGCAAGCAAGCAAGCAAGAAAGGACCTAGGACTCTTGCACATGTAGTTTGAGCTGGTTTACATCGAACATTCTACTCAGAAGAGAGCATGCCAAAATGGATGGTCTGCTTTAAGGCTCTTCTCTGAAGTTTACATGCAGCCTGACATCACATACGCACTGACACATGGTATGCTACTAGAGCAGGTAAGTGAGGAAGGCCAGTAAATTTTATACACAGATTCTCTGCTTTTGTTTGCACAAGTCCCGCGAAGTTTTTGGAAATTCATGTTCAACTCCTAAGTGAGGAGTCAACATTCAGATACCAGGACAATGCAAGCATTGCTTACAGATCTGAACTATGGCCCTAAGGGAAGCCCAATGTGGCAGGCTCAGGAGGAGTCCGTCACCATTAAGGGTGGTGGAAGCCACCAAAAGAAAAGAGTGGGAGGAAGGGTGAAACAATTAAAATACAAACAAACAAATACCAACCTCCCCTTCCCTCTGCCTTATGTAAAGGCAGCAATTAGAATAGTGAGCAAATTCATCCCCATCTTCATGCTGCAACCCCAGGCCAGAAGGTCACAGGCAACCAAAGCCAGCCTAGGCTGCTTGCAGAAAACCACAGTGCGAGGCATCGGATAATGGCAGACAGGTTGGAACTGATCCAGTCCACGGGACATTTCAAAAGGAGCTTTACTTGCCAGTCACCGTGCCACGTTCTGCACTGTTAGTACATGCAGGACGCACTCACCCACTTGCGCCATAGATTACCAGTATGGGCTGTAAGAGACAGACTCAGGTTGCAGATATACATGCAGGATGGCACCTGGTCACATATACTAGAGGCACGAAGAGTAGGGTATATCACGCGATATTGAGACGCT
The DNA here is from genome assembly GCF_021556685.1 of Rattus norvegicus. Taxonomy (NCBI): domain Eukaryota; kingdom Metazoa; phylum Chordata; class Mammalia; order Rodentia; family Muridae; genus Rattus; species Rattus norvegicus. Next base: position 75,882,645 of record NC_141554.1, on the reverse strand, counting down.
TGTCCCTGGTACCTACGAGAAACACTGAACACGTGGTGATTGCAGACAGAGAGAGAACTGAGGTACTACTGTGTTCACAGGGTGAGCAGTTGTGACCATCCTGCACTATAGGGCGGTCAGCCTCTGTGAAGACTAAATGGATATCAAATAGCCATGCGCCGTGAACCGTGACTGACTTCTTGCATCAGGAAGAACCCCAACTAGTTAAGCATACCTACACTTGGCCACGCCTCTGGTGTTGTCTTGACAGGATCCAAGACTGTGCAGCCACAGCTAGGATTTCCAACCTCCACGGGACTGGTTTTACTCACCATCTTTCTCCAGCTGTCAAGCTACCAGGCTTTTACAAAACAAATTGAGAGCAAGTGGAGGTTTGGCTAGTCAACTAAGCACATTTCAGTTCGATGTCGGGTTCAAACAACCTCACGGGAACAAAGCATGAATGTATTTGTTGGCGAAGAGCTGCGATCCACCCAAAACCAGCAAGGATGACCTTCCAGTAACACATCATAGACATGCAAAGCCCGGAGCCCACAGAGGGAATGAACCTGCATGAATAGCACACTTGGAGCAAGAACAGACACTGCCACAACAGGGGTCAGGGCAAGAAGTCATATTGGTCTAGCAGTCTCTGTGAGGGAAAGCCAGGAGGAGTGGCGGGGAGTAAGGAAGGGGAGAAGAGGCCTCCTGACCATAATTATATAGCAACAATAGTAGTAATAAAAATTAAAAAGTCCCAGAGAACTTGAGAGAAGCCAACAATGCCATACTTAAAACTGACATCTCTAATACAAATGCACTGTTCTTGCAGGGATTTACCACATATACAAACCGCTGACATAGTGTTGCCTTTTAAGTCCATGTAGTAAAATCCCGATGACAGGTGTGGACAAGTGGACTAATGTGCCGTCTAGAAGCACATCTATATTATTCCATGTGAACCAAGGACCCAGGCTCTATTGTCAAAGTAGTTGTGATTAAAGAGTAAACAACAACAATAACAGAAGCAAACAATAACAACAAAAGCACAAAAAACTACAGCTTAGAGTTGAAGGCAGCCTTTTACCCAGATTTCTCTACAGTTTACTAAAATTCTACTGTGGGGCATGGACTGTTTATGTCAATTTTATTCCTGGACTCAGCTAAAAGCCTCCAAATTGAAATGGCACTCAGAAATTCTGACTTTTGAAACAACCCAAATGTCTCTGTGTGTTTCCTGTGCCCAAATTTAATTTCAAACAAGGAACACCATATTATAAATATGACTGACTTGGGTCGAGCACTCCTGTTGAACTGGAGAAAACATATCCCCTCCGCCCCAGTACGGAAGGAAATGCGTGTCAGTGCTGAGTGCCTCTGTGTGCGTATAATATATACATAGGCACACAGACGCAGACCTACAAAGGTAGCTATATAGATGCATAATATCTCAAAAAGGCAGTAACAAAACTAAAAATCTAGGTTTGCATTGTGGCAGCAGAATAATACAGTGTCAGAGTGAAGGGAAAATGGGTACAACTTATCCAGGTATAAATGATTATGATGCTAGCTTAACTTTACCACCTTGCTTGTAACGTCCCACAGACAGCCTTCTTGTAAGAGGGACGACCCCTCACACAGACGCTCTGAAGAGGGAGGACTCCCGTCACAGACGTCTTCTGTTCAAATCAGTCTGCACTCTTCAGCACAACACCGGCTCTGCTGGTGGAGATTGTGGGTTCGCAGCGACTTCTAAGCTTTCCTTAAACTGGAAAGGAATCGAGTCTTTATGTCGACAAATCATACATTTAATAGTTCCACAAACTTGGCAGAGTTTGTGATGACATCTAGGCTGTTTTCACCAAATCACAGACATAAATATGGAAGTCGTCAGCAAACTTGCTGAAATAGACAGAGGGCTTGGCCTCTACTTGATGGATGACCATGAGAGTCTTTTCAAGCCTTCTTCTTTGGCATATTTCACTTGCTTGCCTACCAGGCTGTCCACAACTTCTCCTGACTCCCTTTCAGCTGGAGGCAAATCACTGGAATCGGGTATGATGCGGAGGTCGCCTTCTTTGTGATCATCTAGGAGCTGGTACAAGTACAAGACAGCGTCCTTCTCATAGGTGATGCAAAACCATGTGTTCATGACAGGTGCCCGTGCCCAGACCATCCCCCTCCACTCATCTTTAGAGCCATGCTCTGTTGCAAATATGTGCTCCGCTGCTTTCCAATCATTGTGTCCGCTAAGTGTGCATCGCTCATCGGACATGTTGCAACTCTACCAGGAAGGACTTCAAGTGCAGGAACTTGTTCATCTTTATTAAGTCCTAGTCCATCGATACAGAAAATTCCATCATCCTTTTTATAAGATACAGGGAAGGATTCATAGGCACTTGGTAAAGGACAGTCCCCTTCCAATGCATGACAGGGCCATTGCCCTCTCTCCACCCGTGCTGGATCCTTCCTCCTACAATGTTCCGCGGGGCAGGGGACACAGATTTCCCACACTGGTCCGATATGCTTTGTGAGATGTCCTCTTCTTCATCCTGTTTGCAGATACTCCAGTATGGCCTGTATCACCTCTGGACAGCGGGCCAGGTGTCTTCCCAAATGGGTCTTCATTCATCTGTATCCATGTGAGCAGCAGAGCCGCTGGACTCGGGTGAACATCCAATGTTCTCAGCTACGAGGCTGCCCACAGATGAGTCTTCTGGTTAATCCACCATCCAGGTGTCTGCTTTACAAGTCCAGCAAAAACAGGGCATCCCAAGCACTCTGTCGGCCACTGAGGCTGCCCTCGAGGCTGCCATGGCTCGCTCATGCTCCCAGCGGGCCCAGCCCGAGCCAGATGGTGCCTCCCCACCCTACCTCCTCACCGCAGCCTCTGCCCACCACTCCCCTACCCCCTAGTCCATTTTCAAATTAGGTGGTTTGTTGTCGTTTGTTGTGGTGTTTGTTGATGCTGCTGCTGTTGTTATGGTGTGACTCAGTTATATGCACATATTTTCCATTATCTCTCCCAGGATACAAGGTCTGGAAATAATACCCCTCCAGGGTAGACCTTGCCATGGCTCCCGGTCGATTATTCCTTTACTCACAATGGTACAGGGCTTCCAGCTTGAAAGTCAAAACTCTGCAGGCCTCTAACCATTGCTGGCATCCACACCCACCACTGTGTTTTCAAACACTGTTCCCGCTACAATGTCACCTGTCCATTTCTACCTTTGTCTGTTTTTTGATACCTGATACTGGGTAATCTGTGAATTAAAAGACATTGTTAGACACTGCTTGTCTGGTGACCCCTAGTTGGAGGCTGGTGCTGGTTTCCTCACAGTTTGAAGGATGCAAGCACAAATGGGCAGAGAAGGCACAAAGGCTCACTTCATAGCAACCCACTCTTGAGAAATTTCCCTATTTCTTTCTTGGATGGACATGCAGGCCTCCCTCCGTCCCAGACACTTAGGCCCCGTGCTTATCCACCCAAGCCTTCTCAGTCTGCTGCAGGCTGCCGCACTACTACGGGCTGGGAGTAATTTAACCAGTCCTAGCCCTTCCACTTCATGTGCAGTCAATCCTCCCACAAGACCTTGCCAAATTGAGAGCCTCGCAGTTTCCTGACTTCAGGGTCCTGGCCCTCTGCTGTTAAGCAACACATTTGAGAACTGAAGATTGGCTGAGCAGTCCCTGGTTGCCACTACTCAATCACAATGAACAACAGATGGAGACGCTGGCCTCCAAGTGCATGAAGCCACCAACTCCAGTCACTGCTCTGATCTCAGCATAACCAGGATATCCAGCCCAAATATCCGGCTTCCCCACCCTCTCCAGCCCAGGTTCCTCATTCAAGAAGCCAGGAACCTGGAGTGCTGCAAGTCTCTCGCAATGCCCGAGGGGAGTTATGCAGAATCAGGAGAGCCTCGGCAGCATACCTGACCTTCTGCCTGTCTTCCACAGCAGAACAGATGCCCTGGTTGCAGACGACTGGGTCCTGAATGTAGACTTCAGGGATCTGGTTGGACGTCCTGTTGCTCTGGTCACAGATGACAGAAGCCTCGGTAGCAGTACCAGGAGTCTGGGAAGAGATGTTGGAGACCCGCAAAGGCATAGAGCAAGAGAATGCATTCTGCCAAGGCAATCCCATCCCCCCAAGATAACAGACCCTTCGGCCTCCACTCCTTCCGAGCAAACCCCCGTCTCTAAGAGGTTCTTCTCTGTCCTTCCCTTCCCTTCTAGAGACCTTGTTACTACTCATTTACCAGCCAGGACTGGTGCTGGCTGAACAAGAGGAGCAGTCAGGGCGCTGGGTCACATCAGAGACCCTGAGAATGAGGAGAGGAGAAGCCAGGAGCTTAGACAATCCCCATGAACACAACTGCAAGTACTCACGTGGAGATGGGTTCCCTGCGAGACCGGGCTGCGGGGATGTGAATATCTGCAGACAGTGGGATATATGACAATGGTCTTTGGGGTCTGACTGGACCCTCTCCTTAATTCACCCCCTTTTCCTTCCAACCTCCTTCCACTCAAGACAATACTCTCAAGTGTGACCTCTTTTCCCTGGGTAAAACGAAGATCGCCGATTGCTGCTTGAGCGCGCAAAGCACCAGGAAAACGTGAGTATGGCCTTCTTAGAACATTGGCTCTTGCCTCTACTTTGCCCACTGCCCACGAGTCACAAAGGATATGCCGAGCACGGCTGGCAGCCACATTCTCTGCTGTCCTGGAACAGTTCCCTGGGTCTCTGTGGCACTCCCGAATGTGCCTCCAGGTTTCAACAGAACCTTCTCTCGTGCCCATTCACCTCTGCCTGAATCAACAGTCTCAACGCATTTGACAGGCAACCATGTGGTTTCAGCATTGTGCTTGTCCACTTTAGTGCTCCTGGACAGACTATTTTACAAATATGCCCACCGTGAGTGCACACCTTAGAGAGATTCTTCGCCAAGTGTGTCAATCAGGAAATAGCAAAACTCTGAGGATCTGGTCCTCAGTTAGCCTTGTTCGTTCGGCTTGCAAGTTAGGCTGCAATGCTACTCTGTTGTTCCCCTTTCATTTTCATTTCCTTCAAAGCACCCCTCCTTCACCTCATCATTCCTTCCCCCATCCCTCACCCTGCTCTTTCCATGTGTCCCTCTCTACCTACTGTCCCTTCTTCTTTCTTTGGCTCCTAGTTCTATGGCACTAAGCATGAGGCTTGATGCACAGGGCAATAAGCCGCAGCAGGCTCCACGGTCTTATTTTGTACTCACAGGCAGGGTATAATCATAGGCTAGCTGAGATCCCTTGGGAAAGATCGGGTCATTTGTGGGTTCAAAGTCACCGGAGTACGGGTCATATTGATAAATATGGGCCACAACAGCATCAGAGGCACATGGAACATTTCCTGCAAGGGCAGACAACCCTGTTAAAGATAAGCTGTTGACCACCAAGACAGAAAGGATGGCAATGTTTTAAGATGGTGAAAGCTGTGGAGAAAGGCATAGCTCTCCAAACCTTGGGGACCACACAGCCTCATATTTTTGGCTTCTTTTTCCTTCCTGTAATTGGGACTATCGAGTCCCAAAGAGAACTGAAGCCTTTCCCCAGCCTGGATGCAGGTACTAGAGAGGATTGATGGTAGACTCAGAGTTCAGGGCACAGTTGAATCTGTCTGGACAGTGACTGCTGGCTTGGCGCCTCTCCAGGCAGCCACTTGGTTTCCTTACCTGTCGGGGACCTGTGGGAAGCAGGACTTCAGGCTGTTAAAGGAGATACAACTGCACATCTGGAAGACACGATGCAGAGCTTGTCAGAACCTCCTTTCCCACCATACTCTGCTGAAAGCACCCCTCCCTTCTGAGGACTGGTGTTCCTGTCAATCTTCTCAATACTTCACCCTCAAAGTTTCTGTTTTCTGTAAACAGGAGATCCTTCTCCTGATGGGGCACCCATGCCTTGGACAGGTTAAGGCCCGAGGAAGCTTTGCCTAAGGTCAGGTGGTGATTCTCTTCTCTTCATTGTGACAAGGAAGCCCTTGGGATTACTGTACCCAATTTGAGACCCCTTCCCACACCGTGCCTCTTGGCCAGAGACACTCACCCATGGCATCTGATCTGGTTGAACACTGCTCGGCACTCATAGGAGAGTTGGGGGCACCAGCCAGTATTCTCGGGCCTCAGGTCAGGAGACTCTTTCTCCATGTCCCCTGTTCTTCTTCCCAGAAATCAAAGTGGGCAAGGCTCTACCAGGTTACCTAATTTAGGAGTTGGAAGGACTCATGTTAGTCACACATACAGGAGGCCTGTCCCTTCCCCTACAGATAGTACACTCACGAGAAGGTGTGGAAGATACTCGCAGGCATGGAAGAGGCAGGAATGTGCTTCACCCCAATTACTTCTGACTCTCTCATGGGTGTGACACGTTCAGAGCAAACTACAGGTTCTCTGACACCTAGTTTGTCCTCCCACCCCTACTTTTGCTCAGCTGGTCCCATACCCTCTACCAGGTGGAGTCAGAATTCCAGGAGAAAATAGATCCTATCTGCCTTCAAGTTTCTTATTCCATGGTTGGAGTGTTGGAGGAGGCAACCAGAGTGGCCACAGGAATTTCTACCCCCAGTGTACTTACTCTACCGCCAGACAACTCTATCTCCAGAGACTAAAATCCTGCTCTCCTCCTTCCCGCTCACCGCGGGAAGCATTCCCTGCAACATCACCTTCTCCTAACCACTGCTCTCCCAAGCCCCATAACAGTGCACCCTGATCCTGGGGTCCCTGCTCACCGTCACCAGCTCACTCCCTCACTCACAGCAACCCCACTGTGAGGCACAGACAGGTGTCCCTGAATCTCCTTCATCAGCCACAACTCTCTGCTCTGTTGCACCATCCCCTGCCCTGGCAAAGCCAAACACTGTCCTGGTTCATGGGTGAACACTTGCCCACCTCCCTTAAGTCCTGTATTGATTCACTACCCACATGGAAGTGAATGAACTTAGTCACTAGCTCAGAGGAACCCATATATTCCCCATTCTCCGTCCATTAGGATTTACCCTCAAGCCCTGCTTTAATCTCAAGAATTCCGTTGATCCCCTTCAAAACCAATGACCACTTGCTCCTCATCAAACCACGATACCATCACCTCCCCAAGACAGCTTGACTGCTTCATGCCACAAATACCAGCCCATCAAGGCTGAGGCAGGAGAGCGTGAAGTGGCTAACCGGGCATATCTTGTCTCCAATAATAACTACACCAAAGACATAAATAATCATAAAAGACTCTACACTTCTCTAGAGTCGTGGACCACTTACATTTATGAATCTTCCTGCATCCTCCATTTTCCTCATCTCACCATTTTCCTCTCCAACTGAAAATGTACTTTTGACCCCGGGTGAACCCCTGTAAGAGCCATTGGTACATAGCTTGGAGCCAGCGCCTCCTCGGAGGGCTGTTTTTCTCAGGACAAATGCTATGTATGCCCTCCCTGTCCTACCAGCAGATAGGTAGGAGAAAGCTTGGCCTCAGCAAGCTGTTTTTCTCAGACAAAAGACCCTCTGGGAGCTGTAGAGGTGGCTCAACTGCTAAGAGCACTGGCTGATCTTCTAGAACACCGGGGTTCAGTTCCCAGCAACCATATGTTGGCTCACAACTGTCTACAACTGCAGTTCCTGGGTTTCTGATGCCCTCACACAAATACATGTAGGCAAAACACCAGTGAACGTAAAATGAAAATAAAACTTTAAGAAGTAGTGTCTTTTCTGTCAGGAAAACAGGTCCCATTACCTCTGGCCAACCTTCCAGATGCTTCTCCATGTTTCACCAATAGCACCTGAGCACAGCTTCTTTCCTTCCTTGGTAGTCACCTCCTTGTGTCTGTCATCCTGTGACAGTTCAAAGAGCACAGGTTCTCCTCAGTAAACCCAGTCATCCCTTTCTGCCCCACCTCAGTCAAAAGTATTAGTAGCCTCCCTCAAGTTCCCGCCACCTGCAACCCTTGGAGCCCGCGCTCCTCCGTGATGTGGCAGGGTAGGCTAGGCGCTTTCAGGTTAAGCAGCGCATCTGGCCTCACCCTCACCGCTATAGACTTACTTGAGGAGGCTAAAAGGTGAAGGAATTGGGCGCCAAGAGATTCGGTGTCGGGTGGGGGTAAGGCGGGAATCTGCAGATCTTATTCTTGATGCCAGCCTCTAGTTACCTCATTGTCCAGCGGGTCAGAATCAAGATGTTGAGTTCTGAGGGAAGATGACCTTCCTCCCCTCTGCCACCTCAGTTTCCTGACAATGAGTTGCCAGGGCTTCTTTTTCTCTCCAGAGCACCTGTTCCTAGACCAAGGAGCTTCCAGGCTTACTCCCTTCATACAGACTTCTTCGCCAACTTGTGGCTGCTCTGAGACCCATCCTGACTCCCCAGTGACCCCTGTTCTCCCCTGTAAGCACCCAGTGACTCCCTGGAGAAAAGATTGCGCTCTCTAGTGGTGTTTACCTGAGTTGCCTCCGGTTTCGTGGTGCCAGCATTTTCAGGTTAGCTGCTGACCAAGCCCCTGTTGACCGTTCCAGAGTACACCAGGTCAGGGCTAAGGCCAGCACCTTGGCATCATGTGCCTCTCATCCCAGCACTGGGGAGGCAGAGGCAGTTGGAGCCCCGAGGTTGGAATCAGCATGGTCCACAGAACGAGTTCCAGGATAGCCAGGGCTGCACAGAGAAACGCGTGGGGACACACATACACACACAAAAAGGGCAGCAATAACTCGGTCTGTACATAATAACACTGAGGACCAGAGTCTGAACCCCAGAACACATGCAGAACTGCTGGTTGTGTAGGAAGGATCTCATTTTCTCAACACTGGGAAGGCAGGGACATGAGGACCCCTGGGGCTCGCCTGCCCATTTAACCAAATCAGAGACATCCAGGTTCAGTGAGATACTGTGCCTCAAGAAAGACGGTGCAGAGCGATTGAGCTAGACACTCGGACTCCACCTCTGGTTCCAACACGAATACGTGCACAGGGCAGTGTGCATCCACACCCACACAAACACCCCACCGTTCCCTGTGCTTGGGTTACTTTCACGCAAAGATGGAGATTTTGCTAACAGGTCCTATACAGAACCTGAACCTTCATTTCTTTAGAGCAGTGATCCTGGAACACTGACTAACTTCAGAGTGACCGATGCTTGTGGGTTCCTAGGTTTCTAATTTGTCCTTTTCTTTTGTTCTTGTTTTCAAATTTATTTAAAGATTTGCCGATTTATTTAATGTTTCTGGGTGGTTTGCATGCATGTGTGTCTGCGTACCACGTGTGTGCAGTGCCTTCAGTAGCTCAAAGAGCTTTTGGGACCCTCTGGAATTCACTTTGTTGTAGATGGTTAGTAGTTGCCATGTGGGTGCTGGGAATCAAGCCCACATCCTCCAGAACAGCAGCCTGGCTCTTAGCTTCCTAGCCGTCTCTCTAGCCACAAACATTGTGTTGAAAAACGGTCTTACTTTGTAACCCTGTGTGCTCTTCAATGCACAGTGTAGATCGGGCTGTCGTTTTACCCTCACTTGTCTTCATGCCTCAGCCTTCTGAGTGATCATAGGCATGAAGGAGCCCCATGGCAAGCTCACAGTGTCCTTTAATACACAGTGTTGAGCTCCATATTTGTCCGCTCAGGTTAGAAGGCCTGCGTGAGAAGCAGGATCTGGCATTGCACGACTCTGTTCTCTCTGCTGACGGTGGGGGTGTCTGCGGCTGTAGGCAACCTTAGTGATCCAGTGGAGGAGAAAGGACAGCAATTACCCACCTTCCACTGTCTTAATCCCTCAGTGCAAATCTCCTTTCATTTGTGCCTCTGTTCATCTTATCTCCCAGATAATTTTCAGGCACGTTTCATTAAGCAAGGTCATGTCCAGCTATACAATAAGAGGAACAATCGCTCCCTTTCATCTTCTTTAGCCTGAGAGGACACAGATGATGACAAATACAGTGACCACTCCTTTACCTGAACCATCCATAGAAGTGCATCGCTTCAACTCCCTTGGTTCTTGTAGGGGTTGAAGTTTCACCTTGCCTTTTCAGAGTTTCCAACACTTTCCCTTGCCTTCCCTTACTTTGCCACACAACTTCTATGGACCGTACCCTATTGTTAGGCAAACGCAGTCATTCATCTCACCAGAAAATCTGTTAAGGGCAAGTAGCATCCAGATCGCCAGACAGTTCTCTCACCTTCCAGACTACAGTTTAAACAGTCCGTTTTACCCTGCTCTCTCTGTGTTGGTTTTAAAGGTGATCTTTATATAATGTTGCAAAGGATTTTGCTTCTTTTGGAAGCGAACAGCAGGTCTTTGGTTATTTCCTAATCCTGTAGTTCTTTCATATAGTTATGAAAATCATCGATTCATTAAGCATCAATTTACTTCCAGAGAAGTCAGCTAAGATTTTCTGCATGACCTCGAGTCAAGTACGTCTAGTGGAAAGGGAGTTCAGACCATGAAGGTAAAGTGAGTCAAGGAGAAAAGTGAGCCAGGCCCACATATGGACCATGTTTCCTTGGGATGCATTAAAATTTAGCCTCTTAAAAGTATGGCAGGATATGACACAAGCACACTTTTTGTCTGGTACACTAAAATATTGAATGAGAGTAGATAATTTCTTATAACAACAACAACAACTACTACTACTACCACTACAAAAATATCACTTTGAAAACAGCTAGCAGGAGTATGCATAAGCTGGCCTAATGGTAAAAGTGTATAAGCTCATTTGCACATAAGATGGCAAATTCAAGGTCTATTTGGGTTACATAGTGAGTTCGCTTACAAGGTCCTTTGAGAAACATTCTCTGTCACAATGAAATGAAAGAAGTGTGGGATTTGTTCTATGTAACAGTGCGCATCTTGCAGGAGGTACGTCTAATTCCAGCAAGGAGTACTGAAACAGTTAAATATGGTACACAGAAAAACATCCCTAAATACAGTTTGAACACCATTTCTGGATGACACAGACTACAACTCCGAAGGAAAGAGCACTGGACCATGGGTAGTGGGTAGTAGTAGTGGGTCTTAACTGGAAGGTACTCCTCCAATAGTCATGACAGAGAACCATGATAAAAATAAAACTGGGAGTATCTGTGGCAGGGAAGCAAATTTGAGACTGTCAATTTATTTTCTACAAAATCATGACAGACTATGGTCTCTGAAGCACGTACCTCCTAAGTACAAACACTTTTATTCTGTAAGGAGGTAGGTTTTATTCTGTTAAGGAGGTAGGTTTTATTCTGTTAAGGAAGTAGGTCTGGTTCAAATCCTGCCAAATCCACACATGTCTGCCTTATATTCACTTTGGCATATTCGTGCTTCTGCATATGGTTTCAGCTTAGGTTTTGGGTTAGGAGAAAGCTGTTTTATCAGCATAGAGGTATAGCCTGACAGCAACGTTAGTAGAAACGGGCCCAGTATTAGCAAGTGGTAAGCATAGGAACCCGTGATCTAAGTAAGGTTTATGGATCAATCCATGCCTTTGCAGCCTCTAGAAAGACGATGTAACTGATATGCCGGGTATGTCAGAGCAGCAGATGAAAGGGATCCAACCTGCAGATTGCAGAAAACCTCCAATTCTCTGTTTATCATCACTACAAGTACCTGAACATAGTTTTCTAGCCAGGTGATGAACTGTGAGGCAGGTCTGGCATTGAAATACACAATCTCTCATGTCCTTTAAAATTTGTTCATTCAAGGAACAGGTGACAGCAACTGCTGGTGTGTATACAGTCAACAGTACATTTTCCTGTAATGGTTTCTAGTATTTTATAAGTGGAAATCAATTATTTATTGCAGTCTCATTAGTCACATTTTCCCCAAGGGCCATTTGTGTTTTTCATGTAATTATGCACTTGAACGGCTCGACTCTCTCACACCTCTGTTTTCAGTCGTGAAAGTCCTTGAGGTCCAAGTGCCTATCATTCCTGCAGTTTTGCCCCCGATGTTCCTAGATTCAGCATGAGTAGCTTGGCTTTCTATTTTCTGTACAAAGCAGTGTGTAGTAAAGCACAAGGTGTGGCAGCTGTGCATGACGTGATACCAGAGTTAATTTGTACCATCCACTTGATTACGTTAAGAAGCACTTAAGATATCAACCATCACACACATCACCCACGAATGGGTCTCTGAGGCTGTTTCCAGAGACGTGTCACTGAGGTTGGACTATCCATCCAGAACGAGGGTGGTCCCACCTCATGGTCTGGGGTGACAGACTTAAAACAACAGGAATAGGGAGAAAGTCAGCTGGAAGGTATTCACTTTTCTCTACACCCTGGTCAGTGCCACAGACCAAGGTCAGGGCCAGTCCTGGTGCCAGGAATGCTGGAGTGTGTTTCTCTGAATTCTGACCCTAAATAAATGGTTACTCACTTAAGCTGTTTTTGTCAGGTATTTCAAAACAATTAACAATAAGATCTGCAACAGGTAAATCTCCCTCTTCCCATAAGAATGTGGGCTCTCCACATTTGAGGCAGAACACTGAGAGACCATGACTACCCAGCTCCCTTGCAGAGACTCTCGGATGCCTTGGTCTTTTCTCCTCAGAACTTCTGAAATCCAGCTCTAGCTGGATTTAAAACCCACCCTGAGGGAGGGACTAGCTAGCGATCCAGGAAAGACACACAAACACTCCTGTGAACTTGTGCCTTCAGTTGGGCGACATGTGCCAGGATCAATAGGAGGGCAGGAGCTGGTGTGGGTGGATTCTGTCACCAGACATTGGTTTTCTTCTATCCAGGTTCTAGCATCCTCTCACCTCCACAGCTGATTCTGCATCTTCCTCCCAGTTCTTGGAGGTTATCTCTTCTGGGACCTAACACCGAACCATGTACAGGTGCCGACATGTACACGTCATCCAGAACAATGCAGCACACAGTTCTGCCCAGAGGAACTTCTCAAAGACACCATCCTTTACAAGACTGGACTTTGATGTGCCACACACCTCCTCGAGCACTCCCAAGGTCTCATAATATATGTGAAAGATTATTTTAGGGGTCAGCAAAGTAATCAACATGCGTTTATAACATTATTTAAAAGTGATGTTGGGTTAAAGGTGATGCGTGATAAAAGAAAATTGGGGAAAGGTGTCCTTCGAAGAACTTCCCTACAAGAATACCAAAATGACTCTCAACAGGCAGTAGAATGGATAGAGAGACACCTTGGCAGTTAAGAGCACTAACTACTCTTCTAGAGGACCCAGGTTCGATTCCCAGCACACACACATGGTAGCTAGCGAATATCGCCAACTCTAGTTCAAGGAGACCTGGCAGCTTCTTTTCCCTTCTGTGGAAATACATGAAGGAAAAACAAGCCTACACATGAAACAAAACTGACAATAGTACTTCAAATCTCCATGAAACAATTAATTGGAGTACCACTGAAAGGAATCATTGCCATTAACAAAGGCTAAGGGAATACAGGACAATGATGAGTTTGACGTTGTGTGTGTGTGTGTGTGTGTGTGTGTGTGTGTGTGTGTGTGTGTGTTTGTGTCTGTGTGTGTGTGTGTGTGTGTGTGTGTGTGTGAGAGAGAGAGAGAGAGAGAGAGAGAGAGAGAGAGAGAGAGAGAGTGAGAGAGAGGCAGGCAGGGGGAGGGGAGAGCCTAATATTCTGCCTGGAAAACCAGATATTTTCAATGTTCAGTCAGGAGGATCACAATTTTCAGACCCTTTTAGGACATATCACAATTTGTTGAGATCATTTCTTTAGAAAAAAAAATACCGTCACAGCAGAAAAAACTTGAAAGAACAGTAATCTATTTCAACCAGAAACTGACTACTGATAGACTGTTCTAATCTGATGTAAGGAACAGGTTTCCTGCTGTCCCCTTCATGCCTATTTTGTGCTCTTGGATTCTTTCCACACACCTGTTCCTCCTCCTCAGCTCCTTGTCCCTGGCCCCACTTGTACACAGCTGGGCCTCAGAGTCCCCTTTCCACTTTCCTTTCACAGGTTTGCGACTACCTTCCTTCTCTGCTTCCTTGAAGCTTCTTTCTTCCCCCTCTCACGGTCTCTGCCTAGTTTCCTGATTTCTGCCAAAACACGCGCACACGTGTGTGTGTCTGTGTGTGTGTGTGCGCGCGCGCGCGTGTGTGAGTGTGTGTGTGTGTGCGCGCGTGTGTGAGTGTGTGTGTGTGTGCGCGCGCCTGTGTGAGTGTGTGTGTGAGTGTGTGTGTGTGCGCTCGCGTGTGTGTGAGTGTGTGTGTGTGTGCGCGCGTGTGTGTGAGTGTGTGTGTGCGGGCGTGTGTGTGAGTGTGTGTGTGCGCGCGTGTGTGAGTGTGAGTGTGTGCGCGCGCGTGTGTGTGTGTGTGTGCGCGCGTGTGTGAGTGTGTGTGTGTGAGTGTGTGTGTGTGCGCGCGTGTGTGTGAGTGTGTGTGTGCGGGCGTGTGTGTGAGTGTGTGTGTGCGCGCGTGTGTGTTTGTGTGTGTGTGTGTGCGCGTGTGTGAGTGTGTATGTGTGTGTGTGTGCGCGCGCGCGTGTGTGTGTGTGCGTGCGTGTGTGTGAGTGTGTGTGTGTGTGAGAGTGTGTGTGTGTGCGCGCGTGTGTGTGCGTGTGTGTGTGCGCGCGCGCGTGTGTGAGTGTGTATGTGTGTGTGTGTGCGCTCGCGCGCGTGTGTGTGTGTGTGCGCGCGTGTGTGAGTGTGTGTGAGTGTGTGTGTGAGTGTGTGAGTGTGTGTGTGTGCGTGCGTGTGTGTGAGTGTGTGAGTGTGTGTGAGTGTGTGTGTGAGTGTGTGTGTGTGCACGCGCGCGCGTGTGTGTGTGTGAGTGTGTGTGTGTGAGTGTGTGTGCGCGTCTGAGTGAAAAGGATCCACATATGAGATTAACATAAAATACTGTATTTCTGAGTTGGCTTTCCTCAACGTACTAAGTTTTCCAATACCTCCCATTGTCCTGTAAATTTCACTTTTCGTTATGGCTGATTAAAATCTAAATTTTGTGTATGTCCTATATTTGCACTATCAATTCATCAGTTGATGCCATCTACACTGATTTCATTTGCTCATTATTGTGGAACAGAGCAAGAGTGAGCATGCAAATACCACAGTGATAGGACTTAGAGGCTGCATACCTAGAAGTGATACCGCTTCTGGTTTTACAGTTTTAGCCTTCTGGGAACTTGCACGCTGATCCCCGCAGCGGCTGCATCAGCTTATACTTGCACTGACAGTCATGGTTTCCCTCTCCCCATGACCTCACCTCAACGCATCGTCATTTGTTTTCTCGTGATACCATTCTCACTGAGATGAAATGGAAGTTCAGTGTACTTTTGCTTTGCCTTTCTCTGATGGCTATGGATGTTGAACACTTTGAAGATACTTATCAGCCATATGCTTGTTTCCAGACTGTCTGTTCAGTTGTCTGGCCCATCATATTGATGGTCAGTGTTGAAAACAAGGTATGTTGAAATACAGGAATGATATATTTGTACACCACATGCACTAACCTAAGGCTGACATGTGGCTCAGAACATGTAGACCTTACTGCCGCAGTAGGAAGACCTGAGTTCAGAAACCCAGCACACAGAATAAACAGAAACCCCAGGGCTAGTAGTGGACACAGGTGAATATTGGGGTCTTCAGGTGGAGAGTGATAGAAGAAAACACTTAATTTTGTTCCCAGGCCTACACAGACACACACACACACACACACACACACACACACACACACACAGAGAGAGACACACACACACACTCAAACTAAAGCAATATCTTCTTGGTGTAGAGTTGGAAGGACTGTGAAGGCTTACATCACTGAAAGAAATGGTTTGGAGACAGAAGTGTTTCAGGGTTTGGAGGAATTTCATGTTAAGGCATTAATCTGAATGAGACATTAAGCATCTTGGATGCATTCTCCTCATCAGAGTGATGTTCCCCACAATCACCTGCAGGATGACTGGAATAGGGAGTGAAGAATAGAATGACAGAGCAGGCCCAACAACGTCATCCTCACCAGAGACAAAAGCTCACACTTACTGTGTGTGCATACGAGACTCTCTGAGTATCAACCATGGGATTCCAGGTCTCCGATGCAGTGGGATTTGCTGACAAACAGAGTTTGAGACAACAGGGGAGACCAGGGAGACAAGAGATATGTCAGGATAAAAGACCACGACCGCACAGCTACAGAGCCTAGAGATGACCGTAAGGGAGGGAAGAAGGAAGCTATGTAAATTCAACTTCCCATCTCTACCCTGGAGTAGTTAGGTAATTCACTTAGACAGGAGTGTGAATTTTCAGTGATAGGAAATGAACTACCAGCCAGAGCTGAAGACATGATGGGTTTGCTTTTCACCCATTTGGAAGATACTCAGAACTGTATGCGTCACCTATTCATCATGAGCTCTTTAAACGTTTGGCCTAAAGGTATATCTTTATACATTTGAAAAATATAGCTGTTATTAAGCCTGGCTTTTCTCAACACAACATTACAGTATCAAGATTGCTTCAGACCTGGGCAAGTTCAAAGGTTTACAAATTGCATTTTGAATTTGCATTGGCAGTTTATGCTGTAGTTTTTGAAAGTGTTAACTGTAGAAGTTCTCAAATGAGGAGGAGCAGCAGAAAATACAGCTCGCTGTAAATGCTGTTAAAGTTGGGCTAACCCTTTTAACTCCTCCCAGAGGACCTGTTCAGCTGCTGCTTCTTGCAGACTTCAGGAACCAGGTCCCCACAATCGCCTTAATGTGACATCAGAACGTAAGTTTTTCAGATCCACTGACATTACTTGTACTGCTCCAGGATCAAATCAAATCCCTATTACGAGACTGACATCTGACTCTCTGTGCCTCTGCAAGAGGCAGCCGGGGTGTGATCACCATGTGCGTGCAATTCTGGAAATGTCAGTGTCTTCATATGTGGATGACGTCACAAGGAAAGATGACATGAATTACCTAATCTGCCGATTCTGGAGGAAGGAGACCAATTCAGAAGTCTTCTGTTGCCTGTTCTCTTGGGTCTTAGGGCTGGAGAATTGCATTGAAGCCAATCCTTGATTTGATCCAGTGTGTTCTGTATCTCTGCAAAGGGCTCTCCCTCTTGTTTCTCATCCATCCCCTTTCGGTCATGTTATCATCTCCTCACAATTGCACAAGTGTCTTGGGGATTTCCTGTCGGTGGTGCTACCCGTGCTCTTCTGAACCCTGTACTGCTGTGTGCAATCTAATTTTAACCCACATGTTTTGCTGCTGCATATCTCATTCTGTTTTATGCTCCTGACTTTCACTAGGTAAACACTTTCAGAACTTCTATTTATGGGATATTGATTTTGTCAAGTGGAGAACAGGCAGGGATTACTAGCAGATCTACTGAAAGTGCAAAATATATCAGTATCACTTCCAAACTGTGACACAAAATTGCAGCGTCTTGCCTCACAAGAATACGTACGGGGGTGTGGTGGGGGTCGGTGAGTTTCTGGGCTATGTATCCTTCTGTTCTGATGCAGTTCCAAACCAATCTAAAATGAAGATGTTCATCTCTAGTGTAGCTATCACATAGCAATATGTGGCCAAGTACCCAAATGTGCATTGAAACATCAAATACTTTAACTGTACACTCTGCTCAATATTTCCCAAAAATCTTTTTGTTATTAAAATACTATTTTCCCAGAGGCTATAATCTGTTCTTTGCCTTTTTGGCAGCAGAATGTTAATTGGATCTCCTTTGAGTTCACCTTGTGGGGAAAAGTGGGATAGGCTCTTCCTGGACCACAACAGTCAAGTGATAACCTTTAAGTCGCTCGAGTGTCATTCCTACACGCAGGCAATCACTATAATCTAAATTATATAAGGTCACCACCGTGTCCGCTATACCGTAAATTAAGAAACGTGTAGTCAAAATTCATCAATCCCTATTTATTTTCAACCTCTCACTATTATTCATGTTTATATAGTAGTTACTCTGGCAGTTTGAATTTAAAAACATCTCTCAGCTTGGGAGTTCATTGGCTGGAACTGTAAATTCAGCAAGTGAGGGGCATAGAGAATTTACCGCCTTGAACTCCCTTTCCCCTAGAAAGCTTGTGTTCGGCCTGTATGACAGCAGAGATGGTTTTACCTCAACACTTACTGTTCAAATCAAAACACTCTAATGATGCTCTGAAATGATGGATATGGTCAGACCTAACCATGGACGCCATGTAACGTATGAGAGTCAAAAACGTATGAGGGTCAAAACAGAACAGACGTGAGGTTTTAAACCTGTGAACTCTGACCGGACACGACAAGGGGAGACATACCCAAAAGTTTAACACTGAAAATTTACACAGGGATGCAAAGAGAACTAAAATATTCCAGATAGAGACTCATTATGAAAACCTTGGACGGGAGATTGTCAGATCTGAAGACCTCTGATACAAGGACACCAGGCCTCGAAAAAATCAAAGGGTCCAGGGACATCAGTCTCTTACTTTCCCCAAATGTCTATTGTGTTACTCCTTCTGTCTTCCCTCCTCTTCTTATGCTATGTTCTTCTACCAAAATACATTTCCCCTTTCACTTAACTGTGGAAACAAGGCGTGGCTTTGACATCATACCACTGCAGGCGCATGGGGACACATTCGTCTGTCACTGGAGGATCACAAACTTTGGAATGAAAGGAAGAAAGAAGGTATGTGATGGACGTCAGCCCAGCTTAATTCTCCAAATCCTCGGTTATTTCACAGGCTGGCTTCTCGGCCAGCAGACAGGGAATGTAAGAAGCCTGACTTCTCAGAGCCTCAGAAAATAAAGGAATTGTGGTGTTGGATAGCGTCACCTTCAAACACGTGTCATCACAAATACAAGCAGCAAGCCAGACAGGGTAAATCATGTCTGCAATCTTAGCCATGAGAGGCTGAGTCAGAAAGATCATGGTAAGATCCTTGGAGGTGAGCCTGAGGTACAGAGTGATCTCATGGTCAGCTGGAACTCCACAGTGAGATCCTGATTTTTTTAACGAGGCAGTGAAGAAAGGACAGAAGTAAAAGGACACTAAAATGTCTACATCGAGCTGTGGCCAGTTCGTTGGCTGTCTGCCTGGTGGGGCCCGCAGTTCACCTGCTTGGAACATTAACAGAAGACCTGGAATAGTCTGGCTTTAAAACGTTCCTGTCAATCTTTCTGTGCGTTACCCTGGGAAACAAATAAAGGGCGCTTTTGCGAAAGCCTTCTACCCGATGCCTGCTGCATGGACGTTGGAAGTTTCATTCAATAGTTAATTAAATAATAAATGACTTGTCTACTTGCATACTTGGTGGAGGTCACAACCCTCCTTGATATTTGTCTTATGGTGTTTTAAAAAACGACTCACATTGTTCAGAGCCTACAGCACATGTTTATTATTTGCCCCTCTACACATGCCTGGACACATTGGAAAGTCTTCGTGATTCCACATGAATGATTACATGGTGTGCCAGCGAGTGAACAATCACAGGACAAATGAAAATGCTGGCATCCGAGCCCACTCGGAATCCCAGTGATTGGTCACATTGGAGCACACAATACTGTTTTTTTTCTCTACGAGCCACAGAATGCAATTATTCCAAAGGAATAACAGAGAGAGAGAGAGAGAGAGAGAGAGAGAGAGAGAGAGAGAGAGAGAGAGAGAGATGTGCAACCTCAAACCTTACTCAAGTAAATGCCCTATACGATAAAAGGGTCTGGAAGCTTACAAAACTCCTGAAAACTTAATGATAATTTGTAGAAAGCCAGGCATGGTAAAACATGCCTATAATCTGAGCACTTGGGAGGTGGAGAAAAAAATCAGGAGTTCAAAATCATCGTCAGCTGTGTACTGAATCCAAGTCCAGGCTCGCTGTGTGAGATCTCATTGCAAAAAATAAAAATATTTAAAAACACTTGTTCCTTTAGATGAAACAAGATACTAAATAGGCAGTGCTGTAGTGAGACCTCCCCCTCTGGTCTCTTAGGTGAAGAAGGACATGCACTCCAGACTTCCAGTAAGAGAGACGGAGTTGGCAGCCCTTGAGCGTGGTAGGTGGCGGCTACGAGGCTGCAGCCCCTTCTCTCCATCAGAACCTGAAAACACAAAAGGAGAGGCCAGAGCCAAATCACATATGTGTCGTCACCCGGCAGACCCTCCCACTTTGGTGACGCACCCAACCTAAGGTTTGTCCCTGCATCTGGGAACAGACACGTCCCCTTATCTCTGATTTGGGCTCCACCATTTTTCCGTCACAGTCACCAAAATACCACTTTGTCAAATCTGGGGTCTGTAGATAGGATCCTCACTGGGTAAGGGACGTTCTGCCCCTCCTCACACTCCTCCCCTAGATTTTCTGGCCTAGTGTCCATCACCATTTCTCCCAGACCTCTGTGAGAAGCAGAGAGTCAATTTTCCCTCATTGTTCTTCATTTTAGTGTTTCGACCACCCACAGTGGTCCCCACTAACGCCCTTCATCAGGTTGTTCTTCCTTGTTGTTTGGTTTGTTCTGCTTTGGTCTGGTTTGATCTGGTTTGCTTTGTTTTGGTTTGGTTTTGTCATCAGGGCTCGGCCTTCCTTCCCAGCCTCCACAGCTATGGAATTCTCTCTCCTCTGAGCTCATGACTGGAAGGCACGCAGCCTCCATATCTATACATCAAAATGCTCTGAGGTCATCCATCCCCACGCCCTCGTTCCCTTTCAGATCATTCCTTCCTGTGCATGACCTCCCAGGCCTCTTCAGTCTTTAGTGAACAGGGAATGCTGACCTGGGCTGGGAGTCACATGCCTAAGTCTATTCCCTCTATTTAATATGCTCTTGAACTCAGATAAGACCTGGCCACGTTGGGAGCTCAGAATCATTACTAGAGACCATATTCTTGGAGAAATGACATCAGTGATCCAAACTCTGATTAAAATGATTATGGAATCTTCATTTCTCGCTTCAGAGAGCTACTGAGCGCAGGCAATATGTGGTATTGGAGTCATTGCTCGGGGGCCTGTGATGCCATTACCTGAAACTGTGAAAGAAAGACATGAGTGGTTGTGGAGATCCCAACATGTTGGAGATGCCAGGGTAATGAGACATCAGTCAAAGAGAGCTAACTAAATACAGGGAGTAGGACCAGTCCAAGAGACATTTATGTTGCACACAAAAAAATAGTTTGCCTTTTTTATTTTACACCGAGGTGCAATTATGAAATTGCCTTGGAGCTGGTCCAAATAGTATGAGAGTGTGAGAGGTCCTGTCTCTCATCCCCTGGCTGCAGCACTCTGGAGAGTGAGCCCTACATCTCCCGGGCAGCACAGTATAGCTGACCCTGGTGGTAGGGCCCTGTGTAAGCAGGCCTTAAGGGCAGGCCTAAGGGAGAGCTCACACAGCCACTCATCCTCTGTGAGGGGGCATGGGCACAGGACAGATACACTTATCCCCCTTGTCCCTCACCACCTGTGGCAGGTGGGAGAGCTGGCCTCTGGGTCATCAAAGCAGAAGTGCTGGCCCAGCACCTCACCACTTGTACGGCTTAGGAGGGAAAGAGCCCTGTACCTCACCTGTGCAACACAGTAGAGCTGGCCATACTGGCATAAGTATAGCTGTGGGTTTCTTGGCTCCTCAAACATAACAGTGGAAGAGCTGGCCCTGCCTCTTGCTGGCTTTGGCGTTGGGTAAGCTAGCTGGGGCAGTGTTGGAGATCTTGTCCTAGTGGTGTACTGGCAGGCTGACCAGCTCAGCTATCACTCAGGATCAGATCCAGGGCTTTGAGTTGGCCCATCCCAACATCATTGGAGTGCTTGCAGGGGCAAGTCCTGCAGAACCAAGCTGCACGACCTCCATGACACAAGGCAACAAAAGAATATTTGAGAGGAGTCCCAGGGAGGATCTAGTATTGATAGCATAGCGGAAGCCAGAAGTCTCAATCCAGATCCTTTTTGCAATGAATATTTGCAAATAAAGATGTGTGGACAGGTGAATAGAAATGGCAGATGAGTAGAACAGGATTCCAAGATGTGAAATTCACAAAGAATCTATTAGAAGTGTTTTTAAAAGGTAGAGTGATTTATAGAGAGTACAAATCTGTCCCTTTTATTGAGGCTACTGGTGGATAAATGGAAACAAAATAAGGAGAAATAAAACAAAGAAATTGTCTCAAGTTTCAGTAGAGCCTTTAGATTTTTAAACAGTGTTAAGACCCTGGGAACCCTTGAAACTGGACAAAACACATTTTGCAATTTTATATATCCAGGAAACTATGGGGGCCGGGATTAGAATGTGGGGGTTTGAATGAAAAATATTCCCCATAGTCTGAGGCATTTGAACCCTTGGTTCCCATTTGGTAGCAGTGTTCCAGTACCTTAGAAGATGTGACCTTGCCAGGAGAAGGATGTCACTGGGAGCAGGATTTGAGAATGTAAACATTCAGGCCATTTCTAGTTGCTTTCTCTGCTTTTCCTTAAAGATTAAGATGTGAGTCCTCAGTTTCCTGCCCTAGTCATTACATCAACTCCTGGCTGCCATGATTCCCTGCCACAACAGTCTCTTAATCCTCTGGAACCCTGAGCCAAAATAAACCCCTTCTTCTGTAAGTTCCTTTGGTCATGGTATTTTATTATCGTGGGAGAAAAGTAATTAATACAACTCATAAAATGTCATTGAAAGTTTGCTTCCTTTTTCGATTCATCCAGAGATGTTCAGCTGTTGCTTCCTGCAGGTTTAGGGCCACAGCTCTACTCAATCACTTTCATATGCCGTCAGAGTGTAAGTTCTTAAGATCCCCTGAGGTTCCCAGTGCTGATTCAGTGAATGTTCTCCATGCTCCATACAGTAGAACATAGGCAGGCTCAGGATACTTTGTCTTGTTGGCCTCAAGGCAGTTCATGAAGCCCTATAAGGCACTCAGCTTATCAAATACCTAGTATGAACCTAATGTCTAACTGTTTACCCCTGCCAGATGTTTACCTGAAAGGTTCTACCTGTCATTTTTCAGCAGTGATTTTATGGCTTGCCTCAGTGGGGAAGATGAACTAAATTATACCATCAACTGCTGCTCGGCAAAGAATTCCAATTCTATATTTTTCTATTGTCTGCTTTTTTAGATTCCATGGCTTCAAATTTTGAGGACTAAATTAAAACCGAATAATATATGTTTCACAAGGTTCTATTCAAACTATGCAATGCAGCCCTTTCCTTTAGTTATTCATTGAGTCCTATTATTCACCATGCCATTTGCCTTTAACAAGTATGCAAATGCTCCAGGATTTGCATTTCTAGCGTTTTGTTTGTATGTGTTCTTCTGAAAGGTGCATTTGTTATTGGTATGGATTTTAACCCACATAAGTAGGTGTTATGTATCTCATTTTGTTTTGTACTTCTTGCTTTATACAGATAATAAATCAATCATTCAAATTATTCTTCCATGTGCTGACAAAGAGATCAGTAAGCATATATGTATATTGTGAACGCCACTTCAAACGTGATAGCTATATTGCTATACCAATTTGGAGACGAACTGTACTAGTAACTATTATATAAATATGAAACTATTCTAAAAATAGTTTATTTCAATCACAATGAATCACAAATTAAATTATTTTCAAACCAATTGTTTCCATAATCAAAGATGGACTGATATAAAAGCAGCAGGAATATTTTTCACTTTCACCTTGTGAAAAGGCAGACAGATTTTAATTCAGTAACTCTTCTTTTTCTTCTTGTGCCTTCTTAAGTCTTTTTAGGTAATTTTTAGATGATGTAAAAACTGCATCATTTCCATGTGGCTTTCCAATATATCTTGTGGCAATAATGTCTCTCACCAAGTGGGCTTGGCACCTTTGTCAAAGAGCATTTGACCAATATGGCTGAAGTTTTATTCCTGAGCACTATGCTGTCCTTCTGGATTGTTTGTCTTTGTGCATGCACATACCAGAATAGTGTGATAAGTGTAGCTTTATAATGTAATTTAAACTAAGAAGTAGGGGTTGGAGAGAAGGCACTTGTTCTTACAGATGACCTGCACTCAATTCCCAGTATGGTGATTCTCCACATTTGTATCTATGTGTGGTTTACCAGTAGTTCCAGGAGATCCCATGCCAATTTCTGAAGTCCCACAGGCACTGTTTATGGATGTGAAACATATGCATAAATGCAGGCAAAACACTGACACATACAATAAAATAATCTAATGAAAATTAAAAAAAAAACAAAAAATATCAGACACTAGTCTGGTATATATTTGACTTCTGTCTTCACTTTTGTTGTTTTTTGAACATTGTTTCGACTATCTGTCAAAGTTCTCTTACTTATCAATACAGTTTTTGTGTTTCCTTTCAATTGTTCATGAGGTCGCTCCTAGTTCTGAGTTCTGGCTTAACGTACAGGAAGACTGCTGCCAGTGGGTCAGAGGTTCAGTTACCTGTATAGCTTTTCCTAGTTTCCGGTTCCCAGCATTTTAGGCCTGCAGCTCTTAAATGCTGCTGGCCTCTGTTACGAGTGGCTTCCAACTGTCAACCAATTTCCTGAAGCCTTCCATGTCAGGCAAGATAGAATCTAGTTCGTCATATAGCTGCTAAATAACCCAGGACATTGAATCTCTCAGCCGGTCTACCATGTCAGTCCCAGTACAGGAGATAAGTGTTCCAGATTTCTCCTGGTTGTTCAACAGTATGTATAATAGAGATAGGAGCATGGAGATACATGCTTGAGAATTATCCTACACCTATAGCTAGAATTCTATCTTGTTTTTATCATGGCCTATGTGCTATGGCTTCTCAACAAACCTCCACAGTTCTCACAAGTCTTAGAGTACACGTATTCTTGACCATCATTATATAGAGAGTGTTTAATGTATGGTGTTTGTATAACCAAATGTCTTCTTTATATTGTATCTGAGTTTAAATTTTAAATGGAGTTCAGATAAAAGTTAAATACCAATATACCATACTTCTGTGAATTCAGAATTGCAAACATTGCCTAGTGGTAACTACAAATCCAGAAGGACTAACTCAGCTATGGGACCAACATGGGTCAAAGATACCACTGTATAGCAAGACCTTGGTTCTTTTTAAGGAATACTTGACTTTAATCATTTGTCACTGTGGAAGTATGGACTTAGGGATCATTTGTCCATGAAACTAAACTAGTCAAGGAAGTAGAAGAGAAGTGAAATGTTTTTTCAGTCTTGCTCCATATCCTACTTTTTCATGTTGATTTTTTTTTACCATCCGATGGAGAATATCAGAATTCTGGTTAATAGGGCATCAGGACAAAAGGGAATAAGAGTAGGGATATATATTATCAATAACTTGCAGTGAAATGAGAAGAGGCATGGAAGGAAAGGTGGAGAATGAGTGTATCCAACAAAGTCTGGTTGAGATTTCTGTCTGTCTGGTGGGGTCTCTATTTCTGCATTGAGTTTGAACAATGGCAGATACAAAATTTCATGTGACGATGAAAGAGCCCATTGAATACTGCATAATGTTGACTTGGATACCAAATAAAAGACATTGTGACTGATGTTTGCTCTTTTGAACCTGTTGCCTGATCCTTTAATAGAATTGATTTTGAGCTAACTGGTTAACAAAGTACCCTTCCTTGATATGTCGCTTAATAAAAAACACATACTACTTAATGCCTTACAAAATTATTTATTTTTGGTAACACACAAATCTAGATGCAATGTGAAAATCCTCATGTTTCCACATGCATGTTTAAGTACAGTAGTGCACAATTATGTGTGCAAGTGAGTGCACACAAAGGAAAACACTGGCATTTGATACCACTCAGAACCCACTGATTGATTGATCATATTAGATTGCACAAAGCATTTTATAAGACACATAAAAAGCCCCAGCTTCCAAAGAAATAAGGGGTGGGGTAAAGAACATAGGAAAGCCAAGTAATTGCCCTACATCATAAAAAGGATCTGAAAGCTTATAAAATACCTGAATGCTTAAAAAACACATTAAGCACTTTGGACAGGAGCCATTTTGCAAGTTCAGAAACAGGAATCAATCAGGCAGTGCTTTAGCGAGGCCTCATAGTCTGGGTTCTTAGGTCAAGAGGGACATGCAATCCAGATGTCCAGAAGGCAGCGAACCAGAGCTTGCAGGCCTTGGTGGCATAGAGGGGTTGGGCAGCTGCAGTCCCCTCTCTCCAGCAGTACCTGGAGACAGAAAGACAAAGTCCAGAACCAAATTATGTATGTGATACTCCGCTCAGCTCTCTCTTCACCATGTGTGTGTGTGTATGTGTGCGTGTGTGTGTGCGTGCGTGCGTGCGTGCGTGTGTGTGTGTGTGTGTGTGTGTGTGTGTGTGTGTGACACAATCTTGGATTTTTCAGTGAGACCAGAATGTACCCATCCCCATCAGAACCCTTTATCTCTGTTGTTAGCTCTACCATCCCTCAGTCACAGCCAGCCATCCCTTTTTTTCAAACCTGGGGTCTCTAGACATGATCCTTACTGGGTCAAGGAAACTCCTCACCCCACAGGTTTGCTGGTCCACCTTACATGAAACTCCCTGCTAGACCTCAGTGACAATCTCTCTAGCTTCATTAATTGTCTTTTGTGCCAGCATGTCCACCCAGAGTGCCTTCCCACTCACAAACCAGTTTGGTATTTTTGTCTCACCAGTATGCAGCCTTTCATCTCAGACTTCCCAGTCATGTAATACTCCTCTGAACTCATGAAGCCCTTCATGTTTGAGTGAGAAATTAAAACCTACTGGTCAAATTTAACCTGAAACAACTGCCTAGGCTCCATATCATATCTCCATGAGGATGTTCTAAGTCAGTATCCATTTCAGACTCTTATCCCCTGGGCTTGTCCTTTCAGTCCTTCTCAGTCTACAGTGGACTGTGACACAACCACAACCATGCATGGGGAGGAGCCATTACACAGTTCTAATCCTTCTACTTGATATACTGTCAACTCTGCTATCTCAGGGACCTTGGTCTACCTGTTTCTTGATGTCAGGACACTGGCCATTGGTTATTGAACAAAGATGGCAGCAACCTGAAGATTTGCTGAGTGACCCCAAGGCACCATCTCTCCAGTCAGACTTAGGAACTTGAGAGTTTGGTTCTGAGCTGGTTAAAACCACCAACACTGGGTTCCCAACGATCAAAAACTCATCACACAGCCTCTTACCTCCCAAATACCCTACATACCGGGCATGCCACAGGGCTGGTGACGTGTCTGAGAAGAATTTTTCAGAGCCAGCAGAGCCTCAGCAGCCTCCAGCATCTCCTGCCACTCTAAGGTGGCAGAAACTGAAGCCTGGTTGGAGGCACTGGAGCCCTGTAGAAGAAAGGGTATGGTAGAATGAAGACTAGGAAAGTATGTGTCCTCCCCTACGACAAGTGACCCTCTAGCACCTAGTTTCTCCCAGTTGCTCCCCCACCTCCCTTGGTCTACTAGTGTCCCCATCCCCAGAAGCTGTTGCCTCCCATTGTTCTGAATCCCAAGTCTTTGCCAGGACCTGTGGCTGCAGTAGCATCGGGTCGGTGGTGGCACAGGGCTGAAGAATCAGGCTTGGGCACCTGGAAGAAGAGGAGAGGCCAACGGATTAAAAGTTCTCATGGAAATCTACTATCAGTAGACAGAGTAGCAAAGATTTGCAACATAGAGGTGTGGGAATCCAAATGATTGCGTGGGTATTTGTTCTTAGACTTTGGATAAACTCCTCCTATTGACAGACACATTTTCCTTCTATCCCTCTTTTTCCTGCATCTCTGAGAAAACAATTTGTACTGGCTTTTTCCTCTAGGGACTACAATGAAGATGTTTTAGTCTGAAAGTGACTGAAGGTATGTGAGGACCATTCTTTTGAGAGGCTCCATCCTGCTTCCATTTTACCTAATCACCTCAAGCCATGAAAGCCAATTTAGATTTATTTCCAGGAATTTTTTTCTGCTGGTCTCTAGGCATTTCCCTGAGGCCCCATGACCCTCTTTATAATACTCCAACAGTTCAACAGGACCTTCTTTCTGTCTGTCAAAAAGTAATAACATTCTCACCACTTTTGAGGGGCTCCTATGTGGTAGACCTTGTGGTAGTCCTCTTTCCAATGCTATACATATAGACTATGCTACACTTGCTGGGAAACAGAGACTTTGAAAAATAGACGCACATCCAGACAGATGTCAACTCTGAGAGTGTTCTGTCCTTGCCTCTTTGCCAGAGATGCTGCCTTCTCCTTCCCCTACTCCTTTACCTCTAACTTCCTATTCTCACCCACTTGTTGCTACCTTCCGTGGCACTAAGCACAACATTGGAATTCTCAAACACAGGACACTCCATGTTTCTTGGTCTACTCACATGCTTGGCATGGCAGAGGGCCCATAGGGCTCCCCAGAAAGGGACACCGTCAGTTGTTGCCCCATTGTCTCTGGAGTATATGGCACAGATGTTGTTTCTGGGAGCTGGCTCAGAAGCACAGGCCCTTGGGAGCTCTCCTGAAGTGGCAGAAATCAAAGATGAGAATCAGGCACCCAGATGTTTATAGAAAGATTAAAGAAGGAGTATAGTTTTAGATGAAAATAAGAACACTCAATCTTTGATTTGCCACGAGAGGAGTAGGCCATATAATTGGAAGTGGAAACTCTCTCTGGGATATAGTGGAAAGATTCTGGGCAATGGCGATGAGGAAATTCCCCTTAAGCAATAGACTCTTCTTACCTGCTGAGTTGCTGTGTCAACCTGGGCCTGGAGTTGGTGCACACTGTTTTTTCCAGCTGTAAAATAAGAATCATGTATGAGTTGGTGCTTCCTCCCCCACCATCCCTACTAAAATAGCCAAAACCCATACTGAGTTCTAGTGTCATCATAGATCTTTTCAGCTCCCTGACACTTGGCAAATCATTTCTTCTTGTAAATACTTAGTACCTGACACTGATTTTATTTTACACACCAGAGAGTTCTTGCTGAAAGTCACAATGAAAGTCAGTGATGGGACAGGTCACAGAACAATTCACGCTTCCTCCTACAAGTTCAGGTATGTCACTGAGTGAAAGATACTTACTGCGAACTCCTTCTTCCACAGTCAATTTCTTGACATGCACGTGCGATTTAGGGGCAGCAGCCATAGTCCCTTTCTGTCTCCGAACCACGTGTTTCTTTACCCGTGTGGCCTGCTCCTTCTTGGAGGCACTCACAGCAGAAACTGCTTTACGTACTTCCCTAAAGTAGAGGGGATTTAATATCTAATGTTCATTACATATAGAAGCCTGATTATTTCCTTTCCCAGATACTATACACAGGAAAAGAAGGCATAATTTTGACACTCCCAACACTTGAAGAGGCATAAATGTTTTTATTTCCTGATTTGGATGGTGATGCTATGGCTGTAACAGTTAGCAAAGCAATCTGCCACTGAGTTGGGGCTAACTTGAATCTCCCAAGTTGCACCAGCCACCATAACTTGCCTTAAATTTGTGCTCTTAGGTGTGGGGCCATCCATAGGAACATAGGAACACCAGGGCCACACCTCAGGTTCTCCCTAAGCCCAACAATTATCAATAGTTTATAACACTTGAGTTACATGTGGAGATTCATGAGCCCCTTCCCAAAGCATGCTAGATTATTGACTGGCTTGATGTTTTGCTGGTTACGTGCTATGAGTTCACAAGTAAAGTGGTCCTGACACAAGTGGAACACGCTGTCTTGACCTAGTCTTTCTTGTCTTTTGTGTCTCACAAACATCCTGCTTCTTGTTTCAATTGTTGCCCGAGCCTTGGTGGGGGAGAGGAGAACATGTGATACAGATAAACCAGTTATGGCTGAACATTTCCCAGGCACTTGTTTTCTGTCCTTTGATCAGTAAGGAATTGCTTACGTAATTGCATTCCACTAAACATAAAGAAAACAAAACAAAAAACACCTCTGGATTATCTTCTTTAAAAGTGACATGATAGCTGATACAGAAAATAATATACACTCCAGATAAAAGTCATCCCCTAAATGGCGGAAATGTTGTACGAGGTTACTAATTGAAAATTTTAGTATACAAAAACCCACTAAAATTCAATCAACTAGTTGCTCAAGGTGTTTTAATACAGTCTTCAATAACAGTAAAATAGACGACGTATCTGATGGGAATGTTGGCCTAATCACTGAAAGACTCAATGAGAGAAAACTGTTAAAATCTGGCTGAGAAAAATTAAAATAAGAGAAAGTATGAAGCTCATCAAAAGGTCAGGACTGTCCCTCGCTGAAATCATTAACAAAATAAAAGTTATCGCTCGAAGTTCTATGGGAATGTGTAGGACCCAAAATGGCTGACGACATTTGGAGGAGGAACAAAGATGGAGGAGTGAACTCCAGAAATAAAAATTAGTATACAATATGGTGGTAAGCGCCACAGCATGGAGTCACCATGGGACTGAACATACACATCAGTGAATTCAAAGGAATACCACAAACAACACTGCAAAACCTCTGAGATAAGCAGATACCCTCAAAGAAAATTTTTTTAAAAGCAAATACACCTCAATTGTTCCCATGGCTCACAAAGACTTACCTCAAATAAAGGCAAAGATTTACGTTTAAACTGCTAACTTTAAAAACCTTTGTCTGGATCATGACGACTGCCCTGCCCATTGGAGAAGCCCCGCAGGCCCCAAAATATTTCCAACACCCACCTTCCACTAGAAGGAGTCACATGGGAGCAATTATGTACGCAACCTATAGGTTGCAATCCCCTCAGGGAGGAAGGCTAGAGACAAGTCCCTATGGCCTCAGGGCGCCATGCCCAGCACAAACTCCAGGCTTTTAGAAAGCATTTGGACACAGAACATCCTGAGAGCCATGAGAAACATCATAGTCCTAATTAGAGGAGGAGACCACAAACAGGCCTCAAGAGCACCCCACAGAAGGACCACTCACCGTGAACCCGAAGGCCTCTGCATTTTCAGTTCAGCCAGTGGAACGTGTGTTCAGGCTGCTGAGCTGACCAGAGTGAAGAAGGAAAGGCAGACAAGTAACAAGAAAGTTCGGAGGGGAGGGATTTAGGACACAGGCCACACACCAGAAATGTATCCACTGGTTGAGCACAGTGTTCTAGGCTGAAAGAGGGAGGAACCAGGCAATGAGAGGAGCTGAGAGCTATGAAGAGGGCAGAGTTTGGGCTATGAAGAGGGCGGGTTTGAGCTACACAGGGGGCAGGACAGAAACTCCACACCCAGCGTAGAGGGTAGCTACGCAGATCCGTGAGCAGAAGTCCTAGAGTGAGGTGTCCCTGGAACCATCAGACAGGCTGTTGGAAGCATGATCTTTGGCCCCTTCTTTCCACCTCCTGAGTCTGCATGCTCATAGTATGTGGGATGAAAAACCCTCCATGTTGGTCTGAACAAGACAGGTAGCCCCTATTCTCGAGCCTCTGCATCTCCAACAGCTGTGCGGAAGCACAACACAGTACCCATATGTGGTTGTGGACAGCAGCCATGTTGGGACTGAGTGCCACCTTAACTCTAACTTTCAGATTAGGAGAAACCCAATACACTTCTCCCAGGACAGTGTGGTCTATGCTCACACCATGGAGAACTCATCCAACAGCCCAAGAGGGACCAGGGAGCCTGCTCCTCCACGAAGGAGATGGAGGGGCCGCTTCTAGAGAGCCCTGGCAAGCATGTCCAAGTTCTTCAGGTGAGGACCCCAGCCAGCCCTTGCCTCTCTCTCTATTCGCGGCTTGCCAGGCTGTCTCCCTTGCTCTCCCCCACACAGAACCTGAGCCCTCTTCTCAGTTCCAGCAGGCGTAATAAGGGTCCACCTGTCTGTCTGTTTCCTCCTCAGCAGAGGACGCTGACCAACCCAAGGCTGAGACCACGGGAGTCCTAGACAGGGACCCATGCACAGTGATCAAGACCTTCGGCACCTCAGGTCCCTACTCTCCGAAGAATCCTGTCCCGTGATGTTGAAATAAATGCTGGCATACTTTCCAATGTTCTTTGGCTTTGTGAAACTTCTTTCACATTCCGTACTCACATCAACTTAAGAAGTGTTGGGGATGATGTTTCGGTGATGCGGGTGGGAATATCTGAGAGGGGAGAGATAGAATCATTCTACCTGCCCCCAAAGCGATCGTGTTCCCTCCTTGAATCAATGATGCTTGCTCTGGGCAGGGGCATTTGTTACAATGCAGTCTCCACTCGAGTGTGTTTCCTCACAGATGGCAGCTCTTCCCAGAGCCTGCCATACAGCAAGGACCCTTGTCCTCTAAGAAAGCTTCATAGTTGAATATCTTGAGCAGTGGTTGTGAAGGGTGTGGGGCACACACACACATAAAGAATCTACAGAGACACTTAAGGGGCTTTAAAAATCATGCTCACAAACAGTATCCCCCCAATCACAGCTCCTCAAGACCAGAGACCCCCACAAGAGGTAACCTTGCCTCCAACTAAGCAAGGCTGCTCTCCACATAATGACGGTTTCTTCACTTCCTGGTGACCTTGGAAGTTACTGCAACAGAGTTTCCTCAGGGCAAAGCTGGAAGGGAGGAGAGAGCACAGCTGCTCTTTTTACCCTGAGGTAAAAGCAGGCAGTTTTACTGAACTATGGAGTGTATTTTCCCTGTAAGAGAACATAAACGGCCTATAGAAACACCGAAAAAGGTTTCCCCCTTTAAAGAACATAGTCTCCGGTACACTTGAAACTAGTGAATTAAAATATGCTTGGCTGAGGCCAGCTGACCCTCCTCCTTTCTTCCTGGGAGAGGGAGGACCCTCTCAGAGGTGGTGTATGAGCAGAGAGCAGGTTTTCAAATCCCAAACCCTTGTTTTCAATTCCTGTAGAACAGCCAGGGCGAAATGCAGAGGGAGGGGACTAGCCAACTAGTCCCAAAGCCCATTTGCTCACAAACGTCATTGCTTTCAAAAATAACTCACAAAGTCTGTATCTCGGCTCACTGAGTGAAAGGTACACACCTGGGGCAGGAGAGATGGCTCAGGGGTTAAGAGCACTAACTGCTATTAGAGGTCCTAATTTCAATCCCACCAACCATCTGGTGCTCACAACCATCTGTAAAAAGGGCTCAGAGCCCTCTTCTAGTTTGTCTGAGGACATCTGCAGCATTTCATATACTTGAAATAAATAATTATTTTAAGAAGGTACAATTCATCCTGGAGGAGAGTGTGTAAGCAGAATTCACTGTGGCAGGAGCAGGAAACTTTCCCAGTTTTCACAACTGGGAAAAATGAACCTCATTGAGCAGGGGACACTGGGATTTCTATTTCCCCTTTTATTGAACCCTGAAACACAGTCCATGTAAGGACATGGTCCACACTCATAAACCGTCCACCTCTCCTCAGGACAGTGGTTCCAGAAATATCTTCACAGACATATGCGGAGTTATGTCTCCCAGTTGATTCACAATACAGTCAGATCCACAGTGAAGGCTGGTCATTACCACTTTGTTCATCCCAGTGACTTAGATACATTCTGTCTATGGCACATTTGATGCTCTGAGCGTCATCTGTCCCCAACAGTCATCAGTCTACTCACTCGGGCCCTATGATAGCTGGTTTCCTATTGTTGTGAATAACACCATGGACCTAAAGCTATCTGGGTAGGAAAGGGCCTGTTTCATCCCACAATTTAGGGTCCTACTCTTAAGTGACCGAGGAAGACAGGAACTCAAGGCAGGAACTGAAGCAGAGTTTATAGAGCAAGGCTGATTACTGCCTAGTTTTCTTGGCTCGTTCAGCCTATTTTCTTATATAACACAAGGCCACTGGCCTAGGGACAGCCCTGCCCCAGTAGACTGGGCTTTCCACCATCACTGGTTAATCAAGAACATATGCATGCCAGTCTGACACAAAGATTTCCCCAACTGAGCTTTCCTCCTGCCAGATGACCCTAGCTTATGTCACGTTGACAAAAAGGTAACTAAATCAGTCCAACCTCAGTTGGGAGGTTGAGCACTATACCATAACGTATCAAGTCATAGTTGAACCTGAGGTCCACCATCCCAAAAGAAGCATAGAATTTTCAATTCCCAGCACACAGGTAGTCTGCCCGGTGTTTATGCGATCTTACTTTATAAACCTATGCGTGTTCATGTGAGTGACTGTCTTCCTCTGTGTGTGTGTGTGTGTGTGTGTGTGTGTGTGTGTGTGTGTGTGTGTGTGTGTGAGAGAGAGAGAGAGAGAGAGAGAGAGAGAGAGAGAGAGAGATTAAACACTGGATGTCTATTGAAATATTTCGTGAAATGTGGTTGGACTCAGTAGAGACACTAGGACTCAGGTAGGACAAACGCAGCTGGATTGAACTATGAGGAGCCCTCGCAAATGCTCCTCCTCCCATTCCATACCCCTCTGCCCAGCACTCACTAGACTCAAGTTTACGATGGCCACAGAAGTACAATCTCCCCACTGACCACAAGACACTCACTGGTGTCATTCAGCAATATCAGGACATTTTTGTCTCCCAAATGATGTACCTCTGCCACTGATCTCACCCTTGCTCCAATCACCTATCCAAGTCCTTCTAGGACAATGGTTCTCAGCCATTGGTTCTCAACCCCCATGGGGGTTGCATATTGATATCCTGAACATCAGATATTTTTACTACGACTCACAACAGTAGAAACTTAAGTTCTGAAGTGACAATGAAATAATATTTTGTTGGGGTATCACTGCATTTGGAAGGTTGAGAACGACTGCTCTAGGTGCTGACAAGCCTGTCTCTTGCCTCCTGCTCTGTACACAGCTACAGAGTCGCAACTTCACAGGAGAAGATACTTTCGTCAGTCACCCTGGGCTCTCACAAGTGATTCTTGTACACTCACCAATTAAACGTTTGTTCTAAGCCAGGACCCAGGACACGGTCCAGTGTAAGTGTTGGCTCTTCTCAGGCCCAGAGCATGTGGAGTTTTAACCCTGGGATCTCATAGCTGTATGCATGTGTTCACCCCAGCGTTCTCAAAACAAAGCTCAAAATAAAAATTGTATGCAATTAGGATTTAAAAGTATATGAAACATTGTGAAATGACTACCATCAAGCTAAAAAGCACATCAGTCGTCGCCCAGAGTAACCATTATTCCTTTGTGGTGAAAACACTCAGGATTTCTACCTTGCTGGTTTCAAGGGCACAGGGAAGTCTTAAATATATGCTGAATGTAAGTGTTTGATACAGATTTAAACTTGCAATGTTGTATCATAATGGAACCAAATAGTAGACAATTTCGATGTGTTTTAAAAGTTACAAACAGCTAACACAGCCTATTTATTACGTACTTCATAGAGCATATACAGCACCTATACAATCTTCAGCTATGAATACTCTTAACCATGAGCACCGAAGTCTACATTATATTCTTATACAAAAAATAAGTGTGTGTCTGTCAACGGGCCTCTTCCCATTGGCCACCTGTACCTCCCAGACGATGGCAACCACTGGCCTCTCACTTTACCTCTGAGAAAGCAGGAAACACATCCTTCTTTTTTTGTTTTTGTTTTTGTTTTTGTTTTTTTGGGGGGGTTCTTTTTTTTTTGGAGCTGGGGACTGAACCCAGGGCCTTGCGCTTCCTAGGTAAGCGCTCTACCACTGAGCTAAATCCCCAGCCCCCATCCTTCTTTTTTAAGTCTCGGTGCACCTTAGTCCTACTTCACCCATGTTAGTGAACAACAGCCAACTGAAAGCCCTGCCGGTATTTCTCTCTATTGCTAGCTAAATGGTGTTTTGTGTGTGTGTGCACATATGACTCTGTGTCTGAGAAAGGGTATTTTTTAAAGACGCTGTGGTTTGTACATTAGACTTTTCACATGGTAAGTAAGCATTGTCCTGCTTGGCTATATCCTAGCCCATCTTTACAGTAGGAAGAAATTTGACGTTATCTACTACGTTTCAGCACGTTGTACTTACACTCACTCTCTAGCACATGCAAGCCTTCCTCCCTCTGAATCAGCCTCCAAGGTGCCTGAAATTGGAGGATTTGCCTCCCCACACTCAGATCCAACTATACTGGTGATCTATTTGTCCTCTAACAGACATTGAGCTTATATCGCTAAAACAGGTGTTGGTGGTGATTCTTCCCCCGGCATGGGAATGCAGAAAGTCTTGCAATGATTAATGGTATTTCCTTTGGACACACCACCAATCTGGGTGCAGCTAGAATGCAAAGTGGTTCACATTTTAATGTTTTGAGATACGTGCATGGTGTTTTCTTCAATAGTTGCTGTGCTGAATGGGGGAATTTGCTCCTCGTTGACCCTAATTCCCAAATCTGCCAATATGGTAATACAAAGGTGAGTCGACATCTCACTTTGAATTTCACTCATGTTTCCCTAATGATTATTGCTGAAAACTTTTGTCTATATCTGTTGGCCTTTTGTATCTCCTTTCACCAATGTCTAATCAGGTCCTTTGTACATGTGTGATCCTCCTGCCTCAGCTTCCTGCAGCAAATGCTACTGGCATGTGCAACTACAACCGGCTCCTTTGTCCATTTGTAAGCATGGATGTCTGTGGGTTTATTTTGCTACTGAGTTCAGTCTCTTCCTTATATTTTTGATATTTATCATACCTTGATGCCCACATGAAGTCCTACCAACATTCACAGTATCTAGAGGACAGAGACCTAGCATTTGGAGGATTGTGTGCTGCCTAAATGGTTGTCTGAGGGACGGCACAAATTTTTCACCTCAGCTGAGACGACATGGCTCTCCACCCATTCAACACTTGTGGCTACAGTGAAGACCTGAGTTAGAGGAATGGACCTGGAGAGGCAGGTACTAAATAATGGTCAAGGCCAATGTGAATCTCTTGATACCCCTACCCCATACATCTTGAGGCTCACACAGGGTCCTGTCCAGCACACCCCATCCTCAGGGCAATTCTGGGATGTTTTGTCTCTTGGGGTGTGGTGGAAGTCAGACACTTATAAAGTTATAAGGACAGTTGATTGGAGTTTTTACAACAGTGGGCTGTGAAAGCTGGCAGTGAAAGTTTCCAGAGCTTAGCTTGGTCATTGCCTTGTGAGTGGGGAGTGTTTTTCCTTTTTACCTAAATTCTCACTATATCCAGCAGGTATGGCCTTGTTTTAATATGTGTGTCACTGGGAGTGGCTTTGAGGTTTCCAAAGCCCACAGCATTGCAGGCGACTGGCTCACACCCTCTCTGCATGCTTACTTTCTCAAAGACTTAGCTCACAGCTACTACTCCAGCAACGTGGCTGTCTCCTGCCTGCTAAGCACTATGTCTATCTGCCTACTGCTCTGCTTCCGGCCATGACTTTCATGACAATTTCTTAGTCTGTAAACAACCCCCAGCCAAACACCACTTTCTTTAGCTAGTTGCTTTGCTCATGGTGTCTCTTCAGAACAATACAGAAGTAGCTAAGACACTGACATGAAACTCATGATGGATATCACGCTATCCTAAAACTTACACTGCTCCAGCCTCAGTCTCCTCTAAGGAGATGGCAGGCATGTGCCAAAATGCCAGGCTTAGGTTATATTGCATGTGTTGTCCATCCACAGCTGAGAGGAAATAGTTGAGGAGCAGAGCTAACAATGGCAAGAGTCGGCATGGGCCCAGGCACTTGCATAGCACTTGGATCTCTCTCTCTCTCTCTCTCTCTCTCTCTCTCTCTCTCTCTCTCTCTCTCTCTCTCTCACACACACACACACACACACACACACACACACACACACTCAAACACAGAGTAAAGCTGGTTAGCTGGCCCTATACACTTGTGTAGATCATCTTCGGAGCACTGTTCATCAAGGATTCCTCTCCTTCAAAGTTGGTTACATATCGTGCAGCTGAAAAATCTTTCTCCTTCTACTGCAGATCAGAACCATGCATTGGCCGTCTTGCGCCATGCTTGTATCCTCAGTGATACAGATGCTGAGGTAGAACATTATGAGTTCAAGAGCTACACTATCCACAACACTTTCCACAAGAGCTACAACAAAGCAAGCATCTGCTTCTGACACCAATGTTATGGGTCTCGGGTGTTAAGACCTCAGGAACAAGCACGATGTTCTAGCAAGCTTTTAACCCACATTGCTGCAGGCGATGCCAGGGCATGCTCAAACGCCAGTACCATGGAGAGTTCCCCTGGATTGGGGCCTTTTTCAAGACTCAACACTAGATGTGGATCTTCTGACAGATGCAGTTAGTGAACATTTTCTCCCATTCTGCACGCTGTCTTGTCAGTGGATTAGCTGCTCTTTGCTGTTGATCTCATTGGTAAAGAAGGCCAGGGCTTTACAGGAACTCCTCATCTGTGGTGATATCTGCATCTAGCAATTTCAGAGGTTCAGGTCTGACACTAAGACAGTCATTCGTTTGCCATGAATTTCTCCACAGCCAGGTGGGTAAGTAACACTGCTCTTCTGCAATTGCCATGTACATTTTTAAGTGAATTCAATCTGGCCAACAAATCTTGCATGTATTTTCCTTCTGAGGATCACGGGTTTTATATAGTTACATAAAATCATAGATACGTAGATGATACTATCAAAGTAGAATAGAAGCAGTGTAGAAAGAACTTGGGGCTTGCCATCCGTGAGGAGGGAACAACGTGAGAGGAAGTGGTTGTGGTGGGTTATTCATATACTTGCATGATATTGTCTGCATGAAACTCAGTTCTGTGTAAAATGAATAGACACCATTTATGAAACAAAATGCCTACTGGTGTGTTGAGCACATCAAGGAGAAGAAGACTTTCAGGTCCAGGATTCACAGGGTCTCTTTGAGACAGTTTCTGCCTGTGGGTTTCCATGTGGTACCTCTTGGCTTCCACCAACCCATGGAAGAGAAACCTGGAGTTTGGTTACAGATCCATGGTGGACCTGGGGTGTTAGACATGGAGAACTTATGGATGTTCAGGAGACCAAGAAGAGCCTCTCTGTATATTCACGGAATTCGCCAACATGAGGATAGAACTGGAAACTGGAAATATTCAACTGACACATGAATGTGTTATGTTTTAGTAACTGCAATTCGCACAGTGCAAATTCTTTGTTCCCCAAGTTTTAAGCTAGAGGATTTATACACACCATTTTCAATAACCCTGTTTATTATGGGTCTTGGTGTACTGTGCGGGTACAAACTATTGATTAGAACGGACTTGGAGGAGTAAGGAGGAGAGGAGTGGAAACAGATATGCAAGTCAGGGAGGAATCCCAAGGCTCAAAGGAGTCCAGAGAATGTATCAAGTTCTTGGCCAGCAAGGACTTGTCTGCAGAATGGACTGTGAAAAACAGGGCCAGGGACAAAGGGATAAAAACATCAGAGGGAACAGAACATCAACCTTCAAAACACAATGAGATGAATGGCTTTTCGTACCCCTGAAACTAACTCCTTTTGCATGCCACATGCACGTGACACTTCTGGAAGATCTGAATGAGCCTGCATACTGTTGTGTCTGAGACAGGACGTACCTGTATGAAGACAGAGAAATGCTCTCCCTGGAGGCTGCTCTCCACCCGCATGCAACAGAAAGTTTGGGTCCTAACATTGAAGGATATGTAGATAGATCTCACTTCCTTCGCCATGATAAGCAAACTCAAGAACGTGTGGTGTCAGCTTCCATTCAGTGTGACTGATTGTTTAGCACAAAGGGACAGGAACACAGATCTTTAAGATTCACTGCCGTGTGGAATGGATGTAGGTCTTGGCTGGCTGTGGTGGATCCTACTGTTAGGATATGTTAAAGTCAGAGTCAGACAGATCACGAAACTGAACCCACTGTATCTACAGAAAGCTCCCAACTAACACTTGGTGAAGGCCAGCAGTATCATGACTAGGCCTAAGAATTATCAGGGCAAGGACTGGCTATGCTTAACACATTGTGCTTCCTAATTTTTTATTATTAATTGATTATTTTCTTGATATACTTCCAAAATTGTGCCTACCTCTTGGTCAGCCCTCACAGAATTCTTCCCGAATCCTGAATTCCCTTTCTCTCTGAGAGGTGGAGTTGTGGGCAACGCCCCTCCTGAGGTATCACCTCTCTACAGAATTAGGCAATCCTCTCCCACTGAGGCCAGACAAGGCAGTGTTCTGCGACAAACGTGCCAGGGGCCTCAAAGCAGCCTGGTGTTTGCTTTTTGATTGGAGTCTTAATCTCTGGGGCGTCCAGGGGTTGTGGAGAGTGACACTACTGGCCTCCCTAAGGAGTTGGCGTCCCCTTCAGTTCCTTATTCATCAGGGAAATGTAAATCCAAGTGACCCATGGATTCCCTCTTACACGAATCAGAATGTAAGAGATCAAAACCACAAGCAACAACACATACTGCCAAGGCGGTGGACAAAAACAAGACAAACACTCCTCCATTGTTGGTGGGATTGCAAGCTGGTACGACCACTTTGGAATTCAATCTGACAGTTCCTCGGAAAACTGGAAATAGTTCTACCTGAGGACAAGCTATACCACTCCTGGGCACATACTCAAAAGATGCTTTACTTTACCACAAAGACACTTGCTCCACTGTGTTCATAGCAGCCTTATTCACAATGGCCAGAAAGTAGAAGCAATCCAGATGTCCTTCAACTGAAGTATGGACACAGAAAATATGTTTCAGCTACACAATGGAATGCAACTCAGCTATTAAAAACACAGACATCTTGAATATTGCTGGCAAGTGGATAGAAAGAGAAAATGACATCCTGAGTGAGGTAACCAAATCCCAAATGACCTGAAGGTTATACATACACTGGTAAATGGATATTAGACAGAAAGTACAGAATACCCATGATAAAACCCACAGACCCTGAGAAGTCAAACAAGAATGAAGGCCCAATTGAGGATGCTTGATCCCACTTAGAAGAGGGATCAAAATAATCATGCGAGGCAGAGGGAGGAAGGGAGCTGGGTGAGAGACAGGCAGGGAGAGGCAAATAGGTGGCAGAAAGCCGGGTGCGAAGGGACAGGAGGAAGGAGTTCCAGAGAGCCAGGAGAATGAAAATATGCAGTTGACGGGGGTTAGAGAGGTTGGGGAGCCTTATGAAAGTCCCAGAGACTTGGGATGGGGAGGATCCCAGAACTCAATGTGGGTGACCTTGGCTGAAATGCTCAATAGTGTGGACATGGAACCTGAAGAGACCACCTCCAGTAGATAGACAGGATTCCCAGTGGAAGGATGGGGAAACAAACCCATCTTCAAATTTTTAGACTCCAAAATATTCCTGTCTAAAAAATGAAGGAATATAAATGGAACAGAGATTGAAGGAATAACCAACCAGTGACCTGCTCAATTTGGGATCTATCCTCCGGGAGGGCACCAATCCCTGATGATATTACTGATGCTATGCTGTGCTTATAGACAGAAGCCTAGCATGGTTGTCTTCTGAGAGGCTCTAGTAGCAGCTGATTGAGACAGATACTCACAGCCCAGCATTGGACTGAGGTCTGGACCCCTATGTGGAAGAGTTAGGGAAAGGATTGAAACATTGTACTTTCTATCCACCGGTCTCCCTCCCTCTGCCTTATTTCTTTCTTCCTGTCTTTATCTTCGTTTCAAGGCAAGGTTTCCCACACAGGATGGCATAGTCATCACGATTATGTACTTGAGCTTCTGGCTTCCTGCCTCTACCTTCTGAGTCCTGCAATTGTAGATATTTGTGACCACACCTGGCTTTTGGCTTGCATGGATAATTTCTGGGGCTCACAGTATCCCCAGACCCAATATGCCCTTTTATCAACACCAGAATACATTTTCATAAGTCCTATTGGTCAAGGACGCTCAGTCTTTCCCCAGAGTCTTGAGGCACCCCTATAGACACTAGATAGATGATATGGGTGGTGGGGTGTCCCATGCGAGCACCCCAGCCAGTGTCTGCCTCTCTCAAAGCACCAACTCTAGCATGTGCCACAAATTCTCTACTTGCTCGAGGATCACTTACTCCTCTGGTCTCCTTCCCAAAGAAGA
The DNA here is from genome assembly GCF_021556685.1 of Rattus norvegicus. Classification (NCBI taxonomy): domain Eukaryota; kingdom Metazoa; phylum Chordata; class Mammalia; order Rodentia; family Muridae; genus Rattus; species Rattus norvegicus. The sequence continues at coordinate 75,840,882 of NC_141554.1, read as the reverse complement.
CGAGTCAGGAACTCAGATAGCAACAGAGTCACAGACATGGAGTAACAGGTGGTGAAGTTCTGTCTGCTGCCCTGAGGTCCTTACTCTCAATGTTTCTCAACTTCTAAGCACATTTCAGTCGTGTGGTTTTATAAAATCTGTTCTCCCTGCCACAGGAATGTATATCCTCTGTATATAACATTTGTGTGTTTCTGAATTGTGGCTGTATAATATTGTTGGCCAAGCCCACAGGACTGTATACATACGGTCTGTGTATGTGGTTTACATGTTTTGCAGTAGGTGCCAGTAAGTCACTAACACATGAAGGTCACCATAGTACTGCTTTCTGGTACTTCATTTCAAGTGGTTGTCACCATCAGGCACTGAGGGACAGCTGTAGTGCTCAGTGAGATGACCGAGGGTGGAAGGTTATGGAGCTGGGTCAGAAGGAGCCAAATTTTCCCAGAAATCACCCTAGGGCACAGAGGAAGAAGTAACTTACAATGCCACCCCGACCCGAGAGAGTTTCATTACCACAAGGTGTCGTTCATCACCTCTGGTTATTTATAGCACAATGTGTCACCCTGTGTGTTTCTGCCTTTTGGGAGAATTCGGATAAATAACAGCAGGCATGATCCCCACCTGTCTCGGGTGCTAAGAAAATCCACAGAGGCACAAAAATGGTTTGACTGTGGCTGAGGCTTTGAGTAGGAATTTTGGCTTCCTGGGTACTGGGATCCTGCCAAATGGATCTGTTGAGCTCGTGGCACTGCCTCCCGTACAAGGTTCCACTCACTATGAAGCATCTGGCTCTGGAACGATGTGTACAGAAGCTATGGGGGATCCCCTTTGTTGTATGTTTTCCACATTTAGAATGTGTTCCAGTGCAGCACCCCAGGGAATAATGCGCCAAAAAATCAGAGTATAACAGGGCCCACCCTACTGCTTGCCAAACTTGTGTGTGGCTGTAAGTGCTGCTCCCTGCCTGTAAGCGTCCCCTGAGTACTGGGAAGCTGCTGAGTACTCTTCCATCTATACTCAATGCTATCTTTCCTTCAGATTGTCTCCCACCACCTGTCCTGCCTATATGTTTCAAGTTTGTGGAGAAACATGTGAGGTAAGCAAGCACTCTTCTAGAAGAGCCCCAAAGGACAACGTCATGTGGGCACTTGTGCCCCCGCCCCAAAATGGGCCCAACAGAAGGCCATGCTTCTAGCCCAGAGGATTTGGAAAATGTGAACTATGGCCTTCCTGTTCAAGGGCAGGTTATCTCAAGACTTAGCTTTCCCTTCCATCCTTAGGAAAACTTCCCTTTGCAGCAGGGACTGCACACAATCCTGGTGGAGATGGGCATCTGGCAGGGAGCCCATGGCAGTATATGTCTAATTGCCAGAAAGTAGCTGAGGCCACCATCCATCTGCCCATTAGGAACTGGAGCCTGCCAATAGTTGGTTCGCTTTCAGTCAAGCCTATGGAATAGACCCCATGGTCCCTGGGCGTCTGAAGCCTCAAATGCAACGGGGTTTCTGAAAGGGTGAGAAGTGGGTGCAGATTCCCTGATTCCCCAAACTCTCAGAGGAATAGTGTACATTCTCTTAAGCTGTTCTGCTTGGACTGATTTGCTAAGGATCAGTTACTAATGGGGAAGACAACAGGAATACCCACAGCTTGTGAACAAGTGGGAGAAGGCCTGAGACAGCCTGGGAGGGTTTCCTGTGACCTGGGAGGCACAGAATGCGCTCACTTCTCAGTAAGACCCTGGGTGGGGTCCCAGGTTTGCAGTGAGTCATCTGTGTGGCTTGAAAAATTTCATGATGCCCTTTAACCTGAGTTAGTGCTTCTGTGAAGTCAATGGACACTGACCTTCAAGACTTGTTAAATATACAGCAATTTAAATAGCCACTGTGGCAACAACTGGAATCCTCTAGGCACTTAGGAAGCAGTAGGCTTTACTATTAAGGTAGGTGACCTTGTTCCTACCCAAAATTCACCTCTCAGGAGTTTCCCCACTGACTCAGGAGTCTTCTGGTCCTAAAAACATTATCTGGAGGCAAAATATCTCTCCAGTAGGGAACACAAAATCCTCTGTTCTGGACGGGAGGCACATCAGACAGCATACATTTCTATAAACAATGGTACTGTGAGGAAGAGAACGCTGGCCTTATCAGTGCACAGAATGAGGCCATGTGGTATGGACAGAAGGCCAAATACACTCCTTCCACGGCCTCCATGACCCTCGTCTCTCCTGAATCCTCCCATCAGTTCCGTCCGGCGAAATCTGCCTGTTGTCCTTGACTTACTTTTTAGGTCCTGGCCCCCTAAATCTGCCACTTGTCAAGCATTTCCAATGTGCTGGGACCCTTTCATTTCTTTCACAGCCAGGCTGGAACAACAATTAAGTCCCATCCATGACCTAGTGAAATGGCATATCCCAGCTCCACCGGGCCACAGAGGAGAGGCTCTGGGCACTGCCCCTTGTGCAGTCACACACATGTACATTACTTTGGCCTTTCCATCAGGACCTCAAGAGGGTCCATTAAGCAAGCCCCACAACATACATACTGCACAAGTCCCAGGGAACATTCCTAAACAGTCTTGTGGAGCCTTCCTTCTCTATCAGCCATTTCCAAATGAAAAGATTTTGTAAGAGAATTTGCCTCACTTCCACACACCTTCCGTCTCACCCCCAGCCTCAGGAATCTCCACAGTACTGTGAACTCTGCCTTCACTCAACAAAGAGAACCTCCAATTCTCCTCTCCCTTGGGGCCTTTGCACTTCCGGCTCCTCTCTGGACCCACCGTTCTCTTACAAGGCGTTCACTTGCAATCTGGGTCTGTGAGACTGTAAATTAATTGCAGGCAATAGTTCTCCCCAGCACACACCACAAAAGCAACTCTTCTCCTGAAAGAGGGGCAGATCAGTGTGGATACTTTTGAAAAACTTCATGTGTAGAGGAAGAGCCTTATGAAACCAGGATGGGTCTGTGATGCTGATGCAGATGGCAGAAATTTTCTCTATCCCCATGTGATCCTCTAGTCTTCCTCACTTCCCCTTGCTGCTTCTCCTCCCATTCAATTCTAATCCACTTTCCAACCCATTCTTTCTTGCTACAACACTGCAGGCTGGTGGACATTTTCTGTTTCTGCTCTAATGAGTGCACACAACCCTACACACACCCACTCACACAAACACAGTGTTCTCTTCTCCCCATACCTGCTGCACACTGACCTGTGGCCTCAGGAAGAGCCATTGTCAAAATTGCCCATATTCAGACACTGCTCTAGGGAACAGCTTTGCCTTCATGACCTGTCCCACTCTTGAGGCATCTGGGAAAAGGCTACACACTCCCCTTTTGCTGGCCCCAACAGGAACCCAGACATTCGCAGAGCAGAAGGCAGACCCAGTTGAAGGGGGAGAGCAATCTGACTGAAGGCTTTTGGGAAATCCAGAAATGTCTGTAGGATGTTCAAATGAACACTGGGTAGTACTAGAGAGAGTTTGAGGATAGGGGAGGAGGGGGAGAGAAAGAGCGACAGAGAGACAGAGGAGGGGGGAGATGAGGTTCTGATGCCTGTTCTTCCTTTCCACTCTTCAGGACACTGCTGGAAGTAGAAACTTTAGTGAGAGGATGTCACTCTCCAACTCAGAAGAAGGCGAAGGAAGTGGTGAGACTCATCACAGCTCAAAACCAACAGGCCATGAAGGGATTTAAAGGAGTGGAGGCCTCAATATAAGGTGCCCTAACCTCTCTCTCCCTGCACAGCACACAGAGAAAGCCAAACAGAGGACTCCCATTCCCCATTCAGCAGAACTTGATGTCCCAGCTATACCACCTCACTCCTAATTGATTTGGCAGAAGGCCACTGCTTTTAGTGTCAGACTGGCACAACCCTCCTCAATTGTCCTTTTCGTGGTGGACGCTTCATTATGCCTTAGGTCCTGTCCCCCGTCCATGGGTTCAAGGCAGGACCCACAGGTCACCCCTAATTAGAATCATAGTGTTCTCAGATTGCTCGCTTGTCAGTGGTACCTTCTATCTCTGTGACAATAAACAAGGTGAAACTGTTTCCATGGCTACCATTCCCTATCATCTCTGTACAGCGAAATCTTTCATTGAGCGACCTATGAATTTCTGTATACCTGAACATACTTTGATTCCAAATCCCAGGGTACTGGGACAGGGCAGCCTGGTGGCAAGGTTCCTAAGGCCATCGGTGTCAGAAGGGGCTGCCTCCAATGAATTGTCCTCCATGTACCCATCTGCAATGACATTGTCACCCTGACATGGTCCTCTCATCATATCCAACATGGTCAATTTTCAAAGCCCAGTGCAACAATGTGGGTGGACTGAATAGCTTCAGTCAGACAGGTCTGTAGGACATCATCAACCCTGAAGTCACAGGACAGACCTCCCAAATGCAGACCAGTCAGATCCTTCCCTGTAAATTTCTCAAGAGCCAAACCCTTCTGAGCAACCTGCCCCAGAACACAGTGTACCCACTTTACAGGAAGCTGAACTCTGTTGTCTCCTGGTAGCCATGCTTAAATTTTGCAAACACAAGGTAGAGACAGCAGCAGCTGCTCCTTTGTGGTTTCAAAGGTCACTGCAGCTGCCTGGTAGTGATCCTCTTGAGTCCTCCCTCTCACAGCCCCCTCCACCATAGAATGCCTCTCCTCACTCATACCAGAGAACTAATCCTCTGCAAAACTTCCCTGATTCCATGGCAACCGCCAAGGCTGGAGAGTTTCCAGACTGAGCTGACAATCTCATGGTACCATAGCTTCTTCGATCCTCTCTGCTCTCCATGTGGCTTTACTGACCTCACCCCAGCCCAGGTAAGGAGGCCACCTCTGAGTACTGCCTACCCAGATTAAACCCTGCCCCAGGATCTCAGCTTGAGTCAAAGGGACATTTTCTCAACATTTCTCATATGTCAGCCATCAAAGTGGCAAAACTGAAGGGACAGCAACAGCAAAATCAAGACTGAAGGACAATAAACAACAACTGAACCTCACACGTGCACATATTTTCCCTGGAGATTCTTCCATCCATGGTCAATTGATGCTTAAATTTAACATTATAGGGGGCTCCAAATTGTATTTCCAGGTTTTTTCTAGAGAACAGGCTCTGTGACTTCAGAAGCGTGTTAAAAGTTGAAAGCTAAAAGGCTAGGAAAAGGTCCCTCCGTGTGGACATAAGGAAAGTTGGCACTTGGATTAGGTTACAAATACTGTGCGTGTGTCTTGAAACTTATCAGCTCATCGCTTTCTGAGATGACTGGTAAGTTGTCTCGATCGTCAGGTAAAATTAAAATAAAAAAATTAAAAAAATTTCTTTCTACTCTGTGCAATATGAGTCTATTTTTGTATCTAGGAAAATCAGAACCATGTGTACCCTTGGAACCACACAGAGGCATGTAAATGCATGTTTGCAAAACCCTGAGTAACGGGGCTGGTGATGGTGGAAATCACATGGAGGGGCTTCTCTTAAATCTGTCACCTTTCCTGTATTCTTTGGTAAGAAGGTACAGTAGGACGATATGTGAGCATTACAAGATTTAAACAGGACCCATTGCCATGTGTCCTGCAAATAGATCTGTAAGCATTGTAATAAGCAACAGGCCTCCCACCTTTTAAAAGCTTCTGAGAAGCCGTAGGCCAGTCACAAGACTTTCCTGGGACCCACCTATGCACATAGTCCTTCCCACAAACAATTACCTGTAATGTATCCAGTTGTTTCTCTGGGCTGACAGGATCTGGACTCTCCTCTCTGGAACACGCACTACAACAGAAGGCTTGAATGCACTCATTCTTCCCTTAACCCTTTTCTCCCACAGCATCCAGTAAAGCCTAGGCTGCCCCCAAATGGCTTTCTTTTTTCCATATGTAATATTTTGATAATTCGATGAAATTTCAGACATTACAGGAAACATTCAAACTCACAGTGGGAGAATCTATCATGCCACACCCTCTCCCACATCCTGAAGATCTCGGGGACCCATCATAATAGGTGAGTGTAGGTAACTTTTGTTCTTCACAAAATTCCAAAGGGGCAAACACCCATGCTTCACACCCAGTTTCAGTGTCCCAATGAGCAAGCTACCTGTGACTTATCCATAGGAACCCCGGGTTCATTCTTCAGAGAATCGCAAGGATGGGCACACTGGTCCACTCTGTGGACTTCCATAAAATTAATACCGAAGACAAGATGATTAGAACAACAGATTTATTTCCTGATGGTTCTGCAGACTGGCAAGTACAAGATCAAAGTGTGTCCAGGCTTGGCTTCTGCCTAGCATCCCAGCTTAGCCTGCTTCTCACTGAGCCCTCACACAGCATCTCCTTCTAGCATTTGTGCATACACAGAGCAAGTTGTCTGCTGTTTCTTCACATGATGACATTAATCCCTGTACGTCAGCCTCCCACTTATGGCTAAGATCCATCTTAATTCCACACTTAAGGTTCCAAACCCAATAATCTCTGGGTTTAGGTGTCAAAAACAGCAACATAAATTGTGAGGAGACATGATTCAGTCCAAGGCAGACTGAGAAGATCCTGTTGCTGACACTGACCTTCTGCTGTTTCTGATTCCCTGCTGTCAGATGACTGACATGGTTACATTACCTTGAGACAGTGACACATACCACTTCCCTCATCCTGTTTAAGCAGCCAACTTCCACACTGCCATGCTGGTAAGGGAATGGACCAGTAGGCCTACCCACGGGAGCCAGTCCTCCATCGTCACTGCAGATGTCAGGGCCTCTCAAGCAGGGCCTGTCTTCAAACAACTTACAGGACAAAATCTTGGCAAGGGCAGTTAGCTTATGACTGATTTGGGCTCCTGGGAAACCTGGTCCAGAAGCTGCATCATAGAGAGCTCAGGGGTTCTGTCTCCGACAGCTCTCCCATCTTGTTCTGCCCCCTGGTGGTAGCTCAGCATGGCAACAAGTGCTGGCCAGGGAACCAGGAGTTCTATTATGGTTGCTGGACCAAAAGGTGGACCTTTCTCCTGGTTAGCATAGGGACCTTGTGGGAGTTGGGTACATGGACTGGAAAGGGACACAGCGAGGACAAGGAAACATATTCACCTCAGAAGGGAGGCCAGGACAGTTCTGAGCATTGGGCAAAATGTACCTGGCGATTTCGGATCAGCACCTCAGGGACTACAGATAGCCTGTCTGGAATGAAAGAGTTTGTCTGGCAAACTTCCTCTTCAGTGACAGCCCCACAACAAGCATCACTCCAACTCTTCCCCCAATCTCCCTCCCACTCCAGGTCCACCTACAACTCTGTAGTGATGCCCATGGGGACCATCGAAGACAAGCGATGGCGGATAGCCACAAATAGCTTCACACAGCACATGTAGTCAAAGGCCAAAGATGCCACCCTCCATTTTCCTCCGCATTGTGAAGCTACAGAGGCACTTCAAAATGGCACAGCTTCATCCAAATGATCCCTCATGACTTCACCTACAGGATTTCACAGCTCAGTGTGTGAAACCCAGCGCAGAGATCTATGTCGGGAGCTCTATGATGGCACTGACTGCTTGAAACACAGTATAAAATGTCCCTGCTTAAGTGACACTAGACCGGAACTTTTGAAAGAACCAAAGACAAGAAACCTGACAGGTAGGTGCACACTGGGATCAGGAGAGTCTGCTGAGGGCACAGGATCAAATACTGTCCCCCCAAATGAGGTATGGCTAAAATTTAAGCAAGCTTTCTTCTCACAGTGGGACCACTGAGTGTCTCTCTGCTCAGGAAGAGAACTAGTCTTGAGGCTTCCGGGGTCCAGTGGAGATGACGGGCAGAGATCGAGACAGAGGGTGTGAAAATCAAAGTGAAGTTGGAAGAGGAGGGAGGGAGGGACACGGAGGAGATAAAGATACAATGGAAGGGAGGGGAGGAAGTAACCTTGAAGTGAGAGACACAGGAAAATAGAAGAGGTCACTTATCAAAATTGTATCCACTGGTGGGGCTGAATGTACCAGACTGAAGCCGGGAGGAATCATGGGCAAGGGAAGAGTGGGCAGTCACAGGAAGGAGCACTGTGGGCAGGCAAGGGGAGGAGCAAAGTGGGCAGGCCCTGTGAAGGGGCACGGTGGGTAGGAAGAGACGGGGCAGAATGAGCAGGCCTAGACACAGGCCGAGTGGGCATGCGCAGACTGGGCAGACTGGGCAGACTGGGCAGACTGGGCAGGCACTGTGAAGGGGCGTGCATAGCATTTATACTCAATCAGAGAAATTGAGAACAGAAATCAGCTCCACTGATCACTGCAAGGGAGTCCTAGGAGTTCCTCCAGACAGAACAGACACTCTGGGAAGGATGATTTTTGTCCCCTTCTTTCCGCATCCTGGGTCGGTAATCTCATAGTATGTGGGCTGGAAGACCTTCCTGGGAGGCTGAGGTATGAACAGGACAGGTAGCCCCTCTTCTCCTTCCTCCACATCTCCAACAGCTGTATGAATGCACAGCACTGTAGGCGAATGTGGTTGTGCACAGCAGCCATGATGGGAATGAGTGCGGCTTCAACTCTCTCTTTCAGATTAGGAGAAACCCAACGCACTTCTCCCAGGATGGTGTGGTCTATGCTCACACCATGGAGAACTCATCCAACAGCCCAAGAGAGACCAGGGAGCCTGCTCCTCTGCGAAGGACCTGGAGGGGCTGCTTTCAGAGAGCCTTGCCACGCGTGTCCAAGTTCTTCAGGTGAGGACCCCAGCCAGCCCTTGCCTCTCTCTCCACTTGCAGCTTGCCAGGCTGTCTCCCATGCTCTCCCCTACACAGAACCTGAGTCCTCTTCTCAGTTCCAGCAGGCCTAATAAGGGTCCACCTGTCTTGTCTGTTTCCGCCGCAGGAGAGGACGCGGATCAACCGGAGGCTGGGACAATGGGAGTCCTAGACAGGGACCCATGCACAGTGATCAAAACCTTCGGCACCTCAGGTCCCTGCTCTCCAAAGAATCCTGTCCCGTGATGTCGAAATAAATGCTGGCATAAATGTTCTTTGGCTTTGTGAAATTTCTTCACTTTTCACACTGATACTCGCCTCGGATGCAATGACTGAGCTGTCAGATTTGTGACGCTAAGGGCATCAGGAGTGTAAATGGCAGGAACTAGTGTCTTTATTTGTTCTGAAAGGCCACTCACTCACACTCTTTTTTTTTTTTTTTTTGGTTCTTTTTTTCGGAGCTGGGGACCGAACTCAGGGCCTTGCTCTTCCTAGGTAAGCGCTCTACCACTGAGCTAAATCCCCAGCCCCTCACTCACACTCTTGAACCACTGCTGCTTTCACAGTAATGGTAGCATCACTGTTCAAGGCACAGAGACCAGTCAACAGGAAATTTCCCACAGATCCACCTGTGATCCCCAAGGGGCACCTGCATGTTCCCAAAAAACCAAGGATGGAATCGCTTGTGTCTTTGCCCCCTTTCATTGCAAAAATACCCTCATATGGAGTAATCCTGGGCCTTATTCATCAATTGGTCATGGAGGGGTAGAGGCAGGAGTATTACAAGGAGAAGGGTTCATGAACAGGGGGTCGGTGGCCCTTTTAGAAAGACTCTCTGGTTCCTGTTCTAGCCTTCTCTCTTCACAAACATTTCCCAGTCCACACATTACACCTCAAGAGAGACAGCCTGCCAGAGAAAACCTTTGTGCCAACTACACATGGTTTTTCTGCCTGTGTGAGCATTTCTTTCTTCTCCTTGGTGACCTTGAATTTCAGTGTAACACAGTTTCCTCAGCACAAGGCTCCAAGGGAGGATAGAACACAACTGAACCCTTAATTTCATGTGGAGGAGAACATGTTACAAATCGCAACCGCTTGAGGTGGACAGATGGCTCAGTGGTAGAGAGGACCTGGCTCACACTATGACTCACAATGGAGCATGGTTCCAGTACCCAGACACCTGTCTCACCACCCTTTTGACCTCTGTGGGCACTGGACACACACCCAGTCACAGATGTGTGCTATACAGCCATAGAGAGAAAATAAAAATCATAATGGAAAATAGAGAAACTGCAACACCAGGTAGCAGAGAGCGGGACATTAACACACTGGACTTTAGAACTAGGGGGAATTGGAATTCTTGGGACTCTCAAAATACATTGCTCTCTTTTCTGTGTAAATGGGGGCTTGTATCACACAGTGCTACCCAGAGTGTTGTCTCATCCTTCTAGAAATGGTGGAAATATTGTCTCCTCTTCTTAGGGACAACAACAAAAAGAGGAGCCATCTGCTTTCTATTGCTTTTATCCCATCTAGGTGGAAATATGTTTTCCTACATCTGGTATGTTCTGTAACAGTAGTGTTCCTGCACAATCATCACCCCGCCCCCCAAACAAAACCAGACAGGTGGGATGGACTTGGCATTTCGAGACAGAGATCATTCGATGGTGCAGGTAAGTAACAGGTGGACAGATAACATCCTTAGTGCTTTCAATGGGGCAGAAGAGCTCGCTAAGGTACCTATTAGTACTTTAGGATTGTGTGCTGTAGACAGTCTATCTCCATGGGTATTCTGGAGGAAAAAGAACTACCATATATGGCATTTATTATTCAGTGTTCACTATTGGCAAGGGGTTACCTGCTGATAGACACCTGGGGATGTCTGGCACACCAAGGAAAGGGCTTAGACTGATGTCCACATATTCATCCCCAAGAGCCCAACTCCAGAGAAAGTCAGAGATCATTCCCACAATCCCCACTACAGTCCGCCTCAGATTCTAGTGTTATGGTCACTCTCACCCCACCAGCAGACACTTCTCCTTGATGTCTACACAGTATTGAACGAATTGAGCAATTTAGATACAATGCTCTCTGGACTATATATATATATATCTGAGGGGAGGCCCCAAGAGTGCGGTGACCAGATCTGTTCACGGTTCTGTCTAGAGGCGGGGAGCTTTCCAAGGCACAGAAGCACACAAGTTAAATGTGCCCAGCAGTCTGTAAGAGTGAAAGGTCAGCTGAAAGGCCAGCTACTCTGCTCCTGATACCCACTGGAAGCTGGTCTAACTTATCACCGGATATTGGCTCCTTCAAATCCATGTCATGCAGGCCTATATTTCCATCAGGACCCTATCCACGCACACAACTTGTGTAGCTATGTTACACTGGACTGGTCCTCAGCTGGGCCATCAAGGCACTCACTGGCTCTGATCCAGGCTAAGACACACTTGTCTCTCACTTCTGTCCACAGTGAGACAACACTCCACACACCATCAGAATCCTTTACTGCTGTTCACACAGCTTTGTCTTTCTTTTTTCATTCATGAAACTTCCCTGGAATCTTACCAATACCCTCATAAAGCACTGAGCTCTGTCTCTCCCAAGCCTTGGGAGACAACCTCTGTTTTGTGCCCATGATTCAGGGGACAATCGCTGTACAGTGAATAGACAGTTACTACCATCCTGCTACTCCTTAGAAATGATGGATGAAAGGATGCAGAGTGTGTAATGCACTAGCTGCACGGGTGCCAGAATCCAGAGCAGACACCACAGCTGCTGGAGGTGGGCCTTCCCTCAGACTCACCTCAGAGCCAAGAGTGTCTACTCCCGGGTACTTCTCACGCCCTCTCTCCTCTCACAGCACAACTAAAGTGTGTGTCTTCTGCACACAAGTTCTCACTCTCACAGCCTAAGTCCAGTATCTTGCCAGGTCCACGGAAGCAAGATGTCTTCCAGGTATCCACAATATCCTACAGGGGTCTTTGGCAGTTTAACCGTCTCTAGTGCTGTAGGTCTCAGGTGCTGTTCCCTGACTTCAATAAAGCCTGCTGCTCCCTGCTGCTCCCCTCCCAGGTTGCCATGCCTCTCCTCTGGGCTCCCTGACCACCTGGTTCACACCATCACCCCATCACATCTGAATGCCACATCTACCTAACTTATTTACATGGAGAGCCTCAACCAGACTCTCAGGGGTGTGGCAGAGGCTGAATCTGGTGTATCCTCAGACTTCCAGTGCCCTGAACAGTGCCTCACGTATGGTAACCAGTCACTAGATGTATGTTAAATAAATGAGTCCATGAGCAAGGTGTCTAAGTCAAGTTTATTTCCCCTACATTCCAAAGCTCTGGGTTCATACAAGTAAATGTCACCTGGTTTTGTTGTGTGTCAGATTTTGGCCACATTTGTGTTTTGCCTCTTAATATCTCGAGCAGGGGATCAGTGTGTTGGAAATTCCTTCAAAACCTCCAAAAAAAAAAAAAAACAAAACAAAAAACTAACCACTGACGCTTATGTCGTGTATTTGAGATATAAAGTGACAGTGTGTCACATGTGTTTTGTGTAAATGAATAAACCTCTCCTAAATAAGGAACAAGGAAACACTGGATGCATGCCAAGCATGAACGTAGATGCTCCTACTTAATCACACGCCTTAGAAAAGAGAGGGTTTGGGAAAGATTTTAGTATGCCTTGACTTCCACGCTGATCTGACACAGTTCAAAGGGAGTCCCCTTTGATTGGTTTTGCTTTATGGTTCCTGGGATGGAGCCCATAGCCTTCCCCACGTGAGGAAAGACTTGCACCACTCAACCACCTCCTCAGCCTCCATCGCTTGATTCCCTCACAACCGTTCATCAACCGGAAAGGGGGTAGCTACAAAGCAAGCACGACCTTGCCGTGGGGATTGAGCGCCAAGTCACCGCGAAGCACAGAGAACTGGATGGAGCACAATACTGTGAATGCTTCCTGCCTCCACTCTGCCCCTGCACTCTTTCCACATCAGGGCCTCAGGGCCCGCTGCTCCTGCACCCCTTGGACTATCAAAACCAAAGCAAGGAAGCCTCAGCATCAGCCATCCCTGGTGGCAGCAGAAGCCCTGACTCTGGCCTGAGATTGTGACTGGCACCGGCACTGTCCCCGGTACTGACCATCGTTACTCCTACATGGCTCTAGCCCTGGCCCTGGCACTTGCATTGGCACTGGCGCTGACACTTGCTTCAGCCGTGGTACAGGCCCTGGGACCGGAACTCGCACTAACACTTGCACTGGTCACATCATCACCAGCAGCTGCTTCTGGGCCACCGCTCAGCACCGGGCACTTTCTCCTCTTCTTGCAATGCCTCATTTACTGCCACAGCAAGGCTCTGGGCCGGATGTCATTCACTTGGGCCACAAACTCCAGGACTTCCATCTGTCTTGTTTCCTTTGAAATCCCCACAAGAATACCGAGAGCAAGGGAGCGCTGTTGGACACCTACCCTCTGTGCACCAGATGCTTGTGCTGCACACAAGCTCTGGTGGTGCGTTTTGTGACGGCTCCCCAAGGACGGGATGCTTTGGGGCGAGCATACCTCCACACCCTCCACACCTCCCAGGACACCTCCTCTGGGACACAGCTGGCCTGCACGAAGATCAAGTCCGGGATACTCATCTGAAGGCCAGTCTTTGGCGTGCCCCTGTCGCCTGTCATGCCCCAGAGGCAGGGCAGGATGGATTTTTGGTTTTCCTGTGCGGGACATAGGAGTGCTCTGGAGGGCCAAGTTCCTTCACCTAGACCCAAAGACTAACTCGGGGAGGTCAGAGGCTCTCTTGACAATCTCGGGGAAGAAGCTCCTGCACCTTTAGGATGACACACTTCAGCATGTCTGCCCTTTTGATCCACACCGTCTTCGCGTTCTTAACCAGCAGGTACTGCGCCAGCAGCAGCTCAGCTACTTTCTAGCTCCCGGGGCCTCTGGGCATGCGCGCCAGGGGTGGTGGGGCCCGCGGGGTGCTCGGCGGGGGAACCCCTAGGGGCTTGTGGGGTCCACAAAGGAGCTCGCAGAAGCGCCTGGGCGGGGGCTACGTGCCTCAGAAGAAGTGCTCTCGGGGCTCGGGGAGCACTTAGCGTCCCCGCTGCAGGCGCCCCCGCGGGGTTTCCTGGGCAAGGAGGAGAGCAGAAGGAGGCCAGGGGGCCTCTGAGACCCGCAGGCCCTGGGTGCCACCTCTACCGCGGACGTTCTCACCTGCGGCTTTGGCTGGCCCAGGAAGCAGGAACTCGGGGAGGAGATGCGCGTCCACGGGCATTCGGCGGCCGGCCCGAGCGAGCGCTGGCTGCGAGGCCGCGAGGACCGTGACGTCGCCGCGGACGCTGCGGCGGCCGCCGAGAACACCCGCAGCCCCCGGCTCTGGAGTCCCAGGCCGCGGCCCTCAGACCCCAAGGACCAGGAAGCGGGCAGGGGAGGGGGCGCAGCCTCCGCCGCCTGGCTCTGCGGCCAGATTGCTGTGGGAACGCGCTGGCGCCGCCCCGCAGTGCCTCTGCCGGCCGGGGCCGGTACTGCAGCCCGGGGCCTGAAGGATGCGGGGGCGCTGCTCCCAGAGGAGGGGGTCCTGGTGCCAGCCTTAGAAGCGACCAGAAGCCTGGGGACCACACTTGGAGCAATACTCCCCCCCCCCTCGGTTGCCTCTCACTGGGAAGACTCCTGTCTTTGGATCAGCTGTGTCTCCCACTCCCTGCCACTGGAGGAGGAGGCTCCCTGGGAGACAGATGCCTCTGCCCCTGAGTGGAGGCCTTACTCCAGCAGCAGGCCCTTGTGCTGGCACTTCAAGTGCTCCACTTAGAGCCTCTTTGCTCATCAGTGTCTGGCCCACAGAGAGCACTCGGTGACTGCTCCTTTCTCTTGGTCTGTCTCTTCACTAACTTCATACAGTACACACACATTGCTTGGCTTAAATCACAAAATATGGCCTGGAGGAAAAACACAGCCCTCCCTGGAGATGTGCTGGTCTGTTTCCTTTCCTAACTTTTGGCCAGTACACCGGGGGGGGGGCAGGGGTGATACCATACCCCTCTGGTGTGTTACTTCTCCAGGAGATAGTCCAGAGGAGTGCTGGTTATAATCTAACTTTCCAAATTTAATGGTGTCTTGGTTCCCTTGGTTCTCTGCTTCCCACCTCACCGGGCGTCTCGCCCCTTTAATAAAGCTCGGGATCAATATCAACTCCTGGAGAGCCCCCAAGGAACAAGAGGTGGTCTCCACCCAGCAAGTGCTGCCTTTTTGGCAACATGTCCAACAGACTAGAATCGCATTTTTCATCCTACTCTTTCTAGACCATAACCATCCATCGTCTTTTCCTTAACATTGGTACCTGGCTCTACATCCCAGTACAATGGTTCCTATATTTCCACTTGATTTCTGATGCTTCTCTTGCCAGATTTCTCCCACTGCTGGCCTGCTGTGGAGAGTTGAACATCACTTTTCTTATCTGAGTAAAATAGCACCCCCATCATTTTTTCCTTTTAAATCTTTGTAAAAGGTGTGTGTTGTATAAGAACATCATAGTCAAAATCTGCCCACATCAATGGACACTTGGCTTGCACTAGAATTGCTTGCTCTGTAGATACCACTTCAAGGAAGGTTATCATCTGTAAAATGTGGAGGCTTGTCAACCAGACACAGACACACACACACACACACACACACACACACACACACCACACACACACAGACACAGACACACAGACACACAGACACACACAGACGACACAGACACACACACAGACACACGTAGACACACACAGACACACAGACATACATAGACACACAGACCCACACACACTCAGACACACAGACACACACATAGACACAGACACAGACACACAGACACACACAGAGAGACACACAGACACACACAACACAGACACAAATACACAGACATACACAGAGACACACACAGAGACTCACACAGACACACACAGACACACACACACAGAGACCGACAGACACACACAGACACACACAGAGACACAGACACACATATTGACACACACAGACATACACACACAGACACACACAGAAACACAGACACACACAGAGACAAACACACACACAGACAGACACACACAAACAGACACACACAAACAGACACACACACAGACACACACAGACACACACACAGACAGACACACAGACACACACAGAGACAAACACACACACAGACAGACACACACAAACAGACACACACACAGACACACACACAGACACACACACAGACAGACACACAGACACACACACAGACACACACACACACAGACACATAGACACACACAAACATACACACACAGAGACATACACACAGAGACAGACACACAGACACAGACACAGACACACACACACAAAGACACATAGACACACACAAACATACACACACAGAGACACACACACAGAGACAGACACACACAGATACACACACACACACACAGTATGTCTTCCATTGATCCCATTGATTCAGAGTACTATTCAGAGTTATCTTTATACTTGGCCTTCCGTGCCTAGTGCACATTTCTGATGCTTGTCACTGCCCTTTGTAGTTCTACTGCTGCTCTGGGTGGATATTCTCACGTTGTATATTCTAATTGATCTTTGACATGTCCCGAGTCGACCTCTGTCATACATTTGATAAGGCCACCTTAACAACTGTCCTCAGTTGGAGTTTGCTTTCAGTGGGTACTCTTTGCATGCTGGGATTGTTGTGCTCAGTCTCTTGTTTCTTACCACCCTGGCTAGGATGATGATACCACATTAGCTAATGTTACTACTGTGAGATTTTCTGCCTGTGGTTGTGGTTAACGTGAGGGACTCTGGTGCTTTTGAACCCAGTACAGCGTGCTGTAGATTTCTGGTGTCCTTTGAGCTAGCTGTCTAATTATTGTTGTTTTATCCGGGTCCAATTCAAATTGGTTGAGCCCTAATGCCTGTGGCCCTTTCTACTGTACCAGGAAGTGAGTGCTAGGTGCTATAGGCTCCAGGCACTGGAGTGGCCCAGCAGGGCCTAGCAGGAAATTGCATTCCTTCCATTCCAGTATTTAGGTTATTATGGTGCTCAGGGAAGGAGGTCAGAGGCCACCAAGACAAGCTCCAGCTGCCTGTGAGGCCCTGCTCTCACTTCTGCAGCTGCTTCTGAGCTGTCCTAGCTTCTCATGGGCCACCACACTCCCAACTCTGTAATGTAGGTCTCTTCTATAGAGCCACACAGACCCTTCTTCTCTGGCAAGTGTTTTCATCTTTCCACATCCCTGCCATTTCTAAGAGGTCTGATGGCAGCCAGGGAGGGAGACTGCTTTCTCTTACTCCCACACACCAGGTCCTTTCTCACCCTACAGGTAGGAACAGGTCATTTGCACCCAAGACTTTTGAACTCTTAAAAGGACCCAGTCACCCTGTGGACTGCTCAGGCAATCTTGATACACAAAGCGCTTAGTCTAAATGACAGCATCATTTCTGCCTCCAGATTGAACCCTCACCCTCAAGGGAGTTATCCACAGAGTTAGTTGTTTTTATGAGACCAACCGCTGTAGAACGCTATTTGCACATGCACTTTAAGTTCCCCTCCAAGGTGTTTCATTATTAATGATTCTCTCCTCAGATGGCGTTTCAACTTTAAAAATGAGGAAGGAAGGAAGGGAGGGAGGGAGGGAGGGAGGGAGGGAGGGAGGGAGGAAGGAAGGAAGGAAGGAAGGAAGGAAGGAAGGAAGGAAGGAAGGAAGGGGAAAGAATGCTGAGGGAGCATGCCAGAACTTCTGGCTGCACATTCTGCAGAGTTCTGTCTCAGTACACAGTCTCCTCTCATTCCCCTCTAAAGGCTGCCTTTGGATACTTGATGGATTCTACCAGTGGTTTGGAGACTTGTTTCTTGGAGCCTACTGCCTCCACTGTGAACCTTGCGCCAGCTCTTTTCTGTTCCTCTCTGCAAAGCCAGCACCACCCCAGAAAGATGTCTACTACTTACGTCTGTCCAAAAGCACACCATACTGGGCTCTGAAGTCCACAAAAGAGGCCAGAGGCCAAGGCCAGAATGCTTCCCACTACCCAAGAGGTGCCAGCACACAAGGACCCAGGCTTACAGTACCCTGATGCTATGCGTGTTTATGGTGTGTGGATGGAGTCACATTTCTGTCTTGCTTTGACTCTCTCTCTGTGCTATGGCTGAGACTTGGGCACTCTAAACTTGACCATTGCCACGGACTGCTGAGGTTGGCCTGCTCTGGGAAAATAAAGAGATTGGAAAGGGCAAAGAAACATTGCCATCCTCTCCTGAGTCAGGAATTCACAGGGTGATAATTCTTCTCTCAAGTGGTCAAACCAGTGGGAAATGCTGTACAGAGACAGGTTTGAACCGACATATCAGCCAAGACAATTTAATGGGCATCAAAGGTGGTAAAAGACTAGAAATGGGCTTATAGTATTTAGTGACATTTTTAGTGCATAAGCGCTTGCTAAAAGAGTTTACCTGTAGATGGGGATCTGGGCTCTGGTTGCCAGGTAAAAGGCAGGATGCCCAGGCAGACTTGACTTCAGGGGTACAGCGAAGATCTTTTTGGTGTATACTTTTCCTATGGGGAGAGGCAGACTTTTAGGAGCACAACTTCAAAAGCCTGAATAGTTATTATTTAGATGAAAATAAAATTTATCTAGATGCCCTGTTACTGTGTTTGCAGAGTCTGGAAAAATCCTCAAGCAATAGTCAGACATACTGAAAATGTGAAGAATTACTATTGCCATATTATCTCTAAGAACCAGCGAAATGAGAATGCTAGAGATGTTTATGAGAAGAATCTTTGAACATCTACACTGTGACTAATGCCCCATGCAAATTAAAAGATTGGTGTGTGTGTGTGTGTGTGTGTGTGTGTGTGTGTGTGTGTCTGTGTGTGTCTGTGTGTGTGTGTGTTGACATGAATAAAAATGTGTTCTTTGATTACAAATATGAAATCAGATCATGATATCAGGCAACTGCCATTCCAACAAATGTTAGGGCTTGGCATGAGTTCTGGACCTCAAAACCAGAAGCTTCTACAAAGTGATTTCTAGGCAGGCCTACCCTGCTGGGGACTGTCTCAAACTAAATGTCCTGGAGCAATATTTTGAATTTTATATCACTGAGTGAATTAAAGCAGAGAGCAAATAGTGCACAGTTGTGAGGGAAAGTCCATCATTGTAAGTGCATAAAAGTAGGTCTAAAGGGATACACAGTGAGCTGCTTCAGTCAACTTTTTGAGTGACACCTTTGATTTAGGCATTTGAAACTTACTTAAACTTTAAACTTACCTAAATTTTCCAAATTATATGTCCACAATTTCAGAAACCTGTTGATATATCTCCCCTTGATACCACGCAGTCAGACCTAGTCTAGGTGTTCTGTCATTGGAAATGGGTCTGGGTTTGGCACTGTGTGGACCAGGCTGATCTTTACTTGTGGTGATCATCTAGCCACTGCCTCACCAACTCTGGGGCTGCAGGCATGTGCACACAGCCTTGGCCTCTATGGGTGCATCTTTAAATCACTTATACTAATGCATGTTTCCCCTCCTAGTCTTTCACTTCCACAGTGACATAACAACTGGAAATGTGCACTGCTCTCCCTTCTACAGGAAAATCTTCAGTCCATGAGTTCTCCACCTTCTCTAGAGGGAAACTCCAAATATGTTGGACTGTTAGCCAAAGTGTCGTCCAGAGGTGATGGGATAGTATGGCACGACTGTGCCCTCACTGAAAATCATCAAGGTAAAAACAGTGTTAAGTCTGCTAAATTCAGAAACGCTCTTTCTGATTGGCTTTTAGGAACATATAGTTCCCAAGTGCAAAGTCTCAGGTTCAACTAACACCATTAAAATACAAATAAATAAGTACCCATAGGGAAGAAAAGGATCAGAAACAGAGAGAGATTGAGAAGCTGAGTGGAAATACAAATTAAAAATAAAGCTGGAGTATAGATTCCTGTTGAGGGTGATTTTGTACTGAGTTGATTCAAGTGTCAATTTCATTCTCTAAAATGCACAAATCCAGGTGGTAAGTCAAGAGATAGCTGATTATTGCAAAATGCACTGGACCTTGTAGGAGAGCACAGATCAGAATGCGGATAATGTCAGTCAGTCCCAGAAAGAGCCCTGTGTTCCTCTCTACTCAGTACCCACTGCCCTCCCCAGGTACACCTACCTTCCTTTCTTCTTTGTGTCAGCTTAGATGACTTTTGCCCATTCTGTCCCTCTTTACTTACTGAACCATCAGATGTTCTTTTGCCTGACTTCTTTTTCTTTTTAAATTGGGCAGTGTTTTACGTTTTAGTTTCCTCTACAATTTAATAAATGCTTCTTGATGACTGCACATGGGTAAGGCTGCTTGGTAGTTCAGAAAGATCACAGCGATGGCGTTTTGCTGACAGTGAGTAGTCTCAGGTAGTGAGTAGAATGCCTTGATGACATCACTGTCAAACCAGCAAGACTGCTTTTATGCACCCATCATTTTCAGGATTGTTGGTAACTTGAGCATACTTTCCCCAAATCACCCTGCCTCCTTGTGTCACAAGGCCCACTCCCTCACATGCACTTCAATGACCGGTAGTACCTTTGGTGCTCACACCCAGGGTTGTATATAAAGGGTTGGATGGATTCTTTTTCACCCCGAGTATGGGCAGGCAAATGGTAGCTTTCAGCTCAGGGTGTATGACATAGGCTTTTTTGAAATGTAGACCCATCAGCCTAATGGGCCTTTCATACT
The DNA here is from genome assembly GCF_021556685.1 of Rattus norvegicus. NCBI lineage: Eukaryota > Metazoa > Chordata > Mammalia > Rodentia > Muridae > Rattus > Rattus norvegicus. The sequence continues at coordinate 75,820,417 of NC_141554.1, read as the reverse complement.
TAGGTGGTTTTCTTGTAAAACCGTCACCAGCAAAGCAGACTTTTGTAAGCATTCTATTCCATGACTTCTTTTTTCTTTTTCCTGTTCGAACAACTTTCAATACTTCTGATTCTCCTTGGGCATGAACTTTGGGTAGAGGGACCTCCCATTTTCCGGCCTTTACTTTCTGTTTCTGCTTAATTCTGTTGGAAAGTACTTTTGCTCTCCAGTACCACTCTCTGTCTAGCAGGTAGGCAGGGACTGCTCCCTGTGGAGTCTTTCTCTTTTCATGCATCGTTTTCATTTGGGTTTTCTCAGCCTGGCAGTGTTTATGGGAGAGCTTTACCTACAGGTCAATTTTTCTTTTGCCTTTTTTGAACATTCACAGTCCTTCCAGCCTTTCTTTCTCTTTTTCTCATGGTAGTCAAAACCATATCCATATCATTTGCGGTGCAATTCAATATATTCATTTTGTGGCATGATGACAGCCACAGAGCAGCCAACCTCGACCTCCTAGGTTTCAAACACCTCTTAATTTCTGGGTGTCACTGGCCCATTATGAGCCTGCTTTGCTCAGGCCTAAACAGGAAAGGCTGACTTCTTTTTCTTAGTATGACGGCAATGATCCACATTGCCTTCCCTATTTCTGACTGGTATCCCACTTGTCGATGAATATACACCCCCTCCCTGAAGATGGGTATTCTGACCACCTGCCAGGTCTGTGCCTCCCTGTCCTCAGGAGATGTGTTTCAAAGTCAAGATGTAACACATGCTAGACCTAACACTAGGCCAAACAAGACCAATATTTACTGCTTACCTAGGCATTTTATTCAATGCGAGGTTAGTCCCTGAAGGAGAAAAGACTCCGCAGAGTGCTTGGCAACATGTGAGGCAGGACAACCTACTGAGATTTGTGAATAGTACTGAAGGAAGGATCAATTTCTTGCAGACCACTGAAGTCAGGAAAAATGGGGGAGGAAATGCCATGTTAGCAGATTGCGGGAGAGGTTGCTAAGAGAGAGATTAGCGAGGTGGGATATCAGGCAAGACTTTTCCAGGGTCGAGGTTGGGGGATAGGAGCCCATTCCTGCTCAAATATTCTATTGCGAGGACTCCTTTCATATGTGGGGGAGAGAGATTATACAGTCACAGCCTGCAAGCAGGGGAAACTAAACAACCATGTATATTTGAGTCGCACCTGACCCATACTCCTGGCAAAGGAGAGGGAGTTGTGATCCTGAGAACAGGTGGGAGCTCTGACATTAGGGGATGCAGCTTCCATGATGAATACACTTTCATAAGCACAGTTAGGCCTAGGCAGCAGCTTCTCCATGAGAGGTCCAAGGGGCAAGTTGTAGTCCCAATGGGGGTTGATGTGGTTGAATTCCTAATGTGGGAATGCGCGTGCCACTTAAGGTGTGGTCGGCTGCTTGTGATGTGCACAACAGGATCAACGAAGGCTGTGACCCAAGAGCCTAGAATATGGGTGTTGTCTGAGCCATAACCATCCATTGGGATAGGAGGGTTGTTTGGCTCTGAACATGGGCTTTGAAGACCAGTACAATTCATGGGCCAGATCCAGGGCGCGGTCAAGTCCAGAAAGTCTATCATCAACACTCATATGAAGATAAGTCAGAAAATGACTACAAACGGGGCTAAATTATTTCCTGTTCAGCCTGATGTTCAGTCTGGTAGTACTGAAATGTGCCTTTCCTGTGGTAGTGTAGAGGAATAGTTGCACCATAACAACAGGGATCCTGTTGGAAATTCTAGGTAGGCTATTAATTGGAAAACCAGGCCCTCAATACAAGACGTAAATCAGGGAGCAACACCAGGCCAGCTCTAGATGAAAAAAATATGCAGGAATATTTACAAGATTTTAGAGATTGCTTTGAATCTTGGGTGTCTACGTAGAACAATGGTGGCCTTCTATGTTCAGCTCAGGGGTCTCTGAGAGGCAGTCCAGATTTAGGACTGTGAGTGGTGAACAAGTAGCATCAGGCATGGTATATTAAAATGTTGACATCATGGCCGTCTTGGAGTCTGTTTTATCCCTCTGCAAGCCTTGCATACTGTTACACACTGGTCTCTGTACAAAGATCAGTATTGCCTGGGAGCAAGGATTTGACATCATTAAACTTTTAAACCCATCGTAGCTGATGAAAGTTTTAGAATACTAGCACCTACTTTCTAGAGAAATACTGCCAAGTGTTTCCTGTCCCATCTATGGTCAGGTAGCCTCGGTGTCCTGCGTGCACTGGTGCAAGTGTCATTCCTTTGTGGATTAGGTTAGGATTGGGACAAAATACAAGCTCCAGTAGCAGCATTCTAGTATAGGGGTGCATCAGAGAGACCTCAGGGCCTGGAGCTCCAAAATTTGTCTATTGGAAGATCAAATTTTGCAAATGTAAAAAATCCCCCTCGGGTTCATTTAGCTTGTCCAACATTTAGCAGGGATTTTTACATACTGAAGCTTACTTCAGCATCAAATGTTACCAACAGCTACTTTCCTGGCCTTATGGTCATTGTGAAACCTGCCAGAATATTGATGCTGATGGAGTACATTTAGTGATCAATCATCTTTGCACTGCCGTTAACAAGTTCCGTACAGATGCATCTTAGCAGAGGAGGGAAGCCTCAGAGTTTCAGACTGGAAAGGCAAAGGAAAACCTCACAGGTTCTTTCCAGCTTCTGGCTATTATAAATAAAGCTGCTATGGACATAGTGGAGCATGTGTCTTTGTTATATGTTGGAGCAACATTTGGGTATATTCCCAGGAGTGGTATAGCTGAGTCCTCAGGTAGTATTATGTCCAATTTTCTGAGAAACCTTCAGACTTGATTTCCAGAGTGATTGTACCAACTCACAATCCTACCAAAAATGGAGGAAAGTTCCCCTTTCTCCACATCTGAATAAGCATGTTTTGTCACCTTAGTTTTTTATCTTAGCCAATTTGGTATCAGGTGGAATCTTAGGGATGTTTTCATTTGCATTTCGTGATGACTAAGGATATTGAACATTTCTTTAGGTGCTTCTAAGCCATTTGGTATTCCTCAGCTGAGAATTTCTGTTTCGCACTATACCCTACTTTTTTTGGATTTTTTAATTTACATTTCAAATGTTATTCCCTTCCCCGGTATCACTGACATAAGCCCCTATCATATCCTGCCCCTCCTTCTATGAGGGTGTTCACCTCATTATCCACGCACCCTTCCTGCACTCCCTGACCTTCCCCTACACTGGGGTTTCCAGCCTTGATAAGACCAAGGGCTTCTCCATGCATTGGTGCCCATCGAGGCCATCCTCTGCTGTATATGCAGCTGGATCCATGTATACCCCACTTTTTTTTTCCATCTTTATTAACTTGGGTATTTCTTATTTACATTTCGATTGTTATTCCCCTTCCCAGTTTCTGGGCCAACATACCCCTAACTCCTCCCTCTCCCCTTCTCTATGGGTGTTCCCCTACTCATCCTCCCCCCATTACCGTCCTCCCCCAACAATCACGTTCAGTGGGGGTTCAGTCTTGGCAGGACCAAGGGCTTCCCCTTCTACTGGTGCTCTTACTAGGCTATTCATTGCTACCTATGTGGTTGGAGCCCAGGGTCAGTCCATGTATAGTCTTTGGGTAGTGGCTTAGTCCTGGAAGCTCTGGTTGCTTGTCATTGTTGTTCATATGGGGTCTCGAGCCCCTTCAAGCTCTTTCAGTCCTTTCTCTGATTCCTTCAACGGGGGTCCTGTTCTCAGTTCAGTGGTTTGCTGCTGGCATTCGCCTCTGTATTTGCTGTATTCTGGCTGTGTCTCTCAGGAGAGATCTACATCCAGTTCCTGTCAGCCTGAACTTCTTTGCTTCATCCATCTTGTCTAATTGGGTGGCTGTATATGTATGGGCCACATGTGGGGCAGGCTCTGAATGGGTGTTACTTCTGTCTCTGTTCTAAACTTTGCCTCCCTATTCTTGTTCCCCTTTTAAAGAAGGAGTGAAGCATTCAATTTTTGGTCATTCTTCTTGAGTTTCATGTGTTCTGTGCATCTAGGTATACCCCACTTTTTAATAGGGTTATTTGACTGCCTGGAGTCTAACTTCTTGAGTTTTTTGTATATATTGTATATTAGACCTCTATTGGATGCAGGATTGGTAAAGATCTTTTCCTGATCTGTGTGTTGCCATTTCGTCCTATTGGCAGTGACCTTTGTCTTACAGAAACTTTGCAATTTTATGAAGTCCCTTTTGTCGATTGTTGATCTTTGAGCACAAGCCATTGGTGTTCTAGGGGTTAATTTCTGTTGCAGATCATCAAGTAGTTGAGTCCAGGATGGCCTCATGGCTGACCAACAAATAAAATCCAGGTGCTTCCTCCTTTATAGTTGTACCAATGCCATGAACTTCGAGGACTGGTCCCAAGAAATTGTTCGTTCTCGCTGCAGCTTAGCAGGCTTGCCCAAGACTAAAATAACATTTATTCCACACCGAGAAAGTGTCTCAAAGTATCCCAAATATTCCAAAGTGGCAAACTTCTCAGAACTGCTAGACTTTTGCATGATTGCAGTGTTCCTTCAAACCAAGCTCAGGTACCATGGATCCAAAATGAAATGACAGAGTGATCTGCTCACAAGACTGGAAAACATAAATGTAGGAGGGAAAATTGGGTACTTGTCTGGGGAATACAGTGTTCTAGAAGGACCATTGCAAGAGGTCAGAAGAGGCAGTCTCCAGGTCATTAACCAGGAGATCACAGGAAATACAATCTGATTCTTTTTTGGAATGGAAAACTGTCCTTTAAAATTAGTGCAGACAAGGAATAATAGCCTATCATCTCCCTTACAATTCTCTGACTGAATGAAGTACTTCAACAGTACAAAGTGAATTGAGATTATTATAGATTTTATCTTTTTATTTTTAACAAATAAACTTTTGTTGTGAAAATACAAATTAAAAAATACCACACACCTAAATTTTCCCAGTCCCAAGGTCTACTCAACTTAATGAACGTACATACAGTCAGAACCAGTATCGAAAAGAGAAGCTGTAAAGCATCACAGTAAAGCTTATTCTTTATGTGTCAAATACATTTTATCCACTTATCCACAAATATTAGTTTTATGTCAATTTTATACAACCTAGAGTGATTTTTGAAGAGGGAAACTTAATTGAGAAAACGCACCATTGTTTGGCCTGTGATATATTTCCTTGAATGATGGTTGATGTTAGAGTTCCCACCCCAATGTGCATGAGGCCATCCCTAGGCTGATGGCCCTGAGTTCTACAAGAAAATAGGCTGAGCAAGCCATGAGGAATAATCCACTAGACAGCACTCCTCATTGGCCTCCGCATCAGCTTCTGTCTCCAGATTCTTGCCCTGCTTGAATTCTTGTCCTAATTGCCTTTGATGGTGGCCTGAGATATAGAAGTGGAAAAGAAATAATCCATTTCCTCCCTGAGTTGTTTCTGGTCACAATGTTTTATCACAGCAAGAGAAATGCTAGCTAAGTCACTACGATAGAGTTAATACAAGAAAAAGAATTATCTTTCTATGCTCCTTCATATCTCATGCCTGCGCTCCTTCCTCAACCTGTAACACGAAGCCCCTTTTCTTCTTCACGTTCTACTGCACTGAGCATGTCTACATTACAACCAGCTATATTTTCCCTCCCTGATTTTACACCCTTTGAAATGAATGTGTAACTGTATATTTTTAAGGTATACAATGTAGTAACCTGCCATATTTATATTTTTATGATCATGAATACCAAGGGCAATGCAGAGGGAAGGACAAATGGCTTTAGAACTCAGGGACGCAGCTCACTGTTTAGCACAATCAGGATAGGTAAGCCTCAGTTGAGGCTTGGCCCCAAAGTCTAAAGGTTCTGACGACTTCATGTTATTATGGAGTTCTGCTTGTTTGCTCTCCTCACATCACCCTTGATCTAAGAATTGCATAAAAACTCTCAGGACTCTTTAGCCCCTCACTGGGCAGAATCTCTGGCATTCACAATAATAGTGTTTAATCACTTTCAGGCATTGCTACTAGAGCAGATTAGTGATTCAATCACTACTCTAGGAAAGAACTTATAGATGTAAATTGTCAGCAGGGACCACCACTCTTAGAAAGCATTTGGAAAAATAGTATTGTTAGTCAAGCTAGGCTAGGATGTTTTTGCTACCAGCTCTGGTGTAGAAAATCATAGGAAACAATTTGAAAGGCAAACTTTTCCCTCCACCCCACCCCACTCACACCCAGAGATGGCATGAGCCCCAGGAGTTATGAAAACACCAGGCTCACAGGTGAATTCCCCACTGCCCCAATTCCTGACCTAACTGGGACATCCCCCAGGACCCAAGTACACAGGACTTCCACCTTGCCAAAGACACACCTTCCTTCTGATTCTCAACTGCCTCCAGGAACAGATCCTGTGCTACAGCATCCACGACTCTGCCAACACCCAGAGATAGTTTGACTCCCAGGAGACCTGCCACAGCCAGGATCACAGATCAGATGCTCCAGAGCCCCTCCCACACCCAGAGACAGCTGGACCCAAGGATGCTCAACACAAACAGGATCACAGGAGGGAACAGGCTCCAGTCAGAGACAGCAAGGCCAGTTAACACCAGTGATAACCAGATGGCAAAAGGCAATCGCAAGAACTTAAGCAACAGAAACCAGTGTCGCTTGGCGATGACAGAACCCTGTTCTCCCACCACAGAAAGCCCTGTATACCCTAACACACCTGAAAAGCAAGATTCTGATCTAAAATCCTGTCTCATGTAGATGATAAGAACTTAAAGTGGACATCAATAACTCCCTTAATGAATATGGGAGAACACAGGTAAACAGGTAGAAGTTCTTAAAGAGGATACACATAAATCCCTGAAAGAAATACATGAAAGCACAATCAAACAAGTGACGGAAATGTAAAAAAAAAATCCTTAGTCATCAGGGAAATGCAAATCAAAACAACCCTGAGATACCACCTCACACCATTCAGAATGGCTAAGATCAAAAACTCAGGTGCAGGATTTGATGGTGAGTATGTAGAGAACTAGGAACACTCCTCCATTGTTGGTGCGATTGTGAGCTGGTACAACTACTCTGGAAATCAGTCTGGTGTTTCCTCAGAAAATTGCATATGCACTAATAAGTGGTTACTAGCCAAAAAGTACAGTATACCCAAGATACAGTCCACAGAACTTGAAAAGTTCAACAAGCTGAAGGGTCAAATGAGAATGCCTCAGTTCCACCTGGGAGGGAGAGGAAAGCAATCACAAGGGGGGAGGGAAAGGGAATTGGGGTAGGGGGAGAGGGGAACATGATCTGATTTTGGGTGGGAGGAAAGGACTGAAGCCCTGAGGGCCAGCAGAAAGAATGGAAACAGTGACCTTGGCAGAAAGTAAGTTGGGAGGACCCTCTAGAATGTACCAGAGACCTGGGAAGTGAGAGACCCTCTGGACTGAAAGGGGGGACCCTAGATGAAAGGCCCTACAGTGGGGAGAGGGGACTTATTGAATCTACCTTCAGGATAAAGAGAGGGCATCAAGTGAAGGATGGGGTTGTCATCCTACAGTCAAAACTCTGACCCATAATTCTTCCTGTCTGAAAAAAATACAGGGATGGAAAAAGAAAAGAGTCTGAGGAAAGGGTCCAGTGACAGGCCCAAAGTGGGATCCACCTCAAGAGGACGTCCCTAAGGCCTGACACCATTACTGAGTTGTTGGGCCATTCACAAAAAGGGATCTATCATGACTGGTCTCTAAAAGACCCAACAAGCAGTATAAAAAGTCAGATGCAAATAATGTGCACCCAACCAATGAACAGAAGTTGCTGACCACTCTGGTTGAATTAGGGGAAAGCTGGAGGAAGCTGTGTAGGAAGGCAACCCTGTAAGAGGACCAGTAGTCTCAATTAACCTGGACCACTGAGACCTCTCAGACATTGGATCACCAACCAGGCAGCATACACCAGGTGAGATGAGGCCTCCAGCACATATACAGCAGAAAACTCCTGGATCTGGGTTCATTCAGAGAAGATGCAACTGACCCTCAAGAGACTGGGGGCCCCAGGAAGTTTAGAGGTCTGATGATGTGGATGGGGTGGGGATGTCCTTGTGAAGACGGGGGTGAGGGGGTGAGTGCTGATACATGGGTGGATGTATGGGATGTAGAACTCTCGGGTGGGTGAACTGGGAGGGTAATACAATCTAGAGTGTAAGAGTAAATTAATTTTTTAATTGGACATAATTCTGAGGGCTCCACTATACCACTCCTGGGCATATACCCAAAAGATGCTCTAATATATAACAAGGACACATGCTCCACTATGTTCATAGCAGCCCTATTTATAACAGACAGAAGCCGGAAAGAACCCAGACGACCTTCAACAGAGGAAGGCGTACAGAAAATGTGGTACATTTACATAATGGAGTGTAGCTCCCACCTTGTCCAGCAAGGAAGACGCAACACCGTCAGATCCTTCTTAACAGCCTTTATTGCAGGACCACCTTCATTTTGCTGATACGGGGACCTCACGCAGCAAGAGTTCTTGCCTTATATAGACAGCAGGCTGAGGCTATGCTTATTGTCCTTCAGGGATTGGGGGAGCACGAATCACCTCATTAGCATGGTACTGCTTCCTCATTAGCATATTACCAGCCAACTGATGCCAGGTGCAAAGCCTGCGCATGCGCAGTCCCATTGTTCACCACAGGAGGGCGCCCTACATCTCCCCCTTTTTTGTTTAATAAAATGACTGGTCTTGATCTGGGTGTCATGTCAATCTTGTCATTGCTCCTGTCTTAGGTCGTTCTCATCCAAACTCGGCCTTACCCGTCATAGAGTTACCCTATCGCCACTGGGCCCCATGTCTTAGGTTGGTCCGAGCTCGAGGAAAGTTACCCGGCTCTGGATACAATGACTCCACATGACAGTGACAAAAATGATCTAGGGCAAACTCTTAATCTTTCAAAGAGGCCAGCCATATGTTGGGAGAAGCACCCTTTTTAATGGTGGTCATAACCTGGTAAACAACCACTTTGTGTCTGGCATGTTCTCTTTTTAAACAGCCAATAAGCCAGAGACATACTCTGCATCCCAGGAGGACAATAGCTCCCCAGGCAAACATGCCCGTTCACTCCTTAAAAAGGGAGAAAGCGTTGGTGATCCATGAGGTCAAATCTTCAACTGTGATGGGGTCCAACCTAGTGCTGTTGAGGACAGCAATCTGCATCAGCAATTGTCTTGATAGTTGCTCTGTTTTCATGGACCAGTTTCCTTTCAGATAATTCGAGATTTCTTTGCTCTGTTGAGAATGCTGAGAAAAATTAGCTCGCAAAGGAATAATGCATAAACGCTAAAGGAGGAAACGCAGGACAGCTGCGTCATATGACACAGTGCTTCAATTTGTTCTTGAACTAAATCTATCCTTTGATTAGCTAATAGAAAGCCAGATGCCAAATGGGTACATTGCTCACATTAGAGCTTATATTATATTGAATATTGAAATGTGGCTCTACGCGACCAAACGCAGGGCAGGGAAGAGTTCTTAACAGTAAAACATAAGGTATGCGACAGAGAAAAGTTAATGGCGGCATACCATTGGGGCATTTCTCCATTTGGCACTATACAGGGAACATCACACAAACAGGAGGTAGAGAAAAAGGTTGGCAAAACAGTAGAGTTGCTATGAACTGGCATGGGTACTGGCCAGGATCTGGCAATAGCCCACAAGATGAGTGAATCAACCTGGATTACCATTCCCAGTAGTAATAGTAGGGTTCGTTGTCTCATCTTCAGGAAGAGCAGAAGACAATCTTCCAGTCAAGCGCTCAGGTACCCAAATTGGATTTTCTTGATTCTGCAGAAAAACACAAACAGCTCCCCTAGATCTCGAAATCACGGGATCTGGGCCACGCCATTCATCAGTTAAGACATCCTTCCACTTTACTTCTGCATTAGTCATAGGTGTAGTAGTAGTATGGCCATCCGCGGCAGAGCGGCCATGTGCATCCAAAATTAAGAAATTTAGAGTAAAAAGAGCCAAAGAAAGTTGTTCTTTTGGTGTTCGGCGGCTGGCAATTCCCTCTTTTTGTTTTTGTATAAGCTCTTTTAAGGTATGATGCACTCTTTCCACAATCCCTTGACCTTGAGGATTGTATGGTAATCCTGTAGTATGACTGACCTGCATTGTCTGGCAAAATGCCCAAAAGGACTTTGCAGTGTAGGCAGGCCCGTTGTCTGTCTTGATACTATCAGGCTTTCCCCAGGCTGCCCATGCCTCTAAGCAACGACTAATGGCATTACGAGCCTTTTCACCAGTCATCAGAGTAGCGTGTACAATACCGGAACAGGTATCAACAGAAACATGAGCATATTTTAAATTTCCAAATTGAGATATGTGTGTGACATCCATCTGCCAAAGTTTTAGCGGGATCAGACCACGAGGGTTAATCCCCACATGAGGAGGGTGGTGAAGTTGAACACAACTCTGGCAACGTAACACCACATCACGAGCCGTAGCCCTAGAGATGTTAAATTTTTGTTGAAGAGTAAAAGCAGGAACATGAAACTTTTGATGAAATTCTCTAGCGAGATCAACCGGAGCAGTATGAAAAATAAACTCTACGAGTACTAGCATCCACCAGGGCGTTATTACTGGTCATGGGACCAGGCAAATTAGTATGGGCTCGAATATGTTGTATAAAAAATTTGTTTTTTTCTGGCCCAAATACATGAGCGGAGTCAGAAATTAAATTAAAAGAATCATGAAATCTTTTAAAAACTTCCAATACAATTTTATATTCCGTAATTTGGGGGGTGCCTGAACTGTATTGAATTAATACTGGTTCTTGAGAATCAACCCTATAGGCACCTACACCTGTTTTGGAGCCATCTGTATAAATATCTAATGCTCCCGACAAAGGCTCTGAGGCAGTGACCTTTGGAAAAATCACTGGATGTTCAGTAAAAAATTGTAGCAAAGGATCCTTAGGATAGTGATTGTCAAACTCTCCATCAAAACTACAGTGCAATATGGCCCAATCATCTATCAAGGCACACAATGTTTCTATCTGAGCTGTTGTATATGGTATAATAATTTTCTTGGGTAAAATACCAAAATGCTGAATACAAGATTTTACGCCTAACACAGCAAGCTGTGCAGAAGGGTAATATTCAAGGGTCTTATTAATCCCATCTCTTTCCACACCTCTGGGCAAAAGGAAGTAGCTTGTGTAGGCTTCACCATGCTTTTATGTTGAGGGTTATACGGAGGTGCTGTTGGTATAACTGCTTTCTTGTCTAATTGTCTGCCTCGTTGCCACGTTCACTAGCGTGTGGCCAGTCTGGATCATATCTCTCCCTCTCACATTGAGCAGCCTCTTCCTCGAGATCAACCTCAGCATCCTCACTAAACTCTGAATCATCTGACATTCCTAAGGTCAAGGTTTTTAAAGAAGAATATATCTTATTTGTTTCCTGGTCCTGATTATCCTCTTTTTTTATCTCTGCCTTCTCTCTGTTCCTTTTATCTCCTTTTCTTTTCTTTTTTTTTCTTTCGAGACCTTTTCTCCCTCCGATATACTTTCTTGTTGCTCTGCAAGGACCCTCTGACCTGTCTTAACGGCTTCCTCACATCGTTTATCCTCCAAGCAGGCAGGGACCATTCGCCAAAGAGGTTTTGGTCCGGGCCTAAGCTTGCCCTCTGTGGCTTCTCTATCCCACACAAAGAAAAAAAGAAACAAAATTACAAGCCCTACCCACAAAGGATCAATTGGAAACAACATTGCCGTAGTTCACAAACCTTTCGGCCTCTATACCAAGGCTTTCAACTTCACAAACCTTTCCGCCTCTATACCAAGGCTTTCAACTTCACAAACCTTTCCACTTCTATACCAAGGCTTTCAACTTCACAAACCTCTAGGCCTCTATACCAAGGCTTTCAACTTCACTAACCTCTCGGCCTCTATACCAAGGCTTTCAACTTCACTAACCTCTCGGCCTCTATACCAAGGCTTTCAACTTCACTAACCTCTCGGCCTCTATACCAAGGCTTTCAACTTCACTAACCTCTCGGCCTCTATACCAAGGCTTTCAACTTCACTAACCTCTCGGCCTCTATACCAAGGCTTTCAACTTCACTAACCTCTCGGCCTCTATACCAAGGCTTTCAACTTCTCTGCTTACCTTCAGAGAACTTTATTCATCGTCTCTGCTTACCTCCAGAGAACCTTATCTTCCCTTATCCGGGAATTTACCGACGTTGCTGTCCTGAATCTGAAGACTTCTGGATCCATGAGAATATTCTCGGGTCCCCATACAAGGCCACCAGTTGTAGCGCCCACCTCGTCCAACAAGGAAGACGCAACACCGTCAGATCCTTCTTAACAGCCTTTATTGCAGGACCACCTTCATTTTGCTGATACGGGGACCTCAAGCAGCAAGAGTGCTCGCCTTATAGACAGCAGGCTGGGGCTATGCTAATTGTCCTTCAGGGATTGGCGGAGCACGAATCACCTCATTAGCATGGCACTGCTCCCTCATTAGCATATTACCAGCCAACTGATGCCAGGTGCAAAGCCTGCGCATGCGCAGTACCGTTGTTCACCACAGGAGGGCGCCCTACAATGGAGTACTACTCAGCTATTTAAAAACTGATTTCATGAAATTCTTAGGCAAATTGATGAAACTAGAAAATATCATCCTGAATGAGGTAACCCAATCACAAAAGAAGACACATGGTATTCACTCACTGATAAGTGGATATTAGCCCAAAAGCTTGGACTACCTAAGAAATGTTCACCAATCGTATGAAGCTCAAGAAGATCCAGGAAGACCAAAATGTGGATGCTTCATTCCTTCTTAGAAGGGAGAACAAAATACTTACAGGGGGAAATAAAAGGACAAAGAGTGGAGCAGGGACTGAACAAAAGGCCATCCAGAGACTGCTTCACCTGGGCATCCATCCCATAAGCAACCATCAAACCCAGTCACTATTGCTGATGCCAAGAAGTGCTTGCTGAGAGGAGGCAGATATGGGTGTCCCCTGAGAGGCTCTGCCAGAACCCTACTGATACAGATGAATGTGCGTGCAGCTAACCACTGGACTGAACAAAGCTACCTCAGTGGAGGAGTTAGAGAAAAGACTGAAGGAGGTGATGGGGATTGCAACACCATAGGAAGAACAACAACATCAACCAACCAGACCCCACCCGTACTTCCAAGGTCTAACCCATGAAACAATAAGTGAACATGGAGGGACCCATGATACCAGCCACATGTGTAGCAGAGGATGGCGTTGTCCATTATCAATAGGAAGAAAAGCCCTTTGTCCTTTGAGGCCTCATTTCCCCAATTTGTGTGAAAGACAAGGCATTGAGGTTGGAGTAGGTTGGTGGGAGTGGGAGCATCCTTATAAAAGCATGAGGAGGGAGTATGGGACAGGGCCGAAAGGGGATTACATTTGAAATCTAAATACATAAAATATCCAAGAAAATAAAATTTAAAAAAAAGAAACAATAAATAAATAACAAAATGAGTCAACCCTGTAGATGGAAAACTTAGGAAAGAGATCAGGAGTCACAGATGCAAGCATTACCAACAATATACAAGAAAGCTGTGCTAAGAGGAAAACTCATAGCGCTGAATGCCTGCAGAAAGAAACAGGAGAGAGCATATGTCAGCAGCTTGACAGCACACCTATAAGCTCTAGAACAAAAAGAAGCAAATACACCCAGGAGGAGTAGAAGGCAGGAAATAATCAAACTCAGAGCTGAAATCAACCAAGTAGAACCAAAAAGGACCATAGAAAGAATCAACAGAACCAAAAGTTTGTTCACTGAGAAAATCAACAAGATAGATAAACCCTTAGCCAGACTAACGAGAGGACACAGAGAGTGCGTCCAAATTAACAAAATCAGAAATGAAAAAGGAGATATAACTACAGAATTAGAGGAAATTAAAAAAAATCATCAGATCCTACTACAAAAGCCTATATTAAAAAAAAATTGAAAATCTGCAGGAAATGGACAATTTCCTAGACAGATACCGAAGTTAAATCAGGAACAGATAAACCAGTTAAACAACCCCATAACTCCTAAGGAAATAGAAGCAGTCATTAAAAGTCTCCCAACCAAAAGGAGCCCAGGACCAGATGGGTTCAGTGCAGAATTCTATCAGACCTTCAGAGAAGACCTCATACCAATATTATCCAAACTATTCCACAAAATTGAAACAAATGGATCACTACCGAATACCTTCTACGAAACCACAATTACTCTTATACCTAAACCACACAAAGACCCAACAAAGAAAGAGAACTTCAGACCAGTTTCCCTTATGAATATCGATGCAAAAATACTCAATAAAATTCTGGCAAACTGAATCCAAGAGCACATCAATACAATCATCCACCATGATCAAGTGGGCTTCATCCCAGGCATGCAGGGATGGTTTAATATACAGAAAACCATCAACATAATGCGTTATATAAACAAACTGAAAGAACAAAACCACATGATCATTTCATTAGATGCTGAGAAAGCATTTGACAAAATTCAACACCCCTTCATGATAAAAGTCCTGGAAAGAACAGGAATTCAAGTCCCATACCTGAACATAGTAAAAGCCATATACAGCAAACCAGTAGCTAACATTACACTAAATGGAGAGAAACTTGAAGCAATCCCACTAAAATCAGGGAGTAGAAAATGCTGCCCACTCTCTCACTACTTATTCAATATAGTTCTCAAAGTCCTAGCCAGAGAAATCAGACAACACAAGGAGATCAAAGGGATACAGATTGGAAAAGAGGAAGTCAAAATATCACTATTTGCAGATGATATGACAGGATATTTAAGTGATCCAAAAAGGTCCACAAGAGAACTACTAAACCTGAGAAACACCTTCAGCAAAGTGGCTGGGTATAAAATTAACTCAAATAAATCAGTAGCCTTCCTCTACACTAAAGAGAAACAAGCTGAGAAAGAAATTAGGGAAATGACACCCTTCATAATAGTCCCAAATAATATAAATACTTTGGTGTTACTTTATCCAAACAAGTGAAAAATCTGTATGATAAGAACTTCAAGCCTCTAAAGAAAGAAGTTGAAGAAGTCAGAAGATGGAAAGATCTCCCATGCTCATGGATTGGCAGGATTAATATAGTAAAAATGACAATTTTACCAAAAGCAATCGACAGATTCAATGCAAATCCCATCAAAAAAACAATCCAATTCTTCAGAGAGTTAGACATAACAATTTCCAAATTCATCTGGAATAACAAAAAACCAAGGATAGGTAAAACTATCCTCAACAATGAAAGGAATCTGGGGAAATCACTATCCCTGAACTCAAGCAGTATTACAGAGCAATAGTGATAAAAACTGCAGGGTATTGGCACAGGGACAGGCAGATAGACCGGGGGAATAGAATTGAAGAGCCACAAATGAACCCACACACCTATGGTCACTTGATTTTTGACAAAGGAGCCAAAACCATCCAATGGAAAAAAAGATAGCATTTTCAGCAAATGGTGCTCGTTCAACTGGAGGTCAGCATGTAGAAGAATGCAGATCGATCCATCCTTATCACCCTGTACAAAGCTTAAGTCCAAGTGGATCAAGGACCTCCACATCAAGCCAGACACACTCAAACTAATAGAAGAAAAACTAGGGCAGCATCTGGAACACATGGGCACTGGAGAAAATTTCCTGAACAAAACACCAATGGCTTATGCTCTAAGATCTAGAATCAATAAATGGGATCTCATAAAACTGCAAAGCTTCTGTAAGGCAAAGGACACTTGGTTAGGACAAAACGGCAAACAAGAGATTGGGAAAAAATCTTTACCAATCCTACAACAGATAGAGGGCTTATATCCAAAATATACAAAGAACTCAAGAAGTTAGACTGCAGGGAGACAAATAACCCTATTAAAAAATGGGGTTCAGAGCTAAACAAAGAATTCACAGCTGAGGAATGCAAATGGCTGAGAAACACCTAAAGAAATGTTCAACATCTTTAGTCATAAGGGAAATGCAAATCAAAGCAACCCTGAGGTTTCACCTCACACCAGTGAGAATGGCTAAGATCAAAAACTCAGGTGATAGCAAATGCTGGCCAGGATGTGGAGAAAGAGGAACACTCCTCCATTGTTGGTGGGATTGCAGACTGGTACAACTATTCTGGAAATCAGTCTGGAGGTTCCTCAGAAAATTGGACATTGAACTGCCTGAGGATCCAGCTATACCTGTCTTGGGCATATACCCACAAGATGCCCCAACATATAAAAAAGACACGTGCTCCACTATGTTCATAGGAGGCTTATTTATAATAGCCAGAAGCTGGAAAGAACCCGGATGCCCTTCAACAGAGGAATGGATACAGAAAATGTGGTACATCTACACAATGGAATATTACACATCTATCAAAAACAATGACTTTGTGAAATTCATAGGCAAATGGTTGGAACTGGAAAATATCATCCTGAGTGAGGTAACCCAATCACAGAAAAACACACATGGTATGCACTCATTGATAAGTGGCTATTAGCCCAAATGCTTGAATTACCCTAGATGCACAGAACACATGAATCTCAAGACGGATGATCAAAATGTGAAAGCTTCACTCCTTCTTTAAAAGGGGAACATGAATACCCTTGGCAGGGAATAGACAGGCAAAGATTAAAACAGAGACAGAAGGAACACCCAGTCAGAGCCTGCCCCACATGTGGCCCATACATATACAGCCATCCAATTAGAGAAGATGGATGAAACAAAGAAGTGCAGGCAGACAGGAGCCGGATGTACATCTCTCCTGAGAGACACAGCCAGAATACAGCAAATACAGAGGCGAGTGCCAGCAGCAAACCACTGAACTGAGAATAGGACCCCCGTTGAAGGAATCAGAGAAAGAACTGGAAGAGCTTAAAGGGGCTCGAGACCCCATATGAACAACAATGACAAGCAACCAGAGCTTCCAGGGACTAAGCCACTATCCAAAGGCTACACGTGGACTGACCCTGGGCTCCAACCTCACAGGTAGCAAGGAATAGCCTAGTAAGATCACCAGTGGAAGGGGAAGCCCTTGGTCCTGCCAAGACTGAACCCCCAGTGAACATGATTGTTGGGGGGAGGGTGGTAATAGGGGGAGGATGGAGAGGGGAACACCCATACAGAAGGGGAAGAGAGGTTAGGGGGGTGTTGGTTGTGAAACCGGGAAGGGGAATAACAATCGAAATGTAAATAAGAAATAGTCAAGTTAATAAAGATGGAAAAAAAAAGAATTGAGTAGAAATTTTGATGGGGATTGCATTGAATCTATAGATTGCTGTTGGCAAAATGGCCATTTTTACTATATTAATCCTGCCAATCCATGACCATGAAAGATCTTCCAATCTTCTGAGATCTTCCTCAATATTTTTCTTCAGAGACTTGAAGTTCTTAATACAGATCTTTCACTTGCTTGGTTAAAGTCACACCAAGATATTTTATATTATTTGGGACTATTGTAAAGGGAGTCATTTCCCTAGTTTCTTTCTCAGCCTCTTTATCCTTTAAGTAGAGGAAGGCTACTGGTTTGTTTGAGTTAATTTTATACCCTGACAGATTGCTGAAGTTATTTATCAGGTTAAGAAATTCTCTGGTGGAACTTTTGTGGTCACTTAAATATACTATCATATCATCTGCAAATAGTGCTGTTTTTATTGCTTCCCTTCCAATTTGTATCCCTTTGACCTCCTTTTGATGTCTGATTGCTCTGGCTAGGACTTCAAGTACTATATTGAATAAGTAGGGAGAGAGTGGGCAGCCTTGTCTAGTCCCTGACTTTAGTGGGATTGCTTCAAGTTTCTCTCCATTTAATTTGATATTAGCTACTGGTTTACTGTATATGGCTTTTACTATGTTTAGGTATGGGCCTTGAATTTCTGATCTTTCTAGGCCTTTTATAAGGAAGTGGTGTTGAATTTTGTCAAATGCTTTCTCAGCATCTAATGAAACGATCATGTGGTTCCTATCTTTGAGTTTGTTTATATAGTGGATTACATTCTTGTATTTTTGTATATTAAACTGTCCCTTCAGCCCTGCGATAAAGCCTACTTGATCATGATGGATGGTAGTTTTGATGTGTACTTGGATTCGGTTTGCCAGAATTTTATTGAGTATTTTTGTGTCAATATTCATAAGGGAAATTGGTCTGAAGTTCTCTTTCTTTGTTGGGTCTTTGTGTGGTTTAGGTATAAGAGTAATTGTGGCTTCATAGAAGGAATTCAGTAGTGATCCATCTGTTTCAATTTTGTGGAATAGTTTGGATAATATTGGTATGAGGTCTTCTATGAAGGTCTCATAGAATTCTGCACTAAACTCTTCTGGTCCTGGGCCCTTTTTGTTTGAGAGACTTATTATTAACTGGTTCTATTTCTGTAGGAGTTATGGGGTTGTTTAGATGGTTTATTTGTTCTTGATTTAAATTTGGTACCTGGTATCTGTCTAGAAAATTGTCCATTTCCTGAAGATTTTCACGTTTTGTTGATTATAGGCATGTTCAGTACCTTCCAAAGATTTTTTTAATTTCATCTGATTCTGTTTTTATGTCTCCCTTTTCATTTCTGCTTTTGCTAATTTGGATACACTCTTCGTGTCCTCTGGTTAGTCTAGCTAAGGGTTTTTCTATCTTGTTGATTTTCTCAAAGAACCAGCTCCTGGTTTTGTCGATTCTTTGTATAGACTGTTTCCTTTCTACTTGGTTGAATTCAGCCCTGAGTTTGATTATTTCCTGCCTTCTACTCCTCTTGTGTTTATTTATTTCATTTTGTTTTAGAGATTTTAGGTGTGTTGTCAAGCTGCTGACATATGCTCTCTCCTGTTTCTTTCTGCAGGCACTCAGAGCTATCAGTTTTCCTCTTAGCACAGCTTTCATTGTGTCCCATAAATTTGGGGATGTTGTATCTTCGTTTTCATTAAACTCTAAGAAGTCTTTAATTTCTTTCTTTATTTCTTCCTTGATCAAGTTGTCATTGAGTAGAGCATTGTTCAACTTCCATGTATATGTGTGCTTTCTGTCATTATTGTTGTTATTGAAGACCAGTCTTAATAAGTGGTGATCTGATAGGATGCATGAGATTCTATCTTCCTGTGTGTGTTGAGGCCTCTTTTGTGACCGATTATATGGCCAATTTTGGAGAAGGTGCCATGAGGTCCTGAGAAGAAGGCATATCCTTTTGATTTAGGATGGAATGTTCTATAAATATTTGTTAAATCCATTTGGTTCATAACTTGTTAGTTTCTCTATGTCTCTGTTTAATTTCTGTTTCCAGGATCTGTCCATTGATGAGAGTGGGGTGTTGAAATCTCCCACTATTATTGTGTGAGCTGCAGTGTGTGTTTTGAGCTTTAGTGAGGTTTCTTCTATGAATGTAGGTGCCCTTGCATTTGGACCATAGATATTTAGGATTGAGAGTTCGTCTTGGTGGATTTTTCCTTTGATGAATATGCAGTGTCCTTCCTTACCTTTTTCAATAATTTTTGGTTGAAAGTAAATTTTATATGATATTAGAATGGCAACTCCAGCTTGTTTCTTTGGGCTATTTGCTTGGAAAGTTGTTTTCCAGACATTTATTCTGAGGTAGTGTCTGTCTTTGTAGTGTCTGCATGAAGCAAAATGCTGGGTCCTCTTTCCATATCCAGTCTTTTAGTCTATGTCTGTTTGGGGGGAATTGACTCTGTTGATGTTGAGTGATATTAAAGAAATATGATTGTTGCCTCCTTTTATTTTCGTTGTTAGAGGTGGAATTATGTTTGTGTCTCTTTTGGTTTCATTGCAAGGAAATTATATTATTGCTTTCTGTATGGTGTACTTTCTCTTCTTGTGTTGGAGTTTTCCATCTATTATCCTGGAGTTGTAGAAAGATAATGTGTAAATTTGGTTTTTGTCATGGACTACCTTGGTTTCTCCATCTATGTTAATTGAGAGTTTTGCTTGATACAGTTGCTTGGGCTAGCATTTTTGTTCTCTTAGATACATGATATCTGTCCAGGATCTTCTGACTTTCATAGTATCTGGTGATTGTCTGGTATAATTCTTATATGTCTGCATTTATATGTCACTTGACTTTTTCCCTTACTGCTTTTAATATTCTTTCTTTGTTTTGTGCATTTGGTGTTTTAACTATTATGTGATGGGAGGAATTTCTCTTCTGGACCAAACTATTTGGAGTTCTGCAGGATTCTTGTATGTTTATGGGCATTTCTTTCTTTAGGTTAGGGAAGTTTTCTTCTATGATTTTGTTGAAGATATTTACTGGTCCTTTGAGCTGGGAGTCTTCACTATCTTCTATACCTGTTATCCTTATGCTTGATCTTCCCATTGAGTCCTGGATTTCCTGTATGTTCTGGACCAGTAGCTTTTTCCATTTTCCATTATCTTTGACTGTTGTGTCAATGATTTCTATGGAAACTTCTGCTCCTGAGATTCTCTCTTCTATCTCTCGAATTCTGTTGGTGATGCTTATATCTGCGGCTCCGTGTCTCTTCTTTGGTTGTCTATATCCAGGGTTGTTTCCATGTGTTCTTTCTTGATTGCTTCTATTTCCATCTTTAATTCCTTGACCTGTTTGATTGTGTTTTTCTGGAATTCTTTCAAGGACTTTTGTGTTTCCTCTGTAAGGGCTTCTACTTGTTTACTTGTGTTTTCCTCCATTTCTTTAAGGGAGTTCTTTATGTCTTTCTTAAAGTCCTCCATCATTATCAAAAATGTGATTTTAAATCTAAATATTGCTTTTCTGGTGTGTTTGGATATCCAGTATTTTCTTTGATGGGGGAACTGGACTCTGATGATGCCAAGTAGTCTTGGTTTCTGTTGATTGGGTTCCTTTGCTTGCCTTTAACCATTAGGTTGTCTCTGGTGTTTGCTTGTCTTGTTGTCTCTGAGAGTGACTTGACCCTCCTGTAGGCCTCTGTGTCAGCACTCCTGTAGAACTGTTTTCCTCTTTTCTTTCAGCCTTACCTGAGAACAGGTGCTCTGATTTTAGGTGTGTCAGCGCTCTTGGAGATGACACGTCTTTCAGCTCTAGGCATGGGCAGGAATCAAAGGGTCCTGCCCCTTTTTGCTCATATAGGTCCTTGCACCCAGCAGGCACAGTTGGCACTATGTGATTCTCTCGTGGGTCTGGACTGTGGGCAGAGGGTATTCTCTTCTGACTTCTCAGGTGTATACACACTTCTGAGGGTCCAGCTCTCTCCCCCATGGGATTTCAGTTCAGAGAGCTGTTTGGCCCGTTCAGTTCAGTCCTGGGCTCAAAACAAAAGTACAGGTACCAGGGGCTGTCTGTTCCTATATTCCTGTGTCCATAGGCAATCTGTAGTTTCCCCTTGGATCAGGGATGTGGGCAGAGGTGTGCAGAGGTGGCAGTCTGTCCTGCGGTCTCGGGATGTCTGCACTCCTGGGTGGTCAGCTCTCTTCCCCACAGGATTTGGGTACAAGGAACTGTGGGATGGTATCAGCTTACTTCCGGGCAGAGCCAGAAACAGGAAGTTCCCTGACCCAGAGGACTTCTTCCTCTGTGTATTCTGAATCCAACAGGCAGGTCACTTGGTAGCAGAAAAGTGGGTCTTACCTCTGCTCTCAGCTGTGGCAATGCTTCTGGAAACTGTCTTTGAGCTCTAAGCATGGGCAGGAATCAAACTGTCCTGCCTCTAATTGTTCGTATGTCCTTGCACCCAGCGGGCACAGTTGGCACTATGCAATTCCCCATTGGGTATGAACTGTTGGCAGAGGGTAGTCTCCTCTGACTTCTCAGGAGTACCCACATGCCTGAGGGTCCAGCTCTCTCACCCATGGGATTTGTGTGCAGGGAGCTCTTTGGCTGGTTCAGTTCAGTCCTGGGCACAGACCAGAATCGCGGGTACTGGCGGCTGTCTCTTCCTAATATCCCTGTGTCCAGAGGCACTGTGTAGTTTCTCCTTGGACCAGGGACATGGGCAGAGGTGGCAGTCTATCCTGCAGTCTCAGGATGTCTGCACTCCGGGATGATCAGCTCTCTTCCCCCTGGATTTGGGTTGAGATGTGATTTTTAAATAAGAATCTTGCTTTTCTGGCATGTTGGGGTATTTAGGAATTGCTGTAGTGAGAGAACTGGGTTCTGATGATGCCAAGTAGCCTTGGTTTCTGTTTCTTAGGTTCTTGCATGTGCCTCTTTACAGCTTCTTATTTCTGGTGTTACTTGGTCTTCTTGTTTCTGACTGGAGCCTATCCCTCCTGTGAACCCATGAACCTGTGGTCTTAGGCGTGACAGCACTCCTTGGAGACCACCTCTCTCAGGGCAGCAAGATTTGGGTCTGGGAAGCTGTGCCACAGGTTTAACTCTGGGGCGCAGATGAAGACTGTAAGGTTTCAGTCCCCAGTTCTCCGAGATTCCTGAGTCCTGTGATCTCCCGGCAGGCTCCTCTTTGTTTCAAAAATGTTCATCTCACCTGTCAATACAATCTCTTAAACCCAGGATTCCTTCCCTCAACTTTTAACTCTCAACTCCATCCAAAGCTTTTAGGGAAACCTTAATTGACTATGCATATGGCTCTCCCTCCCCAACAGTACCCTACAGCCTCTCTTTGATTCTCTAAAAGGGGATAAATAAGCCTCCTCCCTCTGCAAGAGCTCTCTCCTCTGAGACAATTGGGACTTTAGGTACCATTAATGTGCCCTAAAGATATGATACTCACAAGTTGTGATCCAACAATGCCTTGAAAGCTTCTTATTTTTAACTCCTCCTCTACTCTTGTGGGAGCACTGTGTCAGCCCCAGGGAGTGCTGAAATGGCTCCACACCCTGGTGGTTAGTGCACCTAGAATTCTGAGGTTAATACACTTGCTATTATTCTTAGAAATGGCAGAGATAGAGTCCTACCTACAAACCTTAGACTAGGAACCTGATATTCTTGTCACCTCATTCATTCTCTCTCTCTCTCTCTCTCTCTCTCTCTCTCTCTCTCTCTCTCTCTCTCATATCCAATCACTACTCAGAAATCATGCCTTCTTTGCTATTAGCCTAATAAGATTCCAGGGACAATTTGGTAATCATTACTCTAACAAAAGAGGGGTTTCTGCCCAACCTCTGTTGGGATGGCTACACCACCTCCAGTTCTTGGCAAAGAGGCTCATCACTGAGGCTCCCTCAGTGTTTTTTATGGAGGAAACAGGGGAGCCATGGCAAAAATATGTTACTCCCCTAGGAATGAATCCCCCACTATTCAATTCAGAGAGTTACCCATTTCTCACCCTAATACAAGGAAGTATATGCTATTTATTTAACCCTCAAGGAAGCCAATGGGCCCTTTAGCCCTCTCTGAAAACAGTTTATATGCTGTTGCTTTGCTTTTTTGGTTTTCAAGATCTTTGTGAATTTAGACACCAACCCACTCTCCCCTCTGTTCATCTGTGTCTCCACCTTCTTACAGGGAAGGGTCATTCCCCTCTACATCCATCATGTCAGATCTCACAGTCTTCTGCCTGGTCCAATACTCTTGCTGATCAGGCTGCTTCTACATGAATATTCACAGCCTCTGTTAAGTAATCAGATCATTTTCATGTACACACACACACACACACACACACACACACACAAATGTAAAAGGGCTTGATACCAGTTTCCCCCATGTCCCTCTTGATCAATTTCATAGGATAATAAAAATATGCTCCTTTTGTGCATTCCTTGTTACTTCCTCAACTTTACAAACTAAGGCCACTAACACCTGAGGTCTCAAATTCAATGCCCGTTGCCTAATTAATGTCACCCACATCCCCAAACTCAGCCTCCAAAAAATGTCTTTATCACTGTTGACACATACTCCCATTTCACATGGACAGCAGCTCAAATGGGAGAAAGCTCAAAAAGATTAACACACTCTCCACCTTCACTGCCATGGGCATTGCTCAACAGATAGAAACTCATAATGGTCTTGCTCGTACTAGTTCCCAATCCAAGACCTCTGTTCACAATAGGAGATTGGCCATCAGGCAGGGATTCTTACAGTCCCCAGAGCCAACTCTAAATGCTTAACTTACAAAACAAAGAACAATCACCTATCTGCTAGCATACAATTAGCAACGGACCTAGCAACTCTACATATATTTAATATTTACAAAGACTCTACACTTCTTATTTATCCCCACTGGCACCAGGAGTAACCCCTCCCATCCTGGAATGATGGCCTGATCCCTTAGACAGAGTATGAGAGGGACCCAACCCTCCCTCTCATCATGACAGGAGGGGATTTTGCTTGTGTCTTTCCACAGGACATGCTGAGGCCTATATGGGTCCCAGACAGGAAGGTCTGATATCAATCAAGAAGATAGACACTCTATCAACAAGTCAAGGACTTATGAGGTGACAAAGACCCCACCCACAGCAGGACAATGAGATCTTCTAGAAAGGACATCTATGACCTGGTGGCCTAAGCCCAGGCCATGTGTGTCCCACAGGCCTCTGTCCTCCATTCTTATGGCTGTTTTTGTTATTCCCCATTACTAACTCCGGTACTACTGCCCAGCCACTCCCTAATCCTCCCAATACACAACACTGGAGATTTATTGTTAGAAAAACATATTACAGGTACAACAAAGTTATAAAAACAGAGGATAGCTCTCCAAAAGGGTGCCAGAAGCCTTTAAGAATCCCAATATATCCAGACTCACTTGGTCTTTATCACCCCTTTGCCTGGTTCCATTATTCGCAATCAAAAAGGGGAAAATCCTGTCTTCAAGATGTTAACACCTATGGGAGCTGTAGCTATTGGAATTGCAAAGTAGAGATATATTCAAACCAACAACCAAACCCCAAGAAGCTGTATATCCCAGTTCTCTAGAACTAACATTGGAGTGCAGGAGTATTTGGCAAATTTTATTCCCACCCATTTACCCTGTGGCTGATTTACACATTTCTCAACAAGTGTCCCAGCTCCACAACCAGTCCTCGTCTACCAATGCATTGTAGACCAAAAAGTCAAAGTCATCAAGGCGCTCCACGCCAACCTTTCCTGGTTACAATACATCCTCCAGTACATGGATGATTTCCTACACCTAATGACTCACCCCAATTCCTCCCAGTGCTTTTTCAGTGACTCTGTTTCCCAGTTATTGTTGCTAGCTGTTCCCATTAACTTCTCACTTCATGATCCCCATAGATCTTCACAGACACAAAAGTTACAAAGCATTTCAGAACCTTTTAATCTAGCCTTCTCCTTTTGCCTCATAGGGCCCTTCCAGGTCCCATTCTTCATGTTCCCATAATATCACTGACACCAAGCCTGTACGTGTTAGCCCCACCCCTAATCTTCTTACTGCAATAACACCATAAGTCCCTGTGCTAACTCCTCACTCCAAGGTATTTGCACCCCAGCAATGATTACCCCACAGGTCTACCTCTACAAGTTTGAAGAGATTGCCTGGCAGTGAGGACGGGACTGGAGAAAGAGATAAGTCATTCCCATGCTTGTCCTGGCCATCTTGGCAGGTACAACAGGTGCTGCTGGGGTAGCCCTGGCACAGACACAATACCTGGCTGATGACTTCCAGGACAAGCTTGACCACACCATGACCTTACAAACAGGAGAGTTCTTAACCTGCTGACAGCTAAACAGGAAGGGACTTAGGTTGTAGTGGGGGAGGAATGTTGTTTTTATGTGAATGAATCTGGCCTAGTAGAACAAAACATGCTCACAGGAGGAAATACAGAGACAAAGTGTGGAGAAGAGACTGAAAGGCTACCCAGAGACTGCCCTCACCTGGGGATCCATCCCATATGCAGTCACTAAACCAAGTCACAATTGCAGATGCCAAGAAGTGCATGCTGACGTGAACCTTACATAGATGTCTGCTAAGAAGCTCTGTCAGAGTCTGACAAATATAGAGGCTGATACTCACAGCCAACCATCAAACTGAGAGCAGGGTCCTCAATGGAGGAGTTAGAGAAAGGACTGAAGTAGCTGAAGGGATTTGCAACCCCATAAGAGGAACACAATATCAACAAACCAGATCCCCCCAGAGCTCCAGGGACTAAACTATCAAAGAGTACACAGGGATGGACCTATGGCTCCAGCTGCATATGTAGGAGAGGATGGCCTTTTCGGGCATCAGTGGGAGGAGAGGCCCTTGGTCCTGCCAAGGCTTGATGCAGCACTGTAGGGGAATATCAAAGCGGGGAGGCAGGAGGGGGTGGGTGGGTGGGTGGGTGAGGGAGCACTGTCATAGAAGCAGGAGGGTGGGGTATCCAGTTTCTGAAGGGGAAACCAGGAAATGGGATAACATTTAAGATGTAAATTAAAAATGCATTTAAAAAGCTAAAAAAGAATCATTTTCACTATCCTGGGTTTTTTGTTTTTCCATTTGAAATTGAGAATGGCTTTCAATGTGTTTGCAGAATTGAGTTGGGGTTTTGATGGGGATTGCATTGAATTTGTAGATTGCTTTTAGTAGGATGGTCATTTTTTACTATGTTAATCCTACAACCCATGAGCATGAGAGATCTCTCCATTTTTCTGAGGTCTTCTTTGATTTTGTTCATAAGAAACTTGCAGTTCTTGTCATACAGATCTTTCACTTGCTTGTTTAGAATCATCCCAAGATGTTTTATATTATTTGTGACTATTGTGAAGAGTGTTGTTTCCCTATTTTCTTTCTCAACCTTATTTATTTGAGTTAATTTTATATCTAGCTACTTTGCTGAATTTATTTATCAGCTTTAGGAGTTCTCTGGTAGAATTTTTGGGAGTGACTTATGCATACTATCATATCTTCTACAGATATTGATATCTTGATTTCTTCCTTTCCAATTTGCATCAGCTTGATCTCCTTTTGCTGTCTTATTGTTCTAGATAGAACTTTGAGTACTATAATGAATAGATAAGGGGAGAGTGACCACAAATACAGGAGAGGACTGCCTGGTCTGATCTGAGAGAAGATGAAGCTAACCCTAAAGAGACTTGAGACTCCAGGGAGTGGGAAGGCATGGTAGGGTAAGGGGAATGGGGACATCCTTTTGGAGATGGTGGAGGAGGAATGGGATAAGCAACTGTCTAAGGGTGGACCTGGGGGTAATAATGAATGATAAAAAAGATAAAGCAGAAAAAAGAAAAAAAATGGTCCCCATAGACTCACAGGGGGCTGACATTATTAGTAGGTGTGGCCTTGTTGGAGTAGGTGTGGCTTTGTTGAAGGAAGTGTGTCATTGGGGGTGGGCTTTAAGTTCTCAGATCCTTAAGCCAGGTCAGCAGTTCATGTCCTCTTTTGCAGCCTGCAGAGCCAGTTGTAGAACACTCAGCTCCTTCTCCACCACCACGTCTGCCTGCATGACACCATGCTTCCTGTCATGATGATGGACTAAATCTCTGAACTGTAAGCCAGCCCCAATTAAATATTTTCCTTTATAAGAGTTGCCTTGGTCATGGTGTCTCTTCACAGGATAGATACCCTAACTAAGACAGGCACACCCCTGGTACCAGTGCTGAGTGAGTATCTGATGGAGGATTAACTGTATGGAAGGAAGGAAGGAAGGAAGGAAGGAAGGAAGGAAGGAAGGAAGGAAGGAAGAAGGGAGGGAGGGAGGGAGGGAGGGAGGGAGGGAGGGAGGGAAGGGAATAATGAAAAGTATAAATGAGAAAGGGGATAAGGAAGAATAAAAAAGGAGAAGATGAGGAATGAGAAGGGAGAGGAAGCAGCAATAACTCAGGAGTTCCTTCTCTGTTCCTTGTGTCAAGTAATTGTTGACACTGTTGTACATTACATCATTTCCCAAGGGTTCTGTCATGGCTGTATGCCTCTTATGGTAACATTTTATTTTGAAGGAAGTCTTGACTTCTATTACCCAATATTCTATCCTCACACTTTTTCTTCCTCCTCCCTTGCTCCTCCCTGGCATTCATGGCTTTTTTTGGGTCAAGGCCCCCAACATTCGGCCAGATACACTGACCCTACTAGAAGAGAAAGTGGGAAGTAGTCTTGAACTCATTGGCAAAGGAGAAGACTTTCTAAACAGAGCACCATGGCACAGGCATTAAGACTAACAATAAATAAATGGTACCTTAGGAAACTGAAAGGTTTCTATAAGCAAAGGACACCATCACTTGGACAAAGCCTTCACAATGGGAAAAGATTTTTACCAGCTACACATCCGATACAGCATTAATATCTAAAATATATAAAGAATAAAAACTAAACAAAAAACACAAACAGAGCGCTGCACATCAAGAAAACAATCCAATTTTCTTTCTGTGTTTCCTTAGATGGCTTCCAAGTCTCTCCCTGGAAAGAGTCTCTTCCCCAGGCACAGTCATGTATGCCTCTTTAAACCACATGGTGGCACTGAAGCAGAGAGAAATGAGGACGTGGTTTTTCTTACCTCAGAAGGTCTGGCCACATTCTGACTTCTGTCTTTTGCTCCCACTGCACAGCTCCTTGGTTGTATTCCAATGAGACTCGTGGTACCTGTTGTCATGAGTTGTGTTCCTCAGAGGAGCAGCGGGTGGAGGGAGGATCAGCAGAAAGCAACCACAACCATAGTAGTAGCATGATTGTGGAGGGCTCCTAACTGAGAGCAACAAAAGGACACATGTTTTGTGTCACCTCATTTAAAGTTGGTCCTCTCTTTTATGGGAGATAGGTTTATTATCCTTACTTATAAAAAGGACACAAATTTACCAAGATTCATTCAATGGCCAATGCCACACAAATAGTTGAAACAGTATTACTGTAGCATTTGCTCTTAGCTTCAATATTGTAACTATGTCATCTAGAAAAGTTGAGATAATGGCTTCTCTCTGTCAGGTCTCCATGTGGGCTGGACCACAAGAGAACTGTTTACTGGAAAACACTGTAGAAGTATGGTGTCTCTGGGTGAACTTAACCAAAATTAAAAATGAGATCTAACTAATTTTTTATTCAGTAAGATCTAGAGCAAGTCCTAGAAACATAGCAGAGGTCATCGGAAGATCTTTTAAAGCATCAAATTAAACAACAGCTAGCACTCAGGAAGCAGTCTAGAAGAAAAATAACCAGATAGTCCTACATTTAGCCTATATCTGAGAGGAAGGAAGACCCTAAGCTTGGTAGTATCTGCTAGTCTCAAGTTGCCAAGCAGAAGAAACTCTGGTTAAAATTGGCCTGTGCTGGTGCAGCAATGTTCTGGAAGATTCTGGCAGCCTAGAGATTATAAGTAGGTGGCTATAACAGAGGTCACTGCCCAGGGTTCAAAAGTAAACTTCAGTGAAAAACTATGATTCTGTTATCTGTGCAAGAGCAATAAGGTCATGGGGATACAGATTTTGGCCTGTGTCCCTTGTCATACTGTTGCTGTTGTCTTAGGAGCATAGTACACACATATCGTTAGTATTTGGAGTCTCTGAAGCAAAAGTCTTAGCATTTGCTATAGTTCTGCAGTCAATGCTGCTAAGAGCCAATTTGTCATCCCATTCAGAGAGTTGGGATGTTGTAATCTTACAAAGATTATAGAAGTTTACTCTTTTGGTAGGGACAAGAAACAGAACACTTATGAGAAAATACAACACAGCAGACAGCAGACTTCCGAGAGGAAATTGATGTGCAGATGGGGAAGCAGAGTATGAGCATATTTTCTGGGACATATTACCATTTAATAGTGAAACATTTTAGGGATTCCAGTAAGATTAATCATGACTGCCCCCATACAAAACCATCTAAAACTCTGAGAGTTTTTTTTTTCTTATTGTTACTATTTATTTTCAAGTTAGGTTTTTCCATGTAGGCCTGGCTATTCTGGAACTTGATTGGCCTCAAACTCTGCCTCTGACTCCCAAGTGCTAGGATTAAAGCCTGCATCATCATGCCTGGCTTGGACAAGGTTTCTTTTTTTTCTTTTGGGAGAATACTCCACTGTAGCAAGAAGACTGACATGGCAATAATATTGGCTCCAGACTCTCATCTGTTAAGAAAATTTTGGAGACACCTCAAAAATATGTAAGATAAAGAGATTACAAACAGGACCTGGTGTTACAGGCAGAGGTAGGGCAGAGGCAGGTGGATCTCTGTACAATGGGAGCCAGCCTAATCTACACAGTGATTTTCAGGTCAGTAAGTTATACAGTGAGATGCTGTCTTTAAAAAAAAAGATTAGGAATACAAGTTCCACAGAGACAGCACTTGACCAGATGGCCACTGACTAACTGTCTCTCAAAGAGGAAAAAATCAAATAAACATGGGCAAAGGAGATCTTAAGAAGCCAAAAAGCAAAATGTCTTCATGTGCATCTTTGTACAAGCCTTCTGGGAAGAGCACAGGAAGCAGCTCTGGATGCTTCTGTCAAATTTTTGGGGTTTTCTAAGGAGGACTAAGAGAGGTGGAAGACTGTGTCTGCCAAAGAAAAGGGGAAATTTGAAGACATAGAAATATTATCATGAAAACCTATACCCCACCCTAAACAGAAAACCAGAAAAAAAGTTCAAGGAGCCCAATGCATCCAAGAGGCCTCCTTCAACCTTATTGTTCTGCTCTAAGCACAACCCAAAAATCAAAGGCGAGCATCCTAGCTGGTCCATTGGTGATGTTGCAAAGAAACTAGGAGAGATGTGGAACAACACTGCCGTGGATGACAAGTAGGCCTGAGAAGAAGGCCGCCAAGCTGAAGGAGAAGTATGAGGAGGATATTGATGCCTACAGAGCTACAGGAAAACCTGATGCAGTGAAATGGGTGGTTGTTGAGGCTAAAAAGAACAAGAAAAAGAAGGAAGAGGAAGACTATAAGAATAAAAAGGATAAGGAATGGTGGAAGAGGAAGACAAAGATGAAGATGATTAAGTTGGTTCTAGAAGTTTTTTTCTTGTCTATAAAGCATTCACCACCCCTGTAAATAACTCACTCCTTTTAAAGAAAAAAATTGGATGTAAGGCTGCATAAGATGTTTTTTAAAAACTGTACATTGGGGGGTTGGGGATTTAGCTCAGTGGTAGAGCGCTTGCCTAGCAAGCGCAAGGCCCTGGGTTCGGTCCCCAGCTCCGAAAAAAAGAAAAGAAAAAAAAAGTCACAGATGATTTAAAAAAACTGTACATTGTCTTAACGCACTACCAAATGAATCTTTAGGTAGTCCTATTGTGGTGGTATTTTTAATAGCCACTAACCTTGAGTGGTACAGTCTGGGGGTTGTAAATTGGTAAAGAAATTTAAAATAGGTTCTTGTTAGTGCACAGCACAAATTAGTTATCTATGGGAATGGCAGTTCTTTTGCTCTTTGTTTTGTTTTGCACCTTCAGTTATCTCTGGTGCAGCATATATGAAGATAAATATTGTTCAGTTAACTGAATATCACTCTGTAATTGAAAAAAACCTGGCTATTTATTGAAATTCTGAATGCTTCTAAATAATTTTTTATTTTAAAAAAGATTACAAAAAGCAGAGAAGAGAACTGTCACAAGAATAAAAGGATTTTCTTTTTCTTTTATTACAATTACCATCATAAGAGAAAGGATTAAGGCTAGGAAGAAAACTCAGTTTATGAAGTGTTTGTACCATGTCTTAGTTAGGATTTTACTGCTGTAAACAGACACCATGACCAAGACAAGACCTTATAAAAGGACAACATTTAACTGAGACTGGCTTACAGGTTCAGAGGATCATCAAGGTGGGAGTATGGCAGCATCCAAGCAAACATGGTAAAGGAAGAACATAGAGTTCTGCAGCTTCATCTGAAGGCTACTAGCAGAATACTGACTTCCAGGCAGCTGGGGTGAGGGTCTTAAGCCTATACCCACAGTGATACACCTACTCCAACAAGGCCTACTAATAGTGTCCCTCACTGGGCCAAGTATATACAAACCATAACATCCATGAGGATGTGATTCTGATTCTCAGAATCAAAATAAATTTCAGGCATGGTAGTATGGTTTGTGATCTCAGCTCTGGGAATAAGGACATAGGTGGATCCCTTGGGGTTCACACATCAGCCGGTCTATGCTAGTCAGAGAGCTCCAGGATTGTCTCCAAAACCAAGAAGTACAGTACCTGAAGAAGGCTGCCTGACATTGACCTCTGTACTCATGCACATGTGTACACCCATCCCAACACACATAGAAAAGAAAAATCAGCACCCAAATCCCATGGGGAAGAGAGCTGAACACCCACAAGTGCAGACATCCTGAGACCGAAGGACAGACTGCCACTTCTGCACACATCTGCCCACATCCCTGGTCCAAGAGGAAAGTGCACAGTACCTCTGGACAGAGGAATAGAGGAACAGTCAACCACCAGTACCTGCGATTCTGGTCTGTGCCCAGGAAAGAACTGAACTGGTCAAACAGTTCCCTGCACCCAAATCCTGTGGGGGAGAGAACTGGACCCTCAGAAGTGCAGACACTTCTGATAAATCAGAGGAGAATACACACTGCCCACATTCCCAACCCAAGAGGGAATCGCCTAGTGCCAACTGTGCCCCTGGGTGCAAGGACCTAGGAGCACTCAGGGGCAGGACACTTCTGATACCTGCCCACATCTAGAGCTGAAAGACAGTCACCAGGAGTGCCGACACACCCAAGATCAGAGCATCTGTTCCCAGAAAAGGCTGAAAGGAAACAGGAAAACAGTTCTACAGGAGTGCTGACACAGAGGCCTACAGCAGGGTCAAGCCACTTTCAGAAACAGCAAGACAATCAAAGATGAGAGACAACCCTATGGCTAGAGGCAAGCACAGGAACTTAACCAACAGAAACCAAGACTCTGGCATCATCAGAGCCCGGATCTCTCACCAAAGCAAATACTGGATATCCCAACACACGAGAAAAGCAAGATTTTGATTTAAAATCACATCTCATGATGATGATAGAGGACTTTAAGAAGGACTTAAATGACTACCTTAAAAAAATACATGACAACACAGATAAACAAGTAGAAGCCCTTACAGAGGAAACACAAAAATCTGTTAAAGAAGTAAAGAAAAAACAACCAAACAGGTGAAGGAATTGAACAAAACCATTCAGGATTTAAAAATGAAAATAGAAACAATAAAGAAAACACAAAGGGTAACAACCCTGGAGATAGAAAACCTAAGGAAGAGACCAGGAGTCATAGATACAAGCATCACCAACAGAATACAACAGATAGGAGAGAGAATCTCGGAGGCAGAAGATACCACAGAAAACATCGACACAACTGCCAAAGAAAATGTAAAATGGAAAAAGCTCCTAGCCCAAAACATCCAGGAAATCCAGGACACAATGAGAAGATGAAACCTAAGGATAATAGGTACAGAAAAGAATGAAGACTCCCAAATTAAAGGGCCAGTAAATATATTTAACAAAATTATATAAGAAGGTGCATGGGGGCTCCGGAAAAGGTGGCACAGGCCCTCCTGGTTGCCGCCCTCACTGAGAGCTCAAAAGCAGCCCCCCATGAGCAACTTGAGCCGCAGGACCACAGGTAAGAACAACTTTTCTGCTCCAAGCGACCAACCTGGTGGGCTCAGGACACCCAGAGACAAAATTCCACAGGGACCAGACACTTCCGGTTTTTAGCTAGAGCCACAACCTCGCTGATCCTGGCCCACAACTCACTGCTCCCAAATCCTTTGGGAGAGAGCTCACCGCCCAGACGGATGGGCATTACTGAGACTACAGAGTGGGAGAGACCACCAATACTGCCCACCCCTGCCCACATCCCTGACCCAAAAGGAAACTGTATATGGCCTCTGGCAACCGGAAGATAGGGGCACTGGAACGGCAGATCCCTCGCAGTCCAGACACCACCCAGAGCTGAAAGGAACAGCTCAATAGTTCTCTGCACCCAAATTCCGAGTGAGGGAGAGCTAAACCTTCAGAGGGGCAGACATTCCTGGGAAGCCAGAAGAGACTACACTCTGCCCATATTTCTGACTCCAGAGGAAAACAACTAATGCCACCTGGGACCCTGGTGCATGGGGTCTCCGGAAAAGGCAGGGCAGGCCCTCCTGGTTGCCACCCTATGGAGAGCTCAAAAGCAGAACCCCATGAGCAACTTGAGCCGCAGGACCACAGGTAAGACCAACTTTTCTGTTCCAAGTGACCTGCCTGGTGGACTAAGGACACAGGCCCACCCGAACAGCTGAAGACCTGTAGATAGGAAAGACTACACTCCCGGAAGCAAAACACTCTGTCCCCATAACTGGTTGAAAGAAAACAGGAAAACAGGTCTACAGCACTCCTGACACACAGGCCTATAGGACGGTCTAGCCACTGTCAGAAATAGCAGAACAAGGTAACACCAGAGACAACCTGATGGCGAGAGGCAAGCACAGGAACCCAAGCAACAGAAACCAAGACTACATGGCATCATCAGAGCCCAATTCTTCCACCAAAGCAAACACTGAATATCCAAACACA
Source organism: Rattus norvegicus (assembly GCF_021556685.1). Taxonomy (NCBI): domain Eukaryota; kingdom Metazoa; phylum Chordata; class Mammalia; order Rodentia; family Muridae; genus Rattus; species Rattus norvegicus. The sequence continues at coordinate 75,786,086 of NC_141554.1, read as the reverse complement.
CCAGAAAAGCAAGATGTAGATTTGAAATCACATTTGATCATGATGCTGGAGGACTTCAAGAAAAACATGACGAACTCCCTTAGAGAAATGCAGGAAAACATAAATAAACAAGTAGAAGCCTATAGAAAGGAATCACAAAAATCCCTGAAAGAATTCCAGGAAAACACAATCAAACAGTTGAATGAATTAAAAATGGGAATAGAAGCAATAAAGAAAGCACTAAGGGAAACAACCCTGGATATAGAAAACCAAAGGAAGAGACAAGGAGCCATAGATACAAGCATCACCAACTGAATACAAGAGATAGAAGAGAGAATCTCAGGAGCAGAAGTTTCCATAGAAATCATTGACACAATGGTCAAAGATAATGTAAAACAGAAAAAGCTACTGGTCCAAAACATACAGGAAATCCAGGACTCAATGAGAAGATCAAGCATAAGGATAATAGGTATAGAAGAGAGTGAAGACTCCCAACTCAAAGGACCAGTAAATATCTTCAACAAAATCATAGAAGAAAACTTCCCTAACCTAAAGAAAGAGATGCCCATAAACACAAGAAGCCTACAGAACTCCAAATAGATTGGACCAGAAAAGAAACTCCTCCCGCAACATAATAGTCAAAACAGCAAATGCACAAAATAAACAATATTAAAAGCAGTAAGGGAAAAAGGTCAAGTAACATATAAAGGCAGACCTATCAGAATCACACCAGACTTCTCGCCAGAGACTATGAAAGCCAGAAGATCCTGGACAGATGTCATACAGACCCTAAGAGAACACAAATGCCAGCCCAGGTTACTGTATCCTGCAAAACTCTCAATTAACATAGATGGAGAAACCAAGATATTCTCCATGGCAAAACCAAACTTACACAATACCTTTCTCCAAATCCAGCTCTACAAAGGATAATAGATGGAAAACTACAACACAAGGAGAGAAACTATGTCATACAGAAATCAAGAATATCCTTGCAATGAAATCAAAAGAGAGATACACAAACATAATTCCACCTCTAACAATGAAAATAACAGGAAGAAACAATCACTATTCCTTAATATCTCTCAACATCAAAGGACTCAGTTCCCCAATAAAAAGACATAGACTAACAGACTGGATACATAAAGTGGACAAAGAATTTTGCAGCATACAGGAAACACACCTCAGAGACAAAGACAAACACCAGAGTAAATGTCTGGAAAACAACTTTCTGAGCAAATGGCCCAAAGAAACAAGCTGGAGTTGACATTCTAATATCAAATAAAATTTACTGTCAGCCAAAATTCATCAAAAAAGTTAAGCAAGGACACATCATATTCATAAAATAAAAAATCCACCAAGATGAACTCTCAATCTTAAATACCTATGATCCAAATGCAAGAGCACCTACATACATAAAAGAAACCTTACTAAAGCTCAAATCACACCTTGTACCTCACACAATAATAGTAGGACATTTCAACAACCCTACTCTCGTCAATGGACAGATCATGGAAACAGAAAATAAACAGAGACATAGAGAGACTAACAGAAGTTACAACCAAATGGATTTAACAGATATTTATAGAACATTGCATACTAAAACAAAAGGATAAACCTTCTTCTCAGCACTTCATGGTACCTTATGCAAAATTGACAGTATAATCAGTCACAAAACACGCCGTAACAGATACAGGATTATAGAAATAATCCCATGCATCCTATCAGATCCCATCTGGTCTTCAATAACAACAATAACAACAGAAAGCCTACATATACATGGAAGTTGAACAAATCTCTACTCAATGACAAATTGGTCAAGGAAGAAATAAAGAAATTAAGGACTTCTTAGAATTTATTGAAAATGAAGATATAACGTACCCAAACTTATGGGACACAATGAAAGCTGTGCTAAGAGGAAAACTCATAGCTCTGAGTGCCTGCAGAAAGAAACAGGAGAGAGCATACATAAGTAGCTTGACAGCACAACTAAAAGCTCTAGAACAAAAAGAAGCAAATACACCCAGGAGGAGTAGAAGACAGGAAATAATCAAACTCAAGACTGAAATCAAACAAGTAGAAACAAAAAGGGACTATACAAAGAATCAACAAAACCAGGAGCTGGTTCTTTGAGAAAATCAAAAAGATAGATAAACCCTTAGCCAGACTAACCAGAGAACACAGAGAGTGTATCCAAATTAACAAAATCAGAAATGAAAAGGGATACATAACAACAGAATCAGAGGAAATTAAAAAAAATCATCATATCCCACTACAAAAGCCTATATTCAAGAAAACTGAACAATCTAGAGGAAATGGACAATTTCCTAAACAGATACTAGTTACCAAAGTCAAATCAGGAACAAATAAACCATCTAAATAACCCCATAACTCCTAAAGAAATAAAAGCAGTTATTAAAAGTCTCACAACCAAAAAGAGCCCAGGACCAGAAGGGTTCAGTGCAGAATTCTATCAGACCTTCATTGAAGACCTCATACCAATTTTCTCCAAACTATTCCACAAAATAGAAACAGAAGGAGCACTACAAACTTCCTTCTATGAAGCCACAATTACTCTTACAACTAAACCACACAACGACACAACAAAGAAAGAGAACTTCAAACTAATTTCCCTTACAAATATTGATGCAAAAATACTCAATAAAATTCTTGAAAACTGAATGCAAGAACACATCAAAATGATTATCCATCATGATTAAGTAGGCTTCATCCCAGAGATGTAGGGATGGCCCAATATACGGAAGTCCATCAACATAATGCATGTATAAAGAAACTCAAAGATAAGAAACACAAGATCATTTCATTAGATGCTGAGAAAGCATTTGATAAAATTCAACACCCTTTCATGATAAAAGTCCTGGAAAGATCAGCAATTCAAGGCCCATACCTAAACATAGTAAAAGCAATATATGGGAAACCAGTAGCTAAAATGAAACTAAATGGAGAGAAATTTGAAGCAATCCCACTAAAATCAGAGACTAGACATAGTTGCCCACTCTCTCCCTACTTATTCAATATAATACTCAAAGTTCTAGCCAGACCAATCAGACAATGAAAGGAGGTCAAAGGGATACAAATTGGAAAAGAAGAAATAAAAATATCACTATTTGCAGATGATATGAGAGTGTATTTACATGACCCCAAAGTTCCACCAGAGAACTATTTAACCTAATAAACAATTTCAGCAAATTGTTGGTGTATAAAATTAACTCAAACAAATCAGTAGCCTTCCTCTACTCAAAGGATAAACAGGCTGAGAACGAATTTAGGGAAATGACACCCTTCACAATAGTCCCAAATAATATAAAATATCTTGGTGTGACTTTAACCGAGCAAGTGAAAGATCTGTATGGCAAGAACTTAAAGTCTCTGTAGAAAGAAACTGAAGAAGATCTCAGAAGATGGCAAGATCTCCCAGGGTCATTTTTAATATAGTAAAAATGGCCATTTTGCCAAAAGCAATCTGCATTTTCAATGCAATCCCCATCAAAATTCCTACTCAATTCTTTACAGAGATAGAAAGCAATTTGCAAATTCACTTGGAATAACAAAAAACCCAGGATAGCAAAAACTATACTAAAAATAAAAGAAGTTCTGGGGGAATCACCATCCATGACTTCAAGCAGTATGACAGAGCAATAGTGATAAGAAATGTATGTATGGTATTGGCACAGAGACAGGCAGGTAGATCAGTGGAATAGAATTGAAAACCCACAAATGCAAAGGAGACAAAACCATCCAATGGAAGAAAGCTAGCATTTTCAAGAATTGATGCTGGTTCAACTGGAGGTCAGCATGTAGAAGAATGCAAATTGATCCATTTTTGTCACCCTGTACAAAGCTTAAGTCCAAGTGGATCAAGGACATCCACATCAAAGCAGATACACTCAAACTAATAGAAAATAAAGTTGGGAAGAATCTTGAACACATGGACACTGGAGAAAATTTCCTGAACAAAACACCAATGACTTATGCTCTTAGATCAAGAATCGACAAATGGGATCTCATAAAACTGCAAAGCCTCTGTAAGGCAAAAGACACTGTCATTAGGACAAAATGGCAACCAACAGATTAGGAAAATATCTTTACCAATTCTACATCTGATACAGGGCTTATATCCAAAATATACAAAGAACTCAATAAGTTAGATTCCAGAGAGCCAAATAGCCCTATTAAAAAATGGGGTACAGAGCTAAAGAAAACATTCTCAACTGAGGATTATCGAATGGCCATAAACCACCTAAAGACATGTTCAACACACTTAGTGATCAGGGAAATGAAAATCAAAGCAATGCTGACCAGACTGGCCTCAAACTCAGAGATCCACCTGCCTAGGCCACTACTCAGCAATGTGTATCCAAGATTGCCTTCAAACTCATGAGGAACCTATTGCCTTCCCATCCTTAAGCAAATCCTGCCAGTGTGCCCCACAAGAACCAGTATTTTGTTGTTTTTTGTTTGTTTGTTTTTTTATCTTTATTAACTTGAGTAATTTCTTATTTATATTTCTATTATTATTCCCCTTCCGGTTTCCGGGCCAACATCCCCCTCCCCTCCTATATGGGTGTTCCCCTCCCCATCCTTCCCCCATTACCAACCTCCACCCAACAATCACGTTCACTGGGGGTTCAGTCTTGGCAGGACCAAGGGCTTCCCCTTCCACTGATGCTCTTACTAGGCTATTCATTGCTACCTATACAGTTGGAGCCGAGTGTGAGTCCATGTATAGTCTTTGGGTAGTGGCTTAGTCCCTGGAAGCTCTGGTTGCTTGGCATTGTTGTTCATATGGGGTCTCGAGCCCCTTCAAGCTCTTCCAGTCCTTTCTCTGAGTCCTTCAATGGGGGTCCCGTTCTCAGTTCAGTGGTTTGCTGCTGGCATTTGCCTATGTATTTGCTGTATTCTGGGTGTGTCTCTCAGGAGAGATCTACATCCGGTTCCTGTCAGCCTGCACTTCTTTGCTTCATCCATCTTATCTAGTTTGGTGCCTGTATATGTATGGGTCACATGTGGGGCAGGCTCTGAATGGGTGTTACTTCTGTGTCTGTTCTAATCTTTGCCTCCTTATTCCCTTCCAAGGGTATGCTTGTTCCCCTTTTAAACAAGGAGTGAAGCATTCACATTTTGGTCACCCTTCTTGAGTTTCATGTGTTCTGTAATTCTAGGGTAATTCGAGCATTTGGGCTAATAGCCATTTATCAATGAGTGTGTACCATGTGTGTTTTTCTGTGATTGGGTTACCTCACTCAGGATGATATTTTCCAGTTCCCTCCATTTGCCTATGAATTTCATAAAGTCATTGTTTTTGATAGCTGAGTAATACTCCATTGTGTAGATGTACCACATTTTCTGTATCCATTCCTCTGTTGAAGGGCATCAGGGTTCTTTCCAGCTTCTGGCTATTATACATAAGCCTGCTATGAACATAGTGGAGCATGTGTCTTTATTATATGTTGGGGCATCTTTTGGGTATATGCCCAGGAGAGGTATAGCTGGATCCTCAGGCAGTTCAATGTCCAATTTTCTGAGGAACCTCCAGACTGATTTCCAGAATAGTTGTACCAGTCTGCAATCCCACCAACAATGGAGGAGTGTTCCTCTTTCTCCACATCCTCGCCAGCATCTGCTGTCACCTGAGTTTTTGATCTTAGCCATTCTGACAGGTGTGAGGTGGAATCTCAGGGTTGTTTTGATTTGCGTTTCCCTTATGACTAAAGATGTTGAACATTTCTTTAGGTGTTTCTCAGCCATTCGGCATTCCTCAGATGTGAATTCTTTGTTTAGCTCTGAACCCCATTTTTTAATAGGGTTATTTGTCTCCCTGCGGTCTAACTTCTTGAGTTCTTTGTATATTTTGGATATAAGCCCTCTTTCTGTTGTAGGATTGGTAAAGATCTTTTCCCAATCTGTTGGTTGCCATTTTGTCCTAATCACAGTGTCCTTTGCCTTACAGAAGCTTTGCAGTTTTATGAGATCCCATTTGTCGATTCTTGATCTTAGAGCATAAGCCATTGGTGTTTTGTTTAGGAAATTTTCTCCAGTGCCCATGTGTTCCAGATGCTTCCCCACTTTTTCTTCTATTAGTTTGAGTGTATCTGGTTTGATGTGGAGGTCCTTGATCCACTTGGACTTAAGCTTTGTACAAGGTGATAAGCATGGATCGATCTGCATTCTTCTACATGTTGACCTCCAGTTGAACCAGCACCATTTGCTAAAAATGCTATCTTTTTTTCCATTGGATGGTTTTGGCTCCTTTATCAAAAATCAAGTGACCATAGGTGTTTGGGTTCATTTCTGGGTCTTCAATTCTATTCCATTGGTCTGTCTGTCTGTCTCTGTACCAATACCATGCAGTTTTTATCACTATTGCTCTGTAATACTGCTTGAGTTGAGGGATAGTGATTCCCCCAGAAGTCCTTTTATTGTTGAGGATACTTTTAGCTATCCTGGGTTTTTTGTTATTCCAGATGAATTTGGAAATTGTTATGTCTAACTCTCTGAAGAATTGGATTGGTTTTTGATGGTGACTGAATTGAATCTGTAGATCGCTTTTGGTAAAATGGCCATTTTTATTATATTAACTGCCAGTCCATGAGCATGGGAGATCTTTCCATCTTCTGAGGTCTTCTTCAATTTCTTTCTTCAGAGTCCTGAAGTTCTTATTGTACAAATCTTTCACTTGCTTGGTTAAAGCCACACCGAGGTATTTGATATTATTTGGGACTATAATGAAGAGTGTCGTTCCCTAATTTCTTTCTCGGCTTGTTTCTCTTTTGTGTAGAGGAAGGCTACTGATTTATTTGAGTTGATTTTATACCAAGCCACTTTGCTAAAGTTATCAGCTTTAGTGGTTCTCTGGTGGAACTTTTGGGATCACTTAAATATACTATCATATCATCTGCAAATACTGATATTTTGACTTCTTCTTTTCCAATCTGTATCCCCGTGATCTCCTTTTTTTTTTTGTCTGATTGCTCTGGCTAGAACTTCAAGAACTATATTGAATAAGTAGAGCGTGGGCAGCCTTGTCTAGTACCTGATTTTAGTGGGATTGTTTCAAGTTTCTCTCCATTTAGTTTAATGTTAGTGACTGGTTTGCTGTATATGGCTTTTACTATGTTTAGGCATGGGCCTTGAATTCCTATTCTTTCCAGGACTTTTATCATGAAGGGGTGTTGAATTTTGTCAAATGCTTTCTCAGCATCTAATGAAATGATCATGTGGTTTTGTTCTTTCAGTTTGTTTATATAATGGATCACGTTGATGGTTTTCCGTATATTAAACCATCCCTGCATGCTTGGTATGAAGCCTACGTGATCATGGTGGATGATTGTTTTGATGTGCTCTTGGATTCGGTTTGCCAGAATTTTATTGAATATTTTTGCGTCGATATTCATAAGGGAAATTGGTCTGAAGTTCTCTTTCATTGTTGGGTCTTTGTGTGGTTTAGGTACAAGAGTAATTTTGGCTTCATAGAAGGAATTCAGTAATGCTCCATCTGTTTCAATTTTGTGGAATAGTTTGGATAGGATTGGTATGAGGTCTTCAATGAAGGTCTGATAGAATTCTGCACTAAACCCGTCTGGACCTGGGCTCTTTTTGGTTGGGAGACCTTTAGTGACTGCTTCTATTTCGTTAGAAGTTATGAGTTTGTTTAAATGGTTTATCTGTTCCTGATTTAACTTTGGTACCTGCTATCTGTCTAGAAAATTGTCCATTTCCTTCAGATTTTCAAGTTTTGTTGAATATAGGCTTTTGTAGTAGGATCTGATGATTTTTTTTAATTTCCTCTAATTCTGTAGTTATGTCTCCCTTTTCATTTCTGATTTTGTTAATTTGGACACACTCTCTGTGTCCTCTCATTTGTCTGGCTAAGGGTTTATCTATCTTGTTGATTTTCTCAAAGAACCAACTTTTGGTTCTGTTGATTCTTTCTATGGTCCTTTTTGTTTCTACTTGGTTGATTTCAGCTCTGAGTTTGATTATTTCCTGCCTTCTACTCCTCCTGGGTGTATTTGCTTCTTTTTGTTCTAGAACTTTTAGGTGTGCTGTCAAGCTGCTGACATATGCTCTCTCCTGTTTCTTTCTGCAGGCACTCAGAGTTATGAGTTTTCCTCTTAACACAGCTTTCATTGTGTCCCATAAGTTTGGGTATGTTGTACCTTCATTTTCATTAAATTCTAAGAAGTCTTTAATTTCTTTCTTTATTTCTTCCTTGACCAGGTTATCATTGAGTAGAGCATTGTTCAACATCCACGTATATGTGGGCGTTCTTCCCTTATTGTTATTGAAGACCAGCTTTACCCTGTGGTGTTCTGAAAGGACGCATGGGATTATTTCTATCTTGCTTTATCTGTTGAGGCCTGTTTTATGACCAATTATATGATCAAATTTGGTGAAAGTACCATGAGGTGCTGAGAAGAATGTATATCCTTTTGCTTTAGGATAGAATGTTCTATAAATATCTGTTAAAACCATTTGGTTCATGACTTCTCTTAGTCTGTCTACGTCTCTGTTTAACTTCTGTTTCGATGACCTGTCTATTGATGAGGGTGGAGTGTTGAAATCTCCTACTATTATTGTGTGAGGTGCAGTGTGCTCTGAGCTTTAGTAAGGTTTCTCTTATGTATGTAGTTGTCCTTGTATTATGGAGCATAGATATTTAGGATTGAAGTTCATCTTGGTACATTTTTCCTTTGATGAATATGAAGTGTCCTTCCATAACTTTTTTGATGACTTTTAGTTGAAAATCGATTTTATTCGATATTAGAATGGCTACTCCAGCTTGCTTCTTCAGGTTTTCCAGCCTTTCACTCTGAGGTACTGTCTGTCTTTGTCTCTGAGGTGTGTTTCCTGTAGGCAGCAGAATGCAGGGTCCTCATTGCATATCCAGTTTGTTAATCTATGTCTTTTTATTGGGGAGTTGAGACTATTGATGTTGAGAGATATTAATGAATAGTGATTATTGCTTCCTGTTATATTCATATTCGGATGTGAGATTATGTTTGTGTGCTTTTCGTCTCCTTGTTTTGTTGCCAAGACGATTAGTTTCTTGCTTTTTCTAGGGTGAAGCTTGCCTCCTTATGTTGGGCTTTACCATTTATTATCTTTTGTAGGGCTGGATTTGTAGAAAGATATTGTGTAAATTTGGTTTTGTCATGGAGAATATCTTGGTTTCTCCATCTATGTTAATTGAGAGTTTTGCAGGATACCGTAACCTGGGCTGGCATTTGTGTTCTCTTAGGGTCTGTATGACATCTGTCCAGGATCTTCTGGCTTTCATAGTCTCTGGCGAAAAGTCTGGAGTGATTCTGATAGGTCTGCCTTTATATGTTACTTGACCTTTTTCCCTTACTGCTTTTAATATTCTTTCTTTATTTTGTGCATTTGTGCTTTTGACTATTATGTGATGGGAGGAGTTTCTTTTCTGGTCCAATCTATTTGGAGTTCTGTAGGCTTCTTGTATGTTTATGGTCATCTCTTTCTTTAGGTTAGGGAAGTTTTCTTCTATGATTTTGTTGAAGATATTTACTGGTCCTTTGAGCTGGGAGTCTTCACTCTCTTCTATACCTATTCTCATTAGGTTTGATCTTCTCATTGAGTCCTGGATTTCCTGTATGTTTTGGACCAGTAGGTTTTTCGTTCTACATTATCTTTGACAGTTGTGTCGATGATTTCTGTGGAATCTTCTGCTCCTGAGATTCTCTCTTCTATCTCTTGTATTCAGTTGGTGATGCTTGTATCTATGGCTCCTTGTCTCTTCCTTTGGTTTTCTATATCCAGGGTTGTTTCCCTTAGTGCTTTCTTTATTGCTTCTATTCCCATTTTTAATTCATTCAACTGTTTGATTGTGTTTTCCTGGAATTCTTTCAGGGATTTTTGTGATTCCTTTCTATAGGCTTCTACTTGTTTATTTATGTTTTCCTGCATTTCTCTAAGGGAGTTCGTCATGTTTTTCTTGAAGTCCTCCAGCATCATGATCAAATGTGATTTCAAATCTACATCTTGCTTTTCTGGTGTGTTTGGATATTCAGTGTTTGCTTTGGTGGAAGAATTGGGCTCTGATGATGCCATGTAGTCTTGGTTTCTGTTGTTTGGGTTCCTGTGCTTGCCTCTCGCCATCAGGTTGTCTCTGGTGTTAGCTTGTTCTGCTATTTCTGACAGTGGCTAGCCCTTCCTATAGACCTGTGTGTCAGGAGTGCTGTAGACCTGTTTTCCTGTTTTCTTTCAACCAGTTATGGGAACAGAGTGTTCTGCTTTCAGGTGGGTAGTCTTTCCTGTCTACTGGTCTTCAGCTCTTCCTGTGGGCCTGTGTCCTTAGTCCACCAGGCAGGTCACTTGGAACAGAACAGTTGGTCTTACCTGTGGTCCTGCGGCTCAAATTCCTCGTGGGGGCTGCTTTTGAGCTCTCCATGAGGGTGGCAACCAGGAGGGCCTGTGCCGACTTTTTCGGGAGACCCAGTGCACTGGGGTTCCAGATGGTGTTAGGTGTTTTCCTCTGGCATCAGAAATGTTGGCAGAGTGTAGTCTCTTCTGGCTTCCCAGGCATGTCTGCCCCTCTGAAGGTTTAGCTCTCCCTCCCAAGGGATTTGGGTGCAGAGAACTGTTGATCCAGTCCCTTTAGGTCCTGGCGGTGTCTGGAGCGCAGGGGACCTGCCGCTTAAGTGCGCCTATCTTCCGGTTCCCAGAGGCCAAGTTTCCTCTTGGGCTAGGGATGTCAACAGGAGTGGCCAGTATTGGTGGTCTCTCCTGCTCTGTGGTCTCAGGAGTGTCCACCTGTCCGGGCAGTGAGCTCTCTTCCCCCAAGGAGTTTGGGAGCAGTGAGCTTTGGGCCCGGATCAGAGAGCTTGTGGCTCCAGCTAAAAATAGGAAGTGTCTGGTCCCAGAGGAATTTTGCTTCTGTGTGTCCTGAGACCACCAGGCAGATCACTTGGAGCAGAAAAGTTGGTCTTACCTTTGTTCCCGTGGCTCATGTTTGCTCATAGGGGGCTGCTTTTGAGCTCTCGGTGAGGGCGGCAACCAGGAGGGCCTGCGCCCCCTTTTCTGGGAGCCCCCGTGCACTGGGGTTCCAGATGGCTTTAGGTGTTTTCCTCTGGAGTCAAAAATGTGGACAGAGTGTAGTCTCTTCTGGCTTCCCAGGCGTGTCTACCCCTCTGAAGATTTAGCTCTCCCTCCCAAGGGATTTGGGTGCAGAGAACTGTTGATCCAATCCCTTTAGGTTTAGGCGGTGTCTGGAGCACAGGGGACCTGCCACTTAAGTGCCCTTGTCTTCCACAACCAGTTTTTTTTAAACTGATAATAAACAATACAGAACTTTTTAAAGATTTAATTTATTTATTTTATGCAGATGAGTACAATGTAGCTGCCCTTAGACACATCTGATCCCATGGATCCCACTGTGAGCCAACATGGTTGTTTGCTGGGAATTGATCTCTTAACCACTGAGCCATCTTGTCATTCTCCCAGACATTTATTTTAAGCAATACTTTGATAGTAAGACGATTTAACATTTATTTTTCAATTTTGTCTTTTATTGAAAATAGATTTTTGTCTCATCTAATTTATCATTAGTTTCCTTTTCCTCTATTCATTCCAGTTCCTCCTCATTTCCTGTCCCAGTCAGATCTTCTTTTCTGTCTCTCATTACAAAACAGACTTCTAAAGGATGATGATAAAATAAAATACAATAAGGTAAAACAAAAACTAACATATCAGAATTGGACAAATGAAACAGAATGAAAAGAGCTCAAGAGACCCGCGGATCCCGGCCCGCAGCAGCTCTCTGCTCCCAAACCCCGTGGGAGAGAGACCTCACCGCCTGATCAGGTGGGCACCCCTGAGGCTGCAGAGTGGAGGAGACCACCAACACTGCCCACCCCTGCCCACATCCCTGGCCCAAGAGGCAACTGTATAAGGCCTCTGGGTTCCCGTAGGGGAGGGCCCAGGGGCGGCAGGATCCCTGCGCCTGAGACACCGCCGGAACCTGAAGGAAACAGACCGGATAAACAGTTCTCTGCACCCAAATCCCGTGGGAGGGAGAGCTAAACCTTCAGAGAGGCAGACACGCCTGGGAAACCAGAAGAGACTGCACTCTGGGCACATCCAGACGCCAGAGGAAAACACCAAACGTCATCTGGAACCCTGGTGCACGGAGGCTCCCGGAAAGAGCGGCGCAGATCTTCCCAGTTGCTGCCGCCGCGGAGAGGACTTGAGCAGTACCCCACGAGCAAACTTGAGCCTTGGAACCACAGGTAGGACCAACTTTTCCCCTGCAAGAAACCTGCCTGGTGAACTCAAGACACAGGCCCACAGGAACAGCTGAAGACCTGTAGAGAGGAAAAACTACACGCCCGAAAGCAGAACACTCTGTCCCCATAACTGGCTGAAAGAAAACAGGAAAACAGGTCTACAGCACTCCTGACACACAGGCTTATATGACAGTCTAGCCACGGTCAGAAATAGCAGAACAAAGTAACACTAGAGATAATCTGATGGCGAGAGGCAAGCGCAGGAACCCAAGCAACAGAAACCAAGACTACATGGCATCATCGGAGCCCAATTCTCCCACCAAAGCAAACACGGAATATCCAAACACACCAGAAAAGCAAGATCTAGTTTCAAAATCATATTTGATCATGATGCTGGAGGACTTCAAGAAAGACATAAAGAACTCCCTTAGAGAACAAGTAGAAGCCTACAGAGAGGAATCGCAAAAATCCCTGAAAGAATTCCAGGAAAACACAATCAAACAGTTGAAGGAATTAAAAATGGAAATAGAAGCAATCAAGAAAGAACACATGGAAACAACCCTGGACATAGAAAATCAAAAGAAAAGACAAGGAGCTGTAGATACAAGCTTCACCAACAGAATACAAGAGATGGAAGAGAGAATCTCGGGAGCAGAAGATTCCATAGAAATCATTGACTCAACTGTCAAAGATAATGTAAAGCGGAAAAAGCTACTGGTCCAAAACATACAGGAAATCCAGGACTCAATGAGAAGATCAAACCTAAGGATAATAGGTATAGAAGAGAGTGAAGACTCCCAGCTCAAAGGACCAGTAAATATCTTCAACAAAATCATAGAAGAAAACTTCCCTAACCTAAAAAAAGAGATACCCATAGGCATACAAGAAGCCTACAGAACTCCAAATAGATTGGACCAGAAAAGAAACACCTCCCGTCACATAACTGTCAAAACACCAAACGCACAAAATAAAGAAAGAATATTAAAAGCAGTAAGGGAAAAAGGTCAAGTAACATATAAAGGCAGACCTATCAGAATCACACCAGACTTTTCGCCAGAAACTATGAAGGCCAGAAGATCCTGGACAGATGTCATACAGACCCTAAGAGAACACAAATGCCAGCCCAGGTTACTGTATCCTGCAAAACTCTCAATTAACATAGATGGAGAAACCAAGATATTCCATGACAAAACCAAATTTACACAATATCTTTCTACAAATCCAGCACTACAAAGGATAATAAAGGGTAAAGCCCAACATAAGGAGGCAAGCTATACCCTAGAAGAAGCAAGAAACTAATCGTCTTGGCAACAAAACAAAGAGAATGAAAGCACACAAACATAACCTCACATCCAAATATGAATATAACAGGAAGCAATAATCACTATTCCTTAATATCTCTCAACATCAATGGCCTCAACTCCCCAATAAAAAGACATAGATTAACACACTGGATACGCAATGAGGACCCTGCATTCTGCTGCCTACAGGAAACACACCTCAGAGACAAAGACAGACACTACCTCAGAGTGAAAGGCTGGAAAACAACTTTCCAAGCAAATGGTCAGAAGAAGCAAGCTGGAGTAGCCATTCTAATATCAAATAAAATCAATTTTCAATTAAAAGTCATCAAAAAAGATAAGGAAGGACACTTCATATTCATCAAAGGAAAAATCCACCAAGATGAACTCTCAATCCTCATCTTCGATTGGTTTATATACAAGTGTGCAATTTCTAGGCTTGAAAGTAAAATGATGCTATCTGGTGCTGGATAGAGGAGCCTTATTTTTTATTATGGCAGCTTGCTATTTTTGTAACATGGTGATTTGGTTGAACACAATAAAGTACAGTAGTAACTGATCTCCCCCTCTTCCTGGATGAGTGAGGAGATGATTAAATGTTGATGTCAGCATCCATGAGCATATTCAGATGAGCTTCTGCTTCTGTTGAAAAGGATGCTGTGTTTGATTGTGGTCTGAAGCTTTGAAGCACTACTTGGCATCTCCTTCCTTGGAGGTCTCACTGTTTAAACATAACAGATTTGATAGCTTGTTGGTAAGGTGAGGTCCAGCTTGTCTCCACTAGGTCATCTTCATGTGAATCCGGTGGTTATACGGTTTTGTTCTAGGGATATTTCATTTTTTTAATAACGGTTTTAGCTGACATTCATGGAGAGAATGAATCCTTAGAAGTGTGCCACTAGTGAAAGGAAATCCTGTCTAGAGTATGTTTCTTTACAAAGCTGTGTCACACCATCCTTTGGGCCCTCTGCTGGAAAAGTAGAATCAAGTCTCAAATAATGCCTTTTAAATTGTATCCTCTAGTATTATAGATGTAGGACAGTACTGTATCATACCTCTGTGGATGTAAAATAGCTTGTACCTGCTTTATGATACGTAGTAGTGACCGTGCTTTATCAGAGCTGTTTTTAATGATGTTGCTCAGAATGTTTTCTTTCCAGATGATGATTGAGAAGCTAATTTAAAAAAAATGGTGCCAGGTACCACAAGAGTAACAGAACTGTGCTGTTTTCTCGGGTTTTGTTTTTTTACTTTTTTTTTTTAATGGAGTATGCTGGATGTCTCTACAGTTTTGTTCAGATGACTGCAGAACCTGGAAAAGCTGTTGCTGCTGTTGATGCATAACACACTGCTATTATTGGTCTTTTTATATAAATATAAATATATATATATATACAGATAAAAAAAAAAGAAAGAAAAGAGCTCAAGAGAAGGCAAAAGAGAGACCAGCCCATTCGCCCACTCAGAAATGTCATCAAAACAGTAAACTGGAAACCATGATACATACACAGAGGACCTGGTGCAGACCCATGAAGATCCTTACAGCTGCCTTAGTCTCCGCAAATTCATATGTTCTTTGACTACGTTCATTTAGAAGGCTTTGATTTTTTTATGTTCTCCATCCACTCTGGGTCTTGCAAACTTTCTGCCTTCTCTTCTGCAGGGTGATGTAGACAATCATGTTTAGGACTAAACGTGTTCTAACATCTCTCACTCTCTGCTTACTTTCTGGTTGTGAGTTCTGTATTTGTTCCCATTTGCTGCAAGAGGAAGCTTCTCTGAAGATGGCTGAGCAAGGCATTAATCTATGAGTACAATAGATGTCACTAGGAGTCATATTATTGCTCCTTTTTATAAAGAACAATAGTACTTTGTTTTACCCTAGCTCCCTGAGCTATCTACTCTCATGTTCTTGGACACCCAAACAGTACTGATTACTCCCATGAGCTTTGTGCTACCATTGCTGTGGTGGTTATTCTCGGTAGTCAAATTAACTCTATCTGGAATGAACTACAGTCCAGAAATAGAAGGCACATCTGTGACCCAGATCTTGAGGTGGGAATAGCACACATTCTTAATCCAGATCAACACATGCCTTTAATCCAGATCTTGAGGTACACCTTTAATCATGGTCACACCTTCTGCTGGAGGACTATATAAGAGCCATGGAATAAGGAAGGGTTTATTCCTTCTTTGACTGTCAGCACATCTATTGCAGCCTACTTCTTCAGGATTCCTGCTTATACAGAAGACTGGTTGAAACATTCAGCCTTATAGGACTGAACAACTACTAGTTTCTTGTACTTTCCATTCACAGCTGCCCATTGTTGAGTTAGCTGGACTGTTGAGTTAGTTGGACTTCAGCCTGTAAATCATTCCTATAAATTCTCTTTATATATATATATATATATATATATATATATATATATATATATATATATATATATATATTCATTCCATAGTTCTGTAACTCTAGAAAGCCCTGCCCTGACTAATACAAGACATCATTGCCGATCAGAATGTTTGTTGGGTTGGTGTTTACATTTTTCTTTTGGAAGTATGCAGAGAACCTCTACCAAAAAACTCTAGAACACATAACATAGAACACGTAGGCACTGCACTAGCTCAACTTCTCCATGGTTAGTGATTTGTGTAGATGTTGTATTCGGCAATAGGGTCTTCCTGGCAGTTTATGGAAATCAATCTGTAGACTTGGTAGCAGCCTGGGTTTTTGAAGATTACAATGGGACATCCCTTTGGCCAACAACTCAATGAGATATATGTGATCTTCCTTGCCCCCAGGAACTGTTATGCCCAGATCATGAGACCCTCCCCACCTCTAAGAGACCACCAAGCACCACAACTCCAAGGCAAGCACACAAGAGACTTTATTCAAGTTTGGACTCAGGTCACAAACCTTCCTGATGCAATAGGTTAGGAAAGAGACACCCAAGTGTAGGGGCTTAGGGTTTATATAGGGAAAAACTTGCAAGCAGGGGCTTCCAAGCCTAGGCATTACATGATTGGGTATGTGGGTAAAGAAATGTTGGCATTTAAAGTGATTGGTGCACAGCATCTGTTCAAACTACAAGGAGAGACCACACATCAAAAAGGGACATCTTGGCCTGGGAAAAACTCATGTTTTCTTAACTCATCCTGTTATTGTGACAAGTTTATCCTGTTAGTGAGCCGGCCACCGCAGTTATATCTATTTTCAACTGCTGAGAATATCTTATTGTCTTTTTCTTTAGGAGTCCAAGGGTGGGGGCCACGTCACTCTGAGAACAAGTAACTTAAAATGGAGTTTGGAGAGCAAGATGGAGTTTGTCCTGCTATCTTGACCTCTTCAGGATCATCATCCGATAGTAGTCCACAAGGGCAAAGGGAGCAGAGACAAAGAATAGAGGAGGGGCAGTGGTCAGAAGTCCAGAGAGTACATAAGGTAAATGACACCTGGAAAAGGAAGATCAACTTTCCTTCAACTTCAAGGTTTATATAATTTTGGGGACGGGGGTCAGAATATCCAGGATGGGCAAAAGTCATTGACTGAAGACTTATGGTACCCAAATGCATACAGAAGGATATCAGGAATATGAGGTGTTAGCTCAACAGGGTCTCACTGGGAGAAAGGAAGGTGAACCTGTAATCTTGACCAAGGCTATATGACATTCTGCAGATAGAGATGTGTGGGGTTTTTGAACACCCCCAGACAGGGTCAGAGAAGAGAAGCCTGGCCAATGAAGGGAGTCTTCTATTATATATCAAATTCAGAAGCGTATTCTGTGAGAAGTAGTCTTCAACATTAATTAGCAGGGGTTTCCTATAGATGTACCCCAATACTGGCACCTGAAGCTTCTTGTGGTGACAAGAGATGGCTAGTTGGGCTTGGTATCCCCCATTATTTGGTGATTATTTTTGGATCACTGTTGGGAGCTATGCCCTTAAAACCCTCCATTATTGATGTTAATATTATAGTTAGAGTTAAGTAAGATAAAATGGAAAAATGCTAAAATGAAAATATGATGACTGAGTTCATTAAGAAGTCAGGATGAGCTGGAGAGATGGCTCAGTGGTTAAGAGCACCCGACTGCTCTTCCAGAGGTCATGAGTTCAATTCCCAGCAACCACATGGTGGCTCACAACCATCTGTAAAGAGATCCGATGCCCTCTTCTGGTGTATCTGAAGACAGCTACAGTGTACTTATATATAATAAATAAGAAGTCAGGATGATGGAAAATCCCTAGCCAGCTTCAGAAGGCTAATACAAATCTGGTGGTCAGGTTGCCTAATGATACCACAAACTTGTGACCTTCTGAGAAATCAACATTCTGTTGACATCAGTGGATTGCCTGACCACAAGAGCACAGTGTCCTTGGCCTATGTAAATGTTTCCCACTTCACCCCTCCCTCTGTTACCCATGCTATGGTATAAATTCAGCCTTGGGAAAAAAATAAAAAATAAAATTTGTTGCCTTGGGGGATTGGGGATTTAGCTCAGTGGTAGAGCGCTTGCCTAGCAAGTGCAAGGCCCTGGGTTCGGTCCCCAGCTCCAGAAAAAAAAGAAAAAAGAAAAAAAAATTGTTGCCTTGATCGGACTCTTGTCTTGGTGCCCTTCTTCATGTCTCTTGTCTTCCATTCTCTCCTAGGTGGTCCCCAACCTCCACTGACTGCCCCGTGGGTGGGGGCAAACTGATGCCCAGACGTGGGGCTTTCAGGGGTCAAAGAGGAGAGAACCCCACTCACCAGGGAAGGATAGGCCTATCTGTTCATCACAGAAGCACCAGAGAGTAACTTCAGCATGATACAATGCCACAGTACCCGCCGTGAGACAGTCCAGGAGATTATACCACGGCGCATTTCTTAAGGTAAGTGTAAGTGATGGGACAAGCATTCTACAGTCAAATCTTTTATGACAGGGCTCAAGGAGTCACTCAAGATGCAAGAAATTGGGATAAAAAAAGATCTAAAGAAATTCTTAGACTTTGTGGGAAATATTTGTTCACAGTCCCCCCAGGAGGGGACAATTAATGCAAAAAGACGGTGCAGAGTTGGTGATTGTTTTAAAGACTATTATGAGACTTTTGGCCCTGAAAAAATTCCAGTCGCTGCCTTCAGTTACTGGTCTCTTATTAATGATATCCTTAGGACCGCCCCTGAGTGGCCAGACCTTCAACACTTGGTCACAGAAGGAGAGCATTCATTAAGAGAATGTTCTTTGAGGGAGCCTGCCTTCGTCCCCTTTTCTGCTAATCATATTCCAGGAGAGGAGTCAGTTTCTGGCATTAAGTCACTTTCCCTGTCAGTCATCATTGACGTGGAGAGTGCCTCTGATCCTATCCCTGCTAAACCTATCCCCACTAAAAAGACTGCAGCTAATACCCCATAATGCAAAGCCAAAAATCGCCTTTATCTTTCTCTAAGATATAGACAAAAAAAATGAAATCCCCCCCAATGATGAGGTTAAATTAGAGGAGGGAGCTGCCAGTTATGAGTCAGAATGTTACCATGAGCTACCTAAAACTGCCACAATTTCTCTGGCCACAGCCACCTCTCCACCCACCCCCATTTTTCCCTCTGCTGTCTTATGGTGCTTTTGATACTGTTTTTGACTTCTCCCCCATCTCCAGCCCTTGCTGCCAGCTCACTGCCGATGTGGCATCGCTACGTCATATGGTATAAACCAGAAAATAATAAGTACAATTACCTAGAGTCCTTCAAGAATTAGAGGCAGAATTGACTGTTCTGACACCCTCACCTCATCCCCGGCTTAAAGCCTTAGAGCAGGGTAATAATCAAGACAAAAAACATAGGGTTTTGGCCTTTCCTCTCTCCCTAAGGAGTGGGGCTAAGGTCCCTAAGAGACTCCTCCACCTCAGATACCCTAGAAGAAGATGAGGATTTGGTAGCTGAAGAAGACATTAATGAGGAACCTTCCCCCCACCTGACCCAAAGGGAGTGAGAGATGACCCGACAGCCCCTGCGGTGACGAGCTCCGCACACCTAACTTGCCATGCAACCATTATCAGCCCCTAGATTATAAAATTTTTGAAAAGTTTAAAAAAGCAGTATCAAATTATGGCCCTGTAGTCCCATTCACACTGGAACTTCTACAATCCTCCACCGAGAGATGGCTCATGCCAAGAGAGTTTTCTCAGCTCGCCCGAGCCGCGCTCTTGGGAAGTGACTTTGTGCTCTGGAAGTCCGAGATGGCTGAGGAGGTGAAAGAAATAGAAGCTAAAAACCGTACACGTCAAGTCACTAGGTCATGGACAGCAAAAAGATCCTGAGTGAGCCTCCCTTCGACACTCTAGAGACTCAAATGCTTTTCTCCCCTGGTCTCTTGGTTCAAGTTCACCAGGCGTGTCTGACAGCCTGGAAGAAACTTCCTGGAAGAAACTTTAGGGAAAGTTGGCTTTTCCTCTGCGCTTACTAGGGTGCTGCAGGAAGCAGATGAGCCATATAATTCTTTTGTCAGCGGCTTGGCAGAGACAGCTGAGCACTTATTTGGTGTTCAAGAGCCTGAAAACCCCTCTATTAAACGGCTAGCTTTTGAAAATGCCAACCCCCACTTGCCAAGATATTCTCAATCACCACCGTTCAAAACCTCTGGCTGAATATGTGCACCTTTGCTCAGGGGCAGGGACAACCCATGCAACCAGCCTGGCGATTGGGGCTGTTCTTCAAAGTGTGGACCTAAGTAATTCTCAACCAACCTGCTTTAACTGCAAGTCGGTCGGTCATTTCATGCAAGAATACCCCCACCCTCACCCAACTGAGGGACAGAGGAATGCCCCCCCACCGATACGGGCTCCACCAATTGCTTTGTGTCCCCGTTGCCTTAGAGGCAGACATTGGACTAACAAGTGTAAATCCAAGACTGACAGCCAGGGACCCGCCTGTCACCACAGCAGTCGTGAAACCCCCTCCAGGGGAAGCCTCCGGCCTCCACTTTCAAGACAGACCCCGAAGCAATAGGGTTTGTTCCTCATCAAGTCAGCCACCCCTCACCCAATCAATTGCCAATCTCTGTCGAGCCACAAAGAACAGCTCAGGATTGGACCACAGTGCCTCCTCCAGTACAATATTAACACCCAAGGCCATATCCATGGCCATTCATGGACCCCTACCTCCAAATATTCTTGGCCTGGTTCTGGGAAGAGCTTCCCTCTCCCTGAAGGGACTCCAGATCATGCCTGGGGTTATAGACCCTGTCCACCAGGGAGAAATACAGGTCCTGGCCAGAGCCACAGCTGGCATGATAATCATGCCCACACAAGCCATTGTACAGCTGTTGTTTTCTATATCCAGGGTTGTTTCCCTGTGTTCTTTCTTTATTGCTTCTATTTCCATTTTTAGTTTCCCTTAGTGCTTTCTTTATTGCTTCTATTCCCATTTTTAATTCATTCAACTGTTTGATTGTGTTTTCCTGGAATTCTTTCAGGGATTTTTGTGATTCCTCTCTATAGGCTTCTACTTGTTTATGTTTTCCTGCGTTTCTCTAAGGGAGTTCTTCATGTCTTTCTTGAAGACCTCCACCATCATGATCAAATATGATTTTAAATCTAGATCTTGCTTTTCTGGTGTGTTTGGATATTCCGTGTTTGCTTTGGTGGGAGAATTGGGCTCTGATGATGCCATGTAGTCTTGGTTTCTGTTGCTTGGGTTCCTGTGCTTGCCTCTTGCCATCAGATTATCTCTAGTGTTACTTTGTTCTGCTATTTCTGACAGTGGCTAGACCGTCCTATAGGCCTGTGTGTCAGGAGTGCTGTAGACCTGTTTTCCTGTTTTCTTTCAGCCAGTTATGGGGACAGAGTGTTCTGCTTTCGGGCGTGTAGTTTTTCCTATCTACAGGTCTTCAGCTGTTCCTGTGGGCCTGTGTCTTGGAGCAGAAAAGTTGGTCTCACCTGTGGTCCCGTGGCTCAAGTTGCTCGTGGGGGGCTGCTTTTGAGCTCTTGGTGAGGGCGGCAACCAGGAAGGCCTGTGCCCCCTTTTCTGGGAGCCCCCGTGCACTGGGGTCCCAGATGGTGTTAGGTGTTTTCCTCTGCAGTCAGAAATGTGGGCAGAGTGTAGTCTTTCCTGGCTTCCCAGGCCTGTCTGCCCCTCTGAAGGTTTAGCTCTCCCTCCCACGGGATTTGGGTGCAGAGTACTGTTGATCCAGTCCCTTCAGGTCCGGGCTGTGTCTGAAGCGCGGGGGACCTGCAGCTCCAGTGCCCCTATCTTCCGGTTCCCAGAGGCCGTACACAGTTTCCTCTTGGGCCAGGGATGTGGGCAGGGGTGGGCAGTATTGGTGGTCTCTCCCACTCTGCAGTCTCAGGAGTGCCTACCTGTCCGGGGGGTGAGCTCTCTCTCCCAAGGGGTTTGGGAGCAGTGAGCTTCAGGTGCACATCTGTTGTTAATCCCCAAGATGCCAGTCACAAATCCACATTATAAAGATGCCAGAGCCCAAGGAGAGTGAGGGATATCAGAGGTTTTTTGGGCCCAGAAGTTAACCTTCTCTCAGCCTATGCTTACCTTGAGTCTGAATGGAAAAACCTTCCAAGGACTCTTAGACTCTGGGGCTGATGCCACAGTTATTTCTGGCAGGTTCTGACCATTGACTGGCCGTTAACTGACTCCACCTCCCATCTACAGGGAATTGGACACTCTAGAAATCCTCAGGTCAGCACTCAGACCATTAGGTGGACAGATTCAGAAGGAAATTCCAGAACTATGATCCCCTATGTACTACCTGATTTGCCAATAAACCTCTGGGAGAGACATCCTTTCCCAGATGAATGTTTTTATGTGTAGACCTAACAAGGTGGTTATAAAACAGATGCTCACCCAGGAATTCCTACCAGGACAAGGATTGGGGAAACAAGCACAGGATATTTAAAAACAAAACAAAACAATAGTCGTGACACAGAGGCTAGATAGAAGAGGTTTAGGATCCTCTCCTTCACATTTTCCGTAGTGGCCTCAGTCATGATCCCCAGGTTGATGCAGAAAAGGTCTCTTGGAGAGATACTGTCCCCATCTGGGTTGATCAGTGGCCAACAACTCAGGAAAAATTGGTTGCTACAAGACAATTAGTGCAGGAACAATTAGCATCTGGCCACATTGAGCCATCCTCTTTCCCCTGATATACCCCAATCTTTGTTATTAGGAAAAAGTCTGGAAAATGGAGACTCTTACAAGATCTCCGTGTGGTAAATAACGTTATGATACCTATCGGAGCACTACAACCTGGTCTTTCATCTCCTACTGCCATACCTGCCGAATTCTTTAAAATTATTATTGATTTAAAAGATTGTTTCTTTACTATATCTTCATCCAGAAGATTGTCACCATTTTGCATTTAGCATTCCCCAAGTTAATTTCCGGGGACCCATGGACCGCTTTCATTGGTGGGTCCTTCCTCAGGGCATGGCTAACAGTCCTACCCTGGCTCAAAAAATAGTAGCCCATGTAATTCAGCCTGTCAGAAGAGCCTGGCCACAGATATACCTCCTTCATTACATGGATGATATTTTGCTGGCTGCTCCTGACCAGCAGCAAGCCCTTTCATACTTTCGACATCTTCAGGAGGCACTCAGCTCCCAGGGGCTTAAAATCTCCCCTGAAAAGATTCAAATACAAGACTCTATTCCTATCTGGGGTATGACCTTGAGCTAGAACAGATCCGTACCCCCAAAGTTGAGCTCCAGCTCTCATCCCTTAAATCTTTACATGACTTTCAACAATTACTTAGAAAGCTTCAATTCATTCACCTCTATTTAAAGATTCCCCCCGAGGCTTTAGTCCCTCTCAATGAACTTCTTTCAGGAGATTCTCATCCCTTGTCCTCCCGAGCTCTCACCCCACAGGCCATCTCAGCAGTACAACAGATAGGTCAAGCTATTTCCTCTCAGGTCTCATTTCAGATGTATTATGCTGCTCCCCTATATTTTATTGTTTGTGCTACCACACATACCCAAGTGGGAGTCTTTTGGCAACAACCCTGGGCTCCCAAAGAAAAAGAACACCCTCTATTATGGGAATGTCTGCCCTCCAGTCCAAACAAGGTTTTGGCCACCTACACCTATTACTCCATATCTGCTGCTTTGATTATAAAAGGAAAAAAATGTTCAGACAGTATTTTGGATACTATCAGACCCCGACACTATCATTGTCCCCATATATTTCAGAACAAGTTGACTGGCTACTTCAGTCCAATGACGATTGGGCCATAGCTTGCACCTCTTTTGCAGGAACCATAGATAATCATTATTCAAATGACCCCTTATACAATTCATAAAATACACTCCTTGACCTTTCCTAAAGTTACCTCTAAAACCCCGTTATGTGAAGGTACCTTGGTATTTACAGATGGTTCCTCAACTGGCAATGCTGCCTGTGTTATACAGGAACAAGTTACCACGATACGGTCCCCATATTCCTCTGCTCAGCTTGTAGAGTTGTTTGCAGTACTCCAGGTTTTTAAAATATTAGCAACAACCCCATTTAATTTACATACTGAGAGGGACTATGTGGCCCATTCCATTCCAGTATTAGAAACGGTGCCATATATCACCTACTGCTTCCTAGTTGTTTGGAGAAATTCAATGCCTATTATTAAGAGGACAGAGACATTTTTCATGAGACACTTGAGGGCCCACTCTCGTCTGGGCAGCCTTCTGTCCAAAGGGAATGCCCTGGCTGATGAGGCCACCTGTATTACATTCCCTGCCCTTATAAACCCCATAGATCAGGCAAATCGGGCTCATGCTCTACACCATCTAAATGCCTCCACCTTGTGTCAGATGTTTAAGATCTCTAGAGATCAAGCAAGGGAAATAGTTAAGTCCTGTGGAGGGTGTGCTACCTTGCTGCCAGTTCCCCACTTGGGGGTCAACCCCCGGGAATTGGTCCCCAACGAAAGATGGAAATGGATGTCACCTACCTTCCCTCTTTTGGGAGGTTAAAATATCTTCATGTCACCATAGATACTTACAGTGGATTCATTCATGCATCCCCCCTCTCAGGAAAAGTGTCACATGATGTGATCACCCACACTTTACAGTGTATAGCTACTACACAGAAGCCACAGTTTATCAAAACTGGCAATGGACTTGGACACACAGGAGCTAAATTTCAACAATTTTGTGCCCAGTTTGACATCAAACATGTCACAGGCATCACATATAATCCACAGGGCCAGGGCATAATAGAGCAAGCCCATCAGACCTTGAAAAACATGCTTCAATGTTTAACAACAGTCACAGATGCCTATTCTCCTCTAACGCCTTGAAATAGGCTCATTCATGCCTTCTTTGTAGTTAATTTCCTATCCCTAGAACTTGAGGGTCGGTCTGCCGCTGACCATTTGTGGCATCCTAGATCACAAGATTCCCATGCATTGGTACAATGGAAGGATCCCCTCATAGAACAGTGGAAAGGACCAGACCCTGTCCTCATCTGGGAACAAGGATCCGCCTGTGTTTATGATAAAGAAAATGCTGGCCCAAGATTGCTGCCAGAGAGGTTTCTGAGGGCTATTAATCCACCCTTGTCCAGAAAGGAGCAGTTGTCTCCTCCTGAGACTTCTTTTTCTCTTGCAGATGCTGATCCTCCAATTGTTCCTGATGACTCTTGCCTGGACTATCATGACCACCAAGCCATCATTGCCTTTCCCAAGCCTACCACCAATAGGCATTTCCCCTGGAATTATACCTGGGTTGCCCTTTCTGATAGACATGACCCAGTTTGAGCCATCTCTAAGATTTCCACCACATCGTGGTGGCCCCCCAATCTGACCCCAGATTTGTACAAACTTGCCCAGAGCTTGGGCACCCCTTGGGGCTTAGAAGATAAGTTTGTCTTGACCCAGGCTCCTAAAGATAATCTACCTAGTACTTCCTTTTCTTCCATGTCCCCTCAGGGGCTGGCCCAGAGAGCTCCAAAAATCTATGATCTGGGCTGTGATAATCTCTATTGCCGCAATATTCTGGGGTCTTATGATTTTTATGTTTGCCTCAGCCTTCATCGGGATCATTCCCTCTTGCATAAGTGCGGAGGTCTTGATGAACTTTACTGCAGTTCATGGGTCTGTGAGACCACTGGCGATGCCTATTGGCATCCCACCTTTTCCTGGGACTTTATTACAGTGACTTATAACGCTTCCCATCCTACTTATATGCATGTCCCAGATTCCCGTTGTGAAGGTTCTAATTGGTGCATCCCCCTACATATTAAATTTACTTCTGCGGGTCGAAACCAGGATTGGACCCATGGATATACTTGGGGCCTTAGAATGTTTCAATCAGGTGCTGATACAGGGATTATATTTATCATAAAATTGTTAAAAGAGCCTGTGCATTCCTCTCCCCCAGTCCCCTTGGGCCCTAATCCAGCCTTGGGTTCCTCCTGCCCCTCCAAAAATTTTCCAGAGCCCCACGACAGCCCCCATTATGTACAATGATTCCAGCCTGCCCATTTCATCCAGCCCACCCAGGTTATTTCCCTCAGGTCCCCCTAGCTCCTCAAAGATTAACCCTCCCAATACCAAAAATTTGATTCTCACCTTGATCAATCAAGCCTTTTTTTGTTTTGTTTTGTTTTTTTTTGTTTTTTTTTTTTGTTTTTTCAATCAAGCCTTTTTGATCTTAAATCTTACAGATCCCAAGTTGGTTGAAGATTGTTGACTTTGCTATCATTCCCAACCTCCTTTTTATGATGAAATAGCTGTAGTTGGAGACTTTATCCCCATAAATCATTCCTGCCATTGCAAATGACTACCAGGGGAATGGAATGGTTTGTCCCTGTCCCAGGTGTCAGGGCTGGGGCTTTGTGTTGGGGTACCTCATCCCCCCACTATGTATTCCCACCTTTGTAATCAAACCATAGCCTCTGATAAATATTCTCAATATTTATTACCTCAAAATAATACTTGGTGTATTTGCCTTGATGGCCTCACCCCCTGTTTGGCTATGGGTTTTTTTTATCACCTATAGTCCTGATTTTTGTTTATTGGTTCAATTGGTTCCCAATCTTGTGTATTATCATTCTGAAGACATTTTCCATTTGTGGGACCAGTCATTTGAGTTCTCACCTGCCGGGGTCCAGCCTCAACACAGGATGGGAGTTCTCAACTGGAAGCAGGGATATCTGGAAGGCACATAATAAATGTACACAGACTACTCTTTGGGTACAAACTGACAGGCAATTTCAAGGCTTAAAGTCTCTCTCTCTCTCTCTCTCTCTCTCTCTCTCTCTCTCTCTCTCTCTCTCTGCTTGAGGCTGCACACACTCTGCATTCTCTTGCGCACTCTGCTTTTTTTATTGTGGTTTTCTTTTCTCAAACTCCCACACTCATGCACACCTCTGTTCATTACCTTTTCACTCTCACACACACTCTTCATACACACCTCACACATATGTCACACACACCACATGCACTCTCCTTTCACTCATACACACAATCTTCATACACACCTCACACATAATCTCACACACACCGCATGCACTCTCCTTTCACTCACACATAATCTTCATACACACCTCACAATCTCTCTTCACTCACTCTTTACATGCTCTTCTCATGCTCTCTCGCTCGCTCTCACATTTGTTCTCAGACTCGCTCTCTCATTCACTCCCTCATGCCCTCTCTCTTCACTCTTCACAATCTCTTCTCATTCACTCTTCACATGCTCTCCTCATGCTCTCTCACTCGCTCTCACATTTGTTCTCACATTCACTCTCTCATTCGCTCCCTCATGCCCTCTCTCTTCACTCTTCACATGTTCTTTCATGCTCTTCAGCCTTTCTCTTGCCCCAGTCTTTTACTGATAATTCAAAAGTAGGTAGAAAAGAGACATTGTATAATCATTGCCAAATCAAATTCAAAAGAATAAACACATCCCACAAAGAACTAAGAATTATAATTGTTCCCCAAAGTTTCAAGCTTTCCCTATTCCCAGGCCTATGGCCAAAATAATAATTGTAAGCTTATCATTATTTAAACTTTAACTGTTAACTTATTATACTTCAGAGCTCAAAGCTCCAAGGTCAGCTACTTGCATTTTCCTGTGAAGCTCTAATGATAAATGACACGGGCAAAGCTGCCGGGCAGTGGCCAGAAAGAATCAAGTTAACCCTTAACTCAGTGGTTCTGCTAGCTTTCTGTTCCTTGTACACAATGACTCTCTTAGGGATCCCAGCATTTTGACTTAGTTTTCTAGTATATAATTTTATATATTCTATACTTCTTTATCCAGGAACCACTCTCAAATGTTATGTAAAACGTATTTCCTAACCTCAATAACTTTCCCTTTCTTAAGATCCCAATGTTGGCTCTAATTCATTTCCTAATAATTTCTTTAAAGTTTCTTTGCAAGTCAAGCATTAATCTGGAACTACTATTGTGCAGTTATTACATTGTTTCCAAAATGAGAAAACAAAGCATGCACATGGGCCATTAGGACTGTGCTGTGCTGTGCTCCTATGCCTCAATTTCCAGTTGTTTAAGAATCATTACATCAAGAAACATCTAGTTTCACAGAATTCACCAGAGCGAAGGAGAAAGAAGTAGGAAAGTCAGATATAATAGAATAATTATGCACACCAAGGCCAACTAAAAGGCAGTCATGCACAAATGAAATCTATACAGCTGTTGTCCAGGGCTAAGGTTAGGAGAAAAGGGAACAACCAGTTTTTACAAAGAGCTGCTGTGGGCTGCTGAGATGTCTCCATCCCGGACTAGTGCAGCAGCCTCTTATTTCAGATGGCGGGTCCCCTGGAGGGATGTGTCTCCTGCTTCTCAGGGTCCAAGACACCACCCTACTTTACAAAGAGCTGCCATGGGCTCCTGAGATGTCTTTATCCCAGTCTACTGCTGGCAGTCCCTGTCATCGTATGTTGTCCCCAGCACCCACCCGCTGTGCTGAACTGACAGTGCAGAGAACCCATCTTGGCACTCACCATCTCTGTACTCCTCGGTTTGGGGGTGGTGGGTGCAGGAACAGACATTTCTTCCTTGGTCTTATCTAACTTCAGATATCAAGAACTTAGTGCCATCAACAATGCTGATGTCCAGAGGCTCCAACAATGGATTGATGACCTCTCTTACTCCCTCTCATCCCTCGCAGAAGTGGTCCTTCAGACTCACAGAGGACTTGATCTGCTCTTTTTACAACAGGGAGAACTCTGTGCAGCACTCAAAGAAGAATGCTGCTTCTATGCCGATAAGACAGGAATGGTTAAAGAGAGCATGAAAAAGGTCAGAGAAGGCTTAGAAAAGAGAAAATGAGAAAGAGAAAAAGCTGAGAGCTGGTATCAAAATTGGTTCTCCACCTCCCCTTGGTTGTCCACACTGCTTCCCTCCCTGTTGGGCCTCCTAGTAGGCCTTCTTTTTCTTATATCGTTTGGCACTTGGACATTTAATCATTTAACCAGCTTTATTAAACAACAGGTAGATAATATGGCAGCAAAACCTATTCAGGTATATTATCATAGGCTAGCTATGGAGAATGCCTTTGATGAGGGCCAACCTCACCTACACATCTCCTCCCAGCCCAGGCAAGGACCTTTTTGTCCTTCAGCCAAATGAGGCCAATATTCTTTTCTTGCCTGCTGTCCTGATGCCTTTGCTGAAACAACAACAAATTGGCACCCCTGTGTGCTGAGCTGGACAGTCAATGAAGGGTAAGAGAGCAATGTACACATGAATAAAGGGCCTAAGACAGGAGGGTTGCCATTAGCTGCTGACTTATCCCATGATGGACCCTGGCCACAAGATTCTCTTGGCCATGTGACAAATATCCTTCCAATCTAAGACAGGCACAGTTCCCAAAGGGCTCATTCCAGGACAGCATGGCCATTGGTCACCCTTTCATTTCATTTTACGGAAGAGGAAAAGTTGGGAGCTATGCCCTTAAAACCCTCCATTATTGATGTTAATATTATAGTTAGGGCTACATAAGATAAAAATGGAAAATGCAAAAATGAAAATATGATGACTGGGTTCATTAAGAGATCAGGACAATGGAAAATCCCCAGTCAGCTGCAGAAGGCTAATACCAATCTGGTGGTCAGGTTGCCTAATGATATGACAAACTTGTGACCTTTCCGAGAAACCAACATCCTGTTGACGTCAGCCTATTGCCTGACCACAAGAGCACAGTGTCCTTAACTTACATAAATATTTCCTGTTCCCCCCCCCCATTACCCTGCTATGGTATAAATTCAGCCTTGGAAAAAATAAAATCTGTCACCTTGATCCGACTCCTGTCTTGGTGTCCTTCTTCATGTCTCTTGTCCTTCATTTCCTCCTAGGTGGTGCCCAACCTCTGCTGACTGCCCTGTGATTTGGGGCAGATCGCCTTCATATATGTAGATATGTAGATATTTTAGGAAGCTTCTACTGTAATGGTTTTCCATGATACCCTCCAAATGTCCCTTAATTTTAGCTGTCTCTCTGTCCCCTCCCTCATTTTCTTCTTCCCTCACCACTTAATCTTCCTGTTTCATGCCCTATCAATTTATAACTATATATTCTATTTCCCTTTCCTAGAGAGATCTATCTGCCATCCATAGTCCCTTCCTCTATACCTAACTTCTGTGGTTCTACAGACAGTAGTTGGTTATCATTGACTTAACAGCTAATATCTACTTATAAGCAATTGCAAATATGGTAATATTTGTTATTCTGGGGCTGAGTTACCTCACTCAGGATATTATTTTCTAGTTCTGTCCATTTTTCTGTGAGCTTCTTGATTTTATTTCTTTTCATGGTTGGGCAACACTCAGTTGTGTAAATGTTTCATATTTTCTTTATCCATTCTTTCGTTGTGGGTCATTGTTAAGGCCTGTGTAATAGCTGCTTGTCTAGCCAGCCATCTTATGCTGTTACTAATGTTATAAGGAAATTCTCTTGTACTGTTACTAGGAAATTTTCTCATGCCCAAGTTGGTTGCATATTCTGTTATTTTCTATACTTTGATATTCTTAGAAATCAATCACAATAGAGGTCAGTTAGACCTGCTCTGTATAGGGAGCTACAATAATCTAGGACCCAAACCAACTGTCCAGCAGCCCTTCCTGCACCTGTGTATAAGCTTTTATGGTTTTTGCCTTTATAAAATGCCCCTGGGATGGACCCCAACATAAGAAAGACATCTGCACCAATACAAGAAGCCATTTGAAGTAAAATTTCCATTTTGACTAGAGGTTGAGAAAAGTTTCAAAGACCTCCCTGGGAATTAACATCCTACCTGGCAGAAGGAGTCATGTCTCTGGGTAACTGAAATCTTGTTTGGCAAGTTAAGCTGTGAATGTTAGGCAAGGTAAGTCCCCTGCCACACTTGAAAACCTCAACTAATGGGACAGGAT
The DNA here is from genome assembly GCF_021556685.1 of Rattus norvegicus. Classification (NCBI taxonomy): domain Eukaryota; kingdom Metazoa; phylum Chordata; class Mammalia; order Rodentia; family Muridae; genus Rattus; species Rattus norvegicus. The sequence goes on along the minus strand of NC_141554.1, from coordinate 75,755,196 downwards.
ACATATATAACAAAGGCATCCTAAGGAAGTACCCTATCCCTAAATCTTGGTTGGTGAAATAACATGGCATAGATGTTTGTGGATTTCAGTCTTAAAAGCTCTGTAAGATTCTGGCTCATGGTTACAGTCAGCTCCTGATTCTGGTCTGAGGCCATGATGAATCAGTCCTGGGAAGAATGCTCTATAAATTATCCTTTTCTGACATTGGTGTATGTGTGGTTTGTGGAGCAACTCCTGGAGCCCAACAGACATCTGGGTTGTTTCTAATTTCTGGTTATTATGAATAGAGCAACGGTGAACATGTTTGATCAAATGTTTGTGGTAGTGTACTTGGATCTTGAGGTAGTTCAAATCCCATCTTTCTGAGAAACAACACAGTGATTTCCATAGTGGCTGTACAAGTTTGCAATTTCACCAGCGATGGATGAATGTTTCTCTCACTCCACAACATTGCTAGCATAAGCTGTCATTTATTATATTGATCTCAGTTGTTCTGGGACTAAGATGAAATCTCACAGTAGTTTTGTTTGGCATTTCCCTTATGTCTAAGGGTATTGAACATTTATTTAAGTATCACCCAGTCATTTGAGTTTCCTGTTTTGAGAATTCTATGTTTAGATTGTTCCCTATGTTTTAAATGGGCTATTTGTTTTATTGAGATCTAGGGGGGTTTAAGGTTTTTTTTAATATTTTTTGGATGTTAACCTTCTGTCTGTCAGATATGGAGTTGGTAAAAAAAACTTTTCCCATTCTGTAGGCTGCCACTGTGTTTTGTTCAGGAAATTTTCTCCAGTGCCCATGTGTTCGAGATGCTTCCCCACTTTTTTCCTATTAGTTTGAGTGTATCTGGTTTGATGTGGAGGTCTTTGAACAACGTGGACTTAAGCATTTTTCAGGGTGATAAGAATGGATCGATCTGCATTCTTCTACATGCTGTCCTCCAGTTGAACAAGCACCATTTGTTGAAAATGCTATCTTTTTTCCATTGGACGATTTTGGCTGCTTTGTCAAATATCAAGTGTCCATAGGTGTGTGGGTTCATTTGTGGGTCTTCAATTCTATTCCACTGGTCTATCTCCCTGTCTCTGTACCAATACAATACAGTTTTTATCACTATTGATATTTAATACTGCTTGAGGTCAGGGATGATGATTCCCCCAGAAGTCCTTTTATTGTTGAGGATAGTTTTAGCTATCCTCGGTTTTTTGTTATTCCAAATGAATTTCAACTTGTTCTTTCTATGTCTATGAAGAATTGGATTGGAATTTTGATGGGGACTGAATTGAATATGTAGAGAGTTTTTGGGGAAATGGCCATTTTTCTATAGTAATCCTGCCAATCCATGAGCACGGGAGATCTTTCCATCTTCTGAGGTCTTCTTCAATTTCTTTCTTCAGAGGCTTGAAGTTCTTATCATACAGATTCACTTGCTTGGTTAAAGTCACACTGAATTATTTTATGTTATTTGGGACTATTATGAAGGGTGTCATTTCCGCAATTTCTTCTCAGCCTGTTTATCTTTTGTGTAGAGGAAGGTTACTGATTTGTTTAAGTTAATTTTACATCCAGCCACTTTGCTGAAGTTGTTTATAAGGTTAAGTAGTTCTCTGGTGGAACTTTTGGGGTCACTTAAGTATACTATCATATCATCTGCAAACAGTGATATTTTGACTTCTTCCTTTCCAACCTGTATCCCTTTGACCTCCCTTTGTTGTCTGATTTCTCTGGCTAGGACTTTGAGAACTATATTGAATAAGTAGGCAGAGAGTGGGCATCCTTGTCTAGTCCTTGATTTTAGTGGTATTGCTTCAAGTTTCTCTCCATTTAGTTTAAAGTTAGCTACTAGTTTGATGTATATGGCTTTTACTATGTTTAGGTATGGGCCTTAAATTCCTGTTACTTCAAGGAATTTTATCATGAAGGAGTGTTGAATTTCGTTAAATGCTTTCTCAGCATATAATGAAATGATCATGTGTTTTTTATCTTTGAGTTTGTTTATATAGTGCAGTACATTGATGGTTTTCCATATATTGAACCATCCCTACATTCCTGGGATGAAGCCTACTTGATCATGATGGATGATCTTTTCAATGTGTTCCTGGATTCGGTTTGCAAGAATTTTATTGAATATTTTTACGTCAATATTCATAAGGGAAATTGGTCTGAATTTCTGTTTCTTTGGTGGGTCTTTGTGGTGTGGCTTGGGTATAAGAGTAATTGTGATTTCATAGAAGGAATTTGGTAGTGCTCCATCTGTTTCTATGTTGTGGAATAATTTGGACAGTATTATTATGAGGTCTTCTATGAAGGTCTGATAGAATTCTGCACTACTGCTCCCAAACCCCGTGGGACAGAGAGCTCACCGCCCGGACAGGTGGGCACTCCTGAGACTGCAGACCAGAAGAGACCAACAATACTGCCCACCCCTGCCCACATCCCTGGCCCAAGAGGAAACTGTATACGGCCTCTAGGAAGCAGAAGATAGGGGCACTGGAGCTGCAGGTCCCGCACACTTCAGATACTGCCCAGACCTGAAGGGACCAGATCAACAGTACTCTGCACCCAAATCCCGTGGGAGGGAGAGCTAAATCTTCAGAGGGGCAGACATGCCTGGGAAACCAGAAGAGACTACACTCTGCCTACATTTCTGACTCCAGAGAAAAACGCCTAATGCCATCTGGGACCCCGGGGCATGGGGGCTCCCGAAAAAGGCGGTGAAGGCCCTCCTGGTTGCCACCCTCATGGAGAGCTCAAAAGCAACACCCCACGAGAAAACGTGAGCTGCGGGACCACAGGTAAGACCACCTTTTCTGCTCCAAACGACCTGCCTGGTGGACTAAGGACACAGGCGCACGGGAACAGCTGAAGACCAGTAGACAGGAAAAACTAAACACCCGAAAACAGAACACTCTATTCCCATAACTGGCTGAAAGAAAACAGGAAAACAGGTCTACAGTACTCCTGACACACAGGCCTATAGGACAGTCTAGCCACTGTCAGAAATAGGAGAACAAAGTAACACCAGTGATAATCTGATAGTGAGAGGCAAGCACAGGAATCCAAGCAACAGAAACCAAGACTACATGGCATCATCGGAGCCCAATTCTCCCACCAAAGCAAAAACTGAATAACCAAACACACCAGAAAAGCAAGATCTAGATCTAAAATCATATTTGATCATGATGCTGGAGGACTTCAAGAAACACATGAAGAACTCCCTTAGAGAAACACAAGAAAACATAAATAAACAAGTAGAAGCCTATAGAGAGGAGTCACAAAAATCCCTGAAAGAAGTCCAGGAAAACACAATCAAACAGGTGAAGGAATTAAAAATGGAAATAGAAGCTATAAAGAAAAGACACAGGGAAACAACCCTGGATATAGAAAACCAAAGGAAGAGACAAGGAGCCATAGATACAAGCATCACCAACAGAATAAAAGAGATAGAAGAGAGAATCTCAGGAGCAGAAGATTCCACAGAAATCATCGACACAACTATCAAAGATAATGTAGAACGAAAAACCTACTGGTCCAAAACATACAGGAAATCCAGGACTCAATGAGAAGATCAAACCTAATGAGAATAGGTATAGAAGAGAGTGAAGACTCCCAGCTCAAAGGACCAGTAAATATCTTCAACAAAATCATAGAAGAAAACTTCCCTAACCTAAAGAAAGAGATGACCATAAACATACAAGAAGCCTACAGAACTCCAAATAGATTGAACCAGAAAAGAAACTCCTCCCATCACATAATAGTCAAAAGCACAAATGCAAAAAATAAAGAAAGAATATTAAAAGCAGTAAGGGAAAAAGGTCAAGTAACATATAAAGGCAGACCTATCAGGATCACACCAGACTTCTCACCAGAGACTATGAAAGCCAGAAGATCCTGGACAGATGTCATACAGACCCTAAGAGAACACAAATGCCAGCCCAGGTTACTGTATCCTGCAAAACTCTCAATTAACATAGATGGAGAAACCAAGATATTCCATGACAAAACCAAATTTACACAATATCTTTCTAAAAATCCAGCGCAACATGGATAATAAATGGTAAAGCCCAACATAAGGAGGCAAGTTACACCCTAGAAAAAGCAAGAAACTAATCATCTTGGCAACAAAACAAAGAGAAGAAAAGCACACAAACATAACCTCACATACAAATATGAATATAACAGGAAGCAATAATCACTATTCCTTAATATCTCTCAACATCAATGGTCTCAACTCCCCAATAAAAAGACATAGATTAACAAACTGGATACACAAGGGGGACCCTGCATTCTGCTGCCTACAGGAAACACACCTCAGAGACAAAGACAGATACTACCTCAGAGTGAAAGGCTGGAAAACAACTTTCCAAGAAAATGGTCAGAAGGAGCAAGCTGGAGTATCCATTCTAATACTGAATAAAATCGATTTTCAACTAAAAGTCATCAAAAAAGATAAAGAAAGATACTTTATATTCATCAAAGGAAAAATCCACCAAGATGAACTCTCAAACCTAAATATCTATGCTCCAAATAAAAGGGCACCTACATACATAAAAGAAACCTTACTAAAGCTTAGAACACACATTACACCTCACACAATAATAGTGGGAGATTTCAACACTCCACTCTCATCAATAGACAGGTCATGGAAACAGAAATTAAACAGACACCTAGACAGACTAAGAGAAGTCATGAACCAAATGGTCTTAACAGATATTTATAAAACATTCTATCCTAAAGCAAAAGGATATACATTCTTCTCAGCACCTCATGGTACTATCTCCAAAATTGACCATATAATTGGTCATAAAACAGGCCTCAACAGATACAGAAAGATAGAAATAATCCCATGTGTCCTTTCAGACGACCACGGGCTAAAGCTGGTATTCAATAACAGTAAGGGAAGAACGCCCACATATACATGGAAGTTGAACAATGCTCTACTCAATGATAACCTGGTCAAGGAAGAAATAAAAAAGAAATTAAAGACTTCTTAGAATTTAATGAAAATGAAGGTACAACATACCCACACTTATGGGACACAATGAAAGCTGTGCTAAGAGGAAAACTCATAGCGCTGAGTGCCTGAAGAAAGAAACAGGAGAGAGCATATGTCAGCAGCTTGACAGCACACCTAAAAGCTCTAGAACAAAAAGAAGCAAATATACCCAGGAGGAGTAGAAGGCAGGAAATAATCAAACTCAGAGCTGAAATCAACCAAGTAGAAACAAAAAGGACTATAGAAAGAATCAACAGAACCAAAAGTTGGTTCTTTGAGAAAATCAACAAGATAGATAAACCCTTAGCCAGACAAATGAGAGGACACAGAGAGTGTGTCCAAATTAACAAAATCAGAAATGAAAAGGGAGACATAACTACAGAATTAGAGGAAATTCAAAAAATCATCAGATCCTACTACAAAAGCCTATATTCAACAAAACTTGAAAATCTGAAGGAAATGGACAATTTTCTAGACAGATAGCAGGTACCAAAGTTAAATCAGGAACAGATAAACCATTTAAACAACCCGATAACTCCTAACGAAATAGAAACAGTCATTAAAGGTCTCCCAACCAAAAAGAGCCCAGGACCAGATGGGTTTAGTGCAGAATTCTATCAGACCTTCATAAAAGACCTCATAACAATCCTATCCAAACTAGTCCACAAAATTTAAACAGATAGAGCACTACCGAATTCCTTCTATGAAGCCACCATTACTCTTATACCTAAACCACACAAAGACCCAACAAAGAAAGAGAAGTTCAGACCAATTTCCCTTATGAATATCGACGCAAAAATACTCAATAAAATTCTGGCAAACCGAACCCAAGAGCACATCAAAACAATCATCCACCATGATCAAGTAGGCTTCATCCCAGGCATGCAGGTATTGTTTAATATACAGAAAACCATCAACGTGATCCATTATAAAGACAAACTGAAAGAACAAAACTACATGATCATTTCATTAGATGCTAAGAAAGCATTTGACAAAATTGAACAGCCCTTCATGATAAAAGTCCGGGAAAGAATATGAATTCAAGGCCCATATCTAAATATAGTAGAAGCCATATACAGCAAACCAGTAGCTAACATTACAATAAATGGAGAGAAACTTGAAGCAATCCCACTAAAACCAGGGACTAGACAAGGCTGCCCACTCTCTCTCTACTTATTCAATATAGTTCTTGAAGTTCTAGCCAGAGAAATCAGACAACGAAAGGAGATCAAGGTGATATAGATTGGAAAAGAAGAAGTCAAAATATCACTATTTGCAGATGATATGATAGTATATTTAAGTGATCCCAAAAGTTCCACCAGAGAACTACTAAAGCTGATAAACAACTTCAGCAAAGTGGCTGGGCATAAAATTAACTCAAATAAATCAGTAGCCTTCCTCTACACAAAAGAGAAACAAGCCGAGAAAGAAATTAGGGAAATGACATCCTTCATAATAGTCTGGAAATCAGTCTGGAGGTTCCTCAGAAAATTGGACATTGAACTGCCTAAGCATCCAGCTATACCTCTCTTGGGCATATACCCAAAAGATGCCCCAACATATAAAAAAGACACATGCTCCACTATGTTCAAAGCAGCCTTATTTATAATAGCCAGAAGCTGGAAAGAACCCAGATGCCCTTCAACAGAGGAATGGATACAGAAAATGTGGTACATCTACACAATGGAATATTACTCAGCTATCAAAAACAATGACTTTATGAAATTCGTAGGCAAATGGTTGGAACTGGAAAATATCATCCTGAGTGAGGTAACCTAATCACAGAAAAACACACATGGTATGCACTCATTGATAAGTGGCTATTAGCCCAAATGCTTGAATTACCCTAGATGCCTAGAACAAATGAAACTCAAGACGGATGATCAAAATGTGAATGCTTCACTCCTTCTTTAAAAGGGGAACAAGAATACCCTTGGCAGGGAATAGGGAGGCAAAGATTAAAACAGACACAGAAGGAACACCCATTCAGAGCCTGCCCCACATGTGGCCCATACATATACAGCCACCCAATTAGACAAGATGGATGAACCAAAGAAGTGCAGGCTGACAGGAGCCGGATGTAGATCTCTCCTTGGAGACACAGCCAGAATACAGCAAATACATATGTGAATGCCAAAAGCAGACCACTGAACTGAGAATAGGACCCCCGTTGAAGGAATCAGAGAAAGGACTGGAAGAGCTCGAAGGGGCTTGAGACCCCATATGAACAACAATGCCAACCAACCAGAGCTTCCAGAGACTAAGCCACTACCCAAAGACTATACATGGACTCACCCTGGGCTCCAACTGCATAGGTAGCAATGAATGGCCTAGTAAGAGCACCAGTGGAAAGGGAAGCCCTTGGTCCTGCCAAGACTGAATCCCCAGGGATCGTGATTGTTGGGGGGAGGATGGTAATGGGGGGAGGATGGGGAGGGGAACACCCATAGAGAAGGGGAGGGGGAGGGGTTAGGGGTATGTTGGCCTGGAAACCAGGAAAGGGAATAACAATTGAAATGCAAATAAGAAATACTCAAGTTAATAAAGAAAAAAATAAGAATTCTGCACTAAACCCATCTGTTCCTGGGCTCTTTTTGGTTGGGAGACTTTTAATAACTGCTCCTTATTCTTTAGTAATTATGGCGTTGTTTAAATGGTTTATCTGTTCCTGATTTAACTTTGGTACCTGGTACCTGTGTTGTAAATTGTCCATTTCCTCCAGATTTTCAAGTTTTGTTGAATATGGGCTTTTGTAGTAGGATCTGATGATTCCTTTTATTTTTGTCAGATTCTTTTGTTTTGTTCTGATTTCGTTAATTTGGATACTCTCTCTGTGCCTCCTGGTTAGTCTGACTAAGGGTTGATCTATCTTGTTGATTTTCTCAAAGAACCAGCTCCTGGTTTTGTTGATTCTTTGTATAGTTCTTTTTGTTTCTACGTTGTTGATTTCAGCCCTGATTTTGATTATTTCCTGCCTTCTACTCCTCCTGTGTGTATTTGTTTCTTTTTGTTCTAGAGCTTTTAGGTGTGCTGTTAAGCTGCTTATGTATGCTCTCTCCAGTTTCTTTTTTGGAAGCACTCAGAGCTATGAGTTTTCCTCTTAGCACTGCTTTCATTGATTCCCATAAGTTTGGGTATATTGTGCCTTCATTTTCATAAAATTCTAAGAATTCTTTAACTTCTTTCTTTATTTCTTCCTTGACCAGGTTATCATTGAGTAGAGCATTGTTCAATTTCCACGTATATGTGGGCATTCTTCCCTTATTGTTATTGAAGTCCAGCTTTAGCCCGTGGTGTTCTGAAAGGACGCATGGGATTATTTCTATCTTGCTTTATCTGTTGAGGCCTGTTTTATGACCAATTATATGATCAAATTTGGTGAAAGTACCATGAGGTGCTGAGAAGAATTTATATCCTTTTGCTTTAGGATAGAATGTTCTATAAATATCTGTTAAAACCATTTGGTTCATGACTTCTCTTAGTCTGTCTACGTCTCTGTTTAATTTCTGTTTCCATGATCTGTGGGCAAAGGTGGGCAGAAGTGGCAGTCTGTCCTGCCCTGCAGTCTCAGGATTGCCTGACCTTCTGGGTGGTCAGCTCTCTCTCCCATGGGATTTGGGAGCAGGGAGCTGTGGGCCGGGATCAGAAAGGTTCGGTCACAGCCAGAAACCGGAAGTGCTTGGTCCCAGAGGACTTCTGCCTTTGTGTGTCCTGAGTCCACCAGGCAGGTCACTTAGAGCAGGAAAATTGACCTTACCTCTGTTCTCAGGCATGTAGTTTCTTGGCGGCTGGCTTTCAGCTCTCCGTGAGGGCAGCAACCAGAAGGCTCCTACCCCTACTGTTCCTAGGTCCCTGTGCGCAGAGGCCACAGATGGTGCTGGCATTTTCCTCTTGAGTCAGGAATGTGAGCAGAGAGTAGTCTCCTTTTGGTTCTCAGGGGTGTCTGCCCCTCTGAAGGTCTAGCTCTCCTCCCCACACAATTTGGGCACAGGGAGCTGTTTCACCGGTTCAATTCAGATCCGGGCGCAGATCTGAACCATGGGGCTCCTGCAGCTGACTGCTCCCATATTCCTGTGTCCAGAGGCACTATGCAGTTTCCTCTTGGGCCAGGAATATGGGCAAAGGTGGGCAGAAGTGGCAGTTTGACCTGCCCTGAAGTCTCAGGATTGCCTGCACTTCTGGGTGATCAGCTCTCTCTCCCATGGGATTTGGCAGCAGGGCCTGAGTCAATTTTATATCTGACTACTTTGTCAAATATATTTATGAGCTGTAGAAGTTTCCTGGTGGAATTTTTAGGGTCACTTATGTATACTATCATATTATCTACAAATAAAGATGCTTTGACTTCTTTATTCCTATTCATATCCCTTTGATCTCCTGTAGTTGTCCTAATTCTCTAGCTAAATCTTTAAGTACTGGTACAAGCAGATCTCTGTGCAAGTTTGAGGCTGTCCTGGTCTACTTTGTGAGTTCCAGACCAGCCTGGTCTACATAGTGGGTTCCAGGCTATCCAAGAATGTAAAGTTGACTCTGACTCAAAAAACAACCAACCAACCAAACCAAAAAAAAAAAAAAAAACCACCACAATCAATTAAAAGAAAAAGAAAAAGGGAGTTCTGGGAAGATGGCTCAGATATTCAGACTCCCTGTACCCACGTATAAGCTTCAGTGAAGCTAGAACTCAATATTTCAGCTGTCTAGCAAGTATCCACCTGTTTCCTTCCCCCCGAGTGCTAGGGTTACTGTTGAACATAACCACATCAAGCTTACACATGCACACACAAACAAAGGCACAGATGCATGTATACAAATAGATACACACAAAATAAAGAAATCACAAAAATTTAAAAATACAAACAAAGCAATAGTACATTTTCATATGCATATTTCCAAATAAATATATTCAGAATCAACTTGAAAGGACAAAAGTCAATCCATTAATGGTGGCTACTTTCAGAAGGGGAATGAAGATGACCATGGTAGAAGATATTAAACAGGGGGAACTGGATTTAATTTAACTTTATTTGTAATATTGCAACCCTTAAAAAGAGTTTACTTACATATTACTTTGAACACTATACAACATGGACATGCATCAAAAACATCACACATTACCCCATAAATATGCAAAACTTTTACATGTTGATGACTTTAGAAAGAAGCAATGACTTCAGACTGACAAAAATTTGAGAGCCCTGGAAACATATAAAGGGAGTAAATGAAACCAGAATGGGAGATAACACTTCCAACTAGTTAGTTTTCATTTTTCCACCTCTAAGATACGTTTAATTATTAATACGTTGTGATGAAACCATCTATTTTGTACAATTAATATATGATAATCAGAGGAGTATCTACTTAACAGGGCCATTATATAAGGTATATAATAATTACAACTTATTAAAAGGAGAAATTGTAGTGTTCAGGTTAATGTAAACTGTTATATAGTTTTATTTCTCAAAATCAAACAGCATCCTGGTTTTCATGCACCAAGCTCTTGTGAGGTAGTCAGCATGAGTCAGCCTCCTGTGTCTCACCAGTTCTGGGACACTGAGCAGATCAAGTTTCTAAGACTACAAGACTGAAAGTCTAAATTGGACCAAGGTTGAAATCATCAGGGCATTGCCAGCCAACAGGGTCTGTTGATAGCCAGTTAGTGATACCTTACCTCTGCCATTCCTAATCCAGTCATCTATCATGAGGCGAAGGGAGGTCTATGCAAAAGGAATATAAAGAGTAGAAAGTAGTGGTGTGCGGAATTATGATTTCAATATTTTATTTCAACTTTTTTGTACTTTGCAACTTTTCTTTAGTGATCATATATTACTTTAATGTTTGAAAATGTGCTTAAATGTCAAGATAAAGGAAAACTAGAGGACAGACACTTGAAGGGGACAAGGGTAGAGTAAAAGGTTTCTAAGGCTAGTCTGTGTGAGGGCAAGATATCAGGGAGTTAGGGGCATGAGCAGGGGACTATTCTCTCCAAATTGAACTCCCTTTCCCAGTGTACTAAGGACTTGAAGTGGTGTCCTGGCCAGCCATTGCATTTGCGTAGGTAATGACTGCAATGGAAACTATTTGCTGGAGAATTCGGTGTCACTGTGTTGAACCGCACATGGCTGAAAATCCCAGCTCGCGTTCTTGAGTACTCACCTTTCATTATCATTATCAGATAGTCACTGGTCACCTTCCAAGGTGCCTGACCAAATGCTATACTGTGTGAGGAAGAAGCTGCAGCAGAGGCAACAGTGGCCCAGAGGCAGCTTGTAAGGGGAGAAGAAACTTAAGAGGGAAAAAAAAGGGGGAATGAAAATGCAAAATCACTGTGGCCAGAGTGAAGTGGCCAAGGAAGGCTTACATTTAGAACTCAGAAAGGTCAAGTGTCGCTCTTAATTCTCTTACCCCGCACTTCAGAAAGCAGGTGGTACTCCTGCTGAGCCCAGAAGGGGTTTGGGAGAGCAGAGAGTAAAGGGTGGGTGTGGGGACAGTAGAGGGTGAAGCAAAGACCCAGAGGCAGATTCCTAAAACTCACCACAGTATCCTCTGTAGCCTTCTGCCCCAGCCCTCCCTTGTCACATAAATTTCAGTTGAACGTTTTTATCTTTGGCCCAGTCACTTACACTCTACGAGGAAGCCTTCCAAAGCAGATAATCCACTTTCAGCTGCCCCACCAAGACGACCCTCAGCCGCTCGGCTACCTGTCCTGCTCCCAGCCTAGGACACTTGGTTCCTCAATGCTCCATAACCACCACCGCAGATTTGCACGTCTCTAAGGAGAGACTAAAGAGCTCCATAGGGAGCTGGTTTTTTATTTGGTTGGTTGGTTTCAGAGTGCGGCGCTTAATCGAACTTTTTGCTCCCAAAGATCTGGAGCGCTGACTGGTCTCTCCTTTCAGTTTTGAAGAGTTCCCATGGGTTCCTAAAACTAGTCCTTCAGAAGTAGGAGCAACAGCCTGTGCGCACAACAGGCGTGCAAAATTAAAATAGTCACTTGTAGTGTTTCGAAAATAACCCCCCAGGGGGGCGGGGAGGACACATCGCCTACGCGACACATTCTGGGCGGAGGGTGACGGCTACTGGCCCGTGGGTGCAGCGCGCAGCTGCGGGACCCACGCCCCGCCCCCGCGTGCTCGCCAAGGGAGGCGGTGCCCAAGGCGCAGACCGGCTGTTGTCGCCCGAGTCTCCCAGCCGCCGCGGTCTCCTTCGGTCAAGCGGAGGATGCGGGCGCGGCACCCGGGGACCACGGGAGACTGAGTGGAGACGGGGTCTTCGCAGACTGAAGCCTAGACCGCGGGAGGCTGAGCCGCGGCCTGAAGTGAAACTCCAAGGCCGCCGGAGCGTGGTGCTGCGCGGAAACCATTGGCTACACGAGCAAGTGAGCACTTAGAAGGTTTCCGCAGGCCTGGAGTCCAAGTGTCCCGGGTGTGCAGTGGGGGATTAGGGACGGGGCACGATGAGGAGCCGGAGTAACTCGGGGGTCCGCCTGGACGGCTATGCTCGGCTGGTGCATCAGACCATCCTGTGCCATCAGGTAAGTGTAGGTAAGGGTGAAATGTGAGCTGCCAGGACACTGACCCTGGATGAACCCTGAACACATTTGTCTCTGGGAAGGCCCTAAAAGATCCTGAAGGAGAGTTGCATGGTGAACCTGGAGTAGAATCAAAATGTGGCATGAAGAACCACAGCCCCCCATCCATCCCTCTGCAGTGATTTCTGAATGGAAGTTTCTGAGCTCAGAAGTAACGCTACCCCCTCCCCCAGCTACAGCTGGGTTCCAGACGCAGAGTTGCAAAAAATGATAACACTTGTTTATTGCCCTCACCCCAGGTTTGGGCCATCTACTTCCACCCCTCCCAAAGATGCATGAGAACGTTTAGCCATCCTAAGAGACCTTAGACTACTGTGAAGGTCAAGGCACTTTGTGCATACTTCTGTTTAAACAGTTTTGCTCAGTGCCTCAGGCTGGCCTTGAACTTGGGATCCTCCTACCATAGCCATCACAGTTTGGACAACAGACCACAAGTCAGTGGGGTTATTTGTTTGCTTCCTAAGTCGTTTCTTTATGTTTCTTTCTTTGTTAGAGACAGGATTTTACCATGTAGCCCGTGCTGACTTCAAACTCACCATCCTCGTGGGTCATCCCTCCTGTGCTGGGATTACAGGTGTGCACCACTGCACCTGGTTTATATATGCTTTTCGGAGTTGTGAACTGGTTTTTGAAACCAAGTCTTTCTTTGTAGCCCATGATGGCCTGAAACTCACTATGAGGCTGGCCTTGAAGTAGCATCAATCTGGAAAATTATAGGCATAAGACACCACACCTGGCTGTATATATTTCTAAATATATTTTTCTACTCCTTTACTTCAGATTTTTCGATGCCAGTTGACTTTAACTTAAAAAATTATATTTTTCTTTTAAAATGCATGTGACAGCATCCTTTGTACTACATTTGGTAATTGCGTTACTAATGCCTTTAGTTTAATAATACCCACATTTTGGACTTGTAAGCTTTCAGCCAGCTCTTTCCTTATTCTTAAGGTAACACATGCAAAGAAAATAAGCTGTGTTCCCGTAGGAGTATGTTCTGCAATGCTGACTAGCAGCAGTAGCAGCACACTGACTAGTCCACACACTTTTATTATATACTTGAAACTTGCCGAAAGAGTAGATCCCTCCCTATATAGAAAAGTGAGATAATGGATGCATTAACTTGATTGTCAGTTCACAGTGGTGTATGTGTCAAATTGTCATGTTGCATACTGTAAATATGTACAACTTTTTGTTGTCGATTATAACTAAGAAAGCTGGGAGATAATATCTGCCTGCAATTGGTTAAAAGGAAAAAGAAAGTTCTAAAATTGGAGAATGGGGAGGTCAACTTTCTAAGTAAAATATTCCCTAGGTTGTGTTCCTTTTAACACTCTGAGGTTAGTTGCCTGTCCTCTCTTGATTGATCTTGCAGAATCCAGTGACAGGCTTGCTTCCGGCCAGCTATGATGAGAAAGATGCCTGGGTCCGAGATAATGTGTATAGCATCCTGGCTGTGTGGGGTTTAGGCCTGGCATATCGAAAGAATGCAGACCGTGATGAGGACAAGGCAAAGGCCTATGAACTGGAGCAGGTAATCAAAACAAAACTAGACAGAGATGTGGAGCTATGCATGGGTGTAGTCGGGGAGCAGGAATTGAAGGGAAAATTGCCCCTGCACCACCTTGCTGAAATTGCATTTTATAAAGTATCTTATACTGTGCCTGAAGTGTGTTTGGTTTAGGCTGGTCTGGTCTAGTTGGTTTGTTTATTGCAGTGGAAACTTGAAAACTACAGATTCAGGGAAGAGGGCTCAGAGTCTTCAATACTTTTGAAAATCCTACCCAGTATATTTCCTAAAATTAATAAGCCTCTTAAGTGTATTTTCAGGTTCTGACATTTTATTTTCATTGAGAAGAATATTTGAGAGCCAGATATCAACTATTTTATTCGTTTTCTTTTTTGAAAATACTTGTGGTGTCTGTATGAGTGCACCTGATGCAGATCAACAGGTTTTCCTCATTAGACAAAAGTAATAACTTGGTAGATCTTCATAACTCTGATGGCTATTTTAGAGAGCCTGTTGGCTGCCTGGGGACAAATTGAGGTCAGAGTCAGCAGATGACTTTAACCCAACTTTTAAGGCACCTTCTCCTCAATAAATCCTTAATATCCTTTATAGAACTTCTGAACACAAAGGAACTACATCCTTTTACATGTCTAAAAAAGCAACAATTTGGTATCCTTTGTATTATAGAAGACCTTTAATAATAAATACTCTGTTAGTTGTAGGTATTCCTAGATCCTTTTCCATTAGTGACAAGGAGACTTACCACAGCAACTATTTCTCCTGTTGTCTCCCTTGAACTTACGAAATCCGAGTTCCAATTATGATTTATAAATCAGGTTATTGGGATTTGTTTTCTTTAAAGCAGCAATATATTCTGAAGTTGTTCTTGGGAATGGGACAAGCCTCACTGGGTTATCTGCAGCATCAATAACCATTTGGAATTCTTTCAAGGCGTTACTGAGAGGTACAAAGCATTGTTGGATGTTTTACTCTAGCAGAGCAAGCACAGACTTTTATAGAAATAATGCCATAACAGAAATAATGCCATAATAGAAATCTGGAAAACATAGGGTATATTTTAAAAAAGTCTCTCGTTCTATATTCTATCAAAATATTTGCTATTTTGATCTCAGTAGTTTGTTCCTTATTTTGATTTTCTATAAATTAATATCAGAAGAACTTTGATTATGTGCCTGATATAATTTGACCAAAAATTTCAATATTGTTAGAATAAGTCTGTTGTCCCAATTCTGCAGAATTGTTGTCTTTCCTTATTTGTTCCAAGTGGAAAAATGAGGAATAGGGTGAATTGCCAGTTCTAAAATTTTTGTGTTCTATTATATAACCTTTCACATATCATATTGCTAACTTGGGAATGTTTTAGAACATTATGGAAGCAGGAATCAGCTTCAAAAAAGAAAAGCTCCTTTGGGGATTCTAATTTATATGTACTTGTTTAATGAATCAAAACTAATTTGATCATTATGTTCTATGTTTTGACAAAACCTAAGTCAGCAGTAATCTAGACCAGAGATTAGAAACCCAGCCATTTTTCTAAAGCATCAGATAATAAATATTTTTGGTGTATGGGTCACTCGTGTCTAATTACTCAGCTCTGCCAGGTGTAGCAAAAAAAGAGCCAGAGAAAATATGTAAAGATTTAGTATAGCGATATGTTCCAATAATACTTTATTTACAAAAACAATGATGGGCTGGATTTGTCCCTGACCTAGATGAATGATTCTCAACTCTGGCTGTATATTGGAATTACTTGGAAAGCTTCCCAGAGATACCCGACCTCACTTTAAAACAATTTAAGTAAGAATCTAGAAATTATATCCGTGAGCACTGGTCTTTTTCAAATTCCCTAGGTGATTCTAATACAGCAGATCTAATAGTATGCCTAGATAATAACCCATATAAGACTAGTAAATGAACACAGATTAACTCTAATACATTCACAGATTAAATTTCTACCTGCTTGCTGCCTACTTGCATTACTGTGTGGATTCTCCAAAGCACTGTTAATCATTTAGACCCTTTCTTCCAACTCTCATTTTTGCTTCTCTCTCATAAAATCAGAGAATCAATGAGAATAGCGGATGGAAATAAGAAATGGGCTTAGCTAATTTCCTTAGTCTATATTGGAAATAGAATTATACACAAGTATACATTCACAAATGTCCCTTTTAAAAAGACTCATAGCTATAAAAAAAAATAAACACTCAAGCAGATCCTGACCTCTCTTTGGCTGCCCCCACCACTTCTTGTTCTTTCTCAGTTTATTCTCTTTGTATCATCTCTCATTTGTTTTTCATGGGTTTTCTATTACCTTTTTGGGTAACTCTCTTCCCTTAGCTCTGGCCTCAGTTGAGATCTCAATTCCAGTTTTTATTTGTCTTCTTACTAGTTCTCCCTGTGTATGCTGTGGTTCTTCAAACTCTGTGTGCCTGAAAACCCCCAGCCTTTCCAAGTAAAACAAAACACAACACTATCAAACACTAGTAACTTGCCACTGTTTCTCTCTCTCTCTCTCTCTCTCTCTCTCTCTCTCTCTCTCTCTCTCTCTCTCTCTCTCTCCCTCTTTCTTTCTTTCTTTCTTTCTTTCTTTCTTTCTTTCTTTCTTTCTTTTTTTTGGAGGTGAGGACTGAACCCAGGGCCTTGCACTTGCTAGGCAAATGCTCTACCACTGAGCTAAATCCCCAACCCCAATGGTATTCTTAATTTACAGTCACCTTCACAGTATTACTTGGAAAATGTCTCATAGTACAGTCTGTGGACCACAAAGCTGACTTAAGATCTAGACTAAAACAGAAAGTGGTTATAGAGAATTGAAGAAGCTGTTCTATGCTATGATGTTCTAAAACATACTCCCTTCTCATGCCAAGTATGCATGAGATGTGCACATAAACATATAGTCAAAACACCCATGCATATAAAATGAAAAATGAGTCTTTAAAAATAATGTGAAATTTTAAATAAAAAGATGCTGTCAAGGCAGTAGGGCATATACTAGAGAATCCTTAGAGCCTTGGGAACCAGCTGATTTGCTTCTTTTCTCTGTGTGGATTCTCCTCTATTAGATGGTTGGCTTGTTTTTAGGTAAAACTGCCTTAACTTTTTATATTAGTATTTAAACTCAAGGAATCATAAGCCATGGACTTTTAGCTGCCGTGTGTTTTGTGATCCTATAAAGTAAATGCCATGTAAGTAACAGCCCAGGATAGGGTTACTTGTTCTCAAAAGGTCATGGACTGCCTGAGCTGCTGAGTAAGTGCTCTCATGTCTCAGTATGTTTATAACGGTCTCGTTTCCATTTATTTCTGCAGAGTGTAGTGAAGTTAATGAGGGGACTGCTGCACTGCATGATCAGACAGGTACGGCACTGGAAAGAACTTCCAATCAAACATAACAGCATCTTAATTATACTTAGGACCTTTTATTCAGATTCCCAAATGATACTCTCTAATTCTAGAAGGCTCGGAACTCTGAGATGGGGATGTCACAGAGAGACTCACCACCCTGCTACAAGTAGAATTATTTCCTTCCAGTCTTTTTCCTCCCTTTAGGAATTTTTTTTTTCTCAAGAAGAATCATCCTATTGGCAATTATGTGTACTAGATAAAGCATGATACAGTTCTTTGGCCTGGAAACCGGGAAGGGGAATAATAATAATCGACATGTAAATAAGAAATACTCAAGTTAATAAAGATTTAAAAAAAAACCTTATCTGAAACTTTTAGGTCCAGATCCATTCTAGAACTAATACATTTTAAGATTTTTTTAAAAAAATTAGCACACTGCACTTTATCTTATAATTTCTCATGTTTTCAGTGGATAGAGAAAATACTCTGAAACAAAAACCCCATCTCTTTGTAGGGAAACATTCCTTATATGCTAAATGCAGTAAGGCCTATAAATAACCAGATGTTGATTTGAATTTAGTGTTTACACCAATTGAGTTTTGATACAAAATCTACATGGAAAAAAAGTCTTTCAAAGTATTTTCAGTTTTAGCATTGGGGCAAAGGAATCTCAAACTTCAAATAATTGGTCTTGCTGGGCCTTGTGTGTAGCTGAACATCATTTTATATGTGACTTGAAAATTTGCAGTCCCTTATTGGTTCTGTACCTGCCAAAGCTTTGCCTCTTCATGGGTTGTCTGTCTCTTGCCTACTGACTTCTTGTGTGTTATGGATATTAATCATGTGTACATTGCAAATATTTTTATAGTCTACCACTTACATTTTGACTTTATGGCATTTTTCCACATGAAGTATTTTACTAAGGAACCTATAATCTTAGGTCTTAAAACATGGACATATTGAACCAGACTTAATTAGAGCAAGGTAGAAATAAATGGCTTTCAACTTAAAAACTTCCATGTCTACACGTGACTTTAAAATGAATATGTAGTTATTTATTGTATATATCTCTTTACTAGTCTCACATACATAAGTTTTCTCTGTGTCTTTATACTTCATTTATATTTTAGATAGTTATGCTTTGTCCTATTAAATAGGTATAGTCACAAATTTCATGAACTATATTTGAGATTACCATACATCAGAGACATAAATAATCACATCTACATGTCACGAACTAGGTCAGGAACTACTAGTTGCCTTTTACCTAAGGTTTCCTGTCTAGATTTCTGGTGTGTGTATGTGTGTGTGTGTGTGTGTGTGTGTGTGTGTGTGTGTGTGTGTGGTGTGTATTGGTGTGTGTGTGTTGGTGTGTGTGTGTGTATTGGTGTGTGTGTGTATGGGGGTGTGTGTTGGTGTGTGTGTGTGTGTATTGGTGTGTGTTGGTGTGTGTGTGTGTGTGTGTGTGTGTGTGCTAGGAATTGGACCCAGGGCCTTATGCATCCTCAGAATACATTACCACTGAGCTATACTCCCAGCTCCCAAAGATTCTCTTTTAGTTTGTAATTTTAGCTTTCTGTAATACCATTTTTGTGATTCTTTATGGTTCTCATTAACTTTTTTATGGCAAAAATATATCCTCTTGGGGTTAGAGAGATGGTTAAGAGTACATATTGCTCTTGCAGAGGACCTGAGTTTGGTTCCCCATAACCACTCATATTGGATGGCTTACAACTGCTTGTAACTTCAGCTCCAAGGAATCTAAAGCCGTCTTCTGGCCTCTGGGGGTACCCCCACATACAAACAACTATGCACAGGCACATTAATAAAAAAATCCTCATCTCTCAATTTATCTACATATTCCTAATTTCAATTCAAGAACAACTGTACAGCACTGAGTTTTCTCACTAAACTGTTCTTTTACATTTGAGCTTCCGGTTTCTCTACAACATGGCCAAGTAACCATTTGAAAAGCATAGAAAAGAGGCAGTGAACAGGAAATAGGTGGGTTTTTTAAAAAAGTTTCTTATTTTTTATTTAAAAATGACAGATTTCCCCAGTGTAGGATAAAAGCAGGTAACAGTTTATTTCAAATATTCACAATTCCCTGAAGGCAGAGTGCAGTGATGTGTGTATGTCAGAGCCCTGCAGATGCTTGGTAAACGGGTTGAATTTTCTGATTGGCCTTTTTATACTGTTTTCAGGTGGATAAAGTAGAGTCTTTCAAGTACAGTCAGAGTACTAAAGATAGCCTTCACGCCAAGTACAACACCAAAACTTGTGCCACGGTAGTGGGTGATGACCAGTGGGGACACCTGCAGTTGGATGCTACTTCTGTGTACCTGCTCTTCCTAGCACAAATGACTGCCTCAGGTCAGTACAAGGAGACAATGACTGCATGCTCCTGAGTTTGGATCATCTACTCTGGTTCGCCTGGTTTCTCTGTAGGTATTGACTAGAAAATGAATTATCTATTTATAGTGTTCAGTGAAGCAAATTAGAAATAACACCAGTTTATAAGTTTACTACAGCTAGAGAACTTTTTTGAGGTCTAGGCAATATCTTATTGTATTGAGAAGAAAATTTACAGTACTAATTAATGCTCTTTTGAAATGGAAACCCAGAAATGTGAGCTAGATCTTTAGTCAGGTGTTTTTATTATTTATTAATTCTCAGAAGCCAAGAGATGGGAAGGAAGGGTGAAGGTTTTTTCTTTTTTGTTGGCTAATTTTTATTTACATTTCAAATGTTAACAAGGTTTTTTTTCTTATTTCCATACTGTACATCAGTGTGCCTGTGGTTACTGTGGCTATAAAACCACACACTTTATATACTCTTTATTAGTATGATCTGAATCTAAATGTGTGTTTTTCATTATTAAATAATATTCTATATAAGTAGTTTTGTGATGATCTTTAGATGCCTGATATGTAAAAGAAAATTATAAGAAATATAGTAGCTTACATCTATCTATATCCTAGCACTTGGGAGGCAGATGCAGGCCAGCCATAGTTTACATACTAACTTCTAAGTCAGTGAAAGCTACATAGTGGGATCTGTTATAGATGTAAAATTGGAGATGGAAACAATTCTATTATATGGAGTTCCCAAACTTAATAAGAACAGTTCCAGATCATTCAGGGTAAGTTAATGTAATTTATAATGCTATTTTTTTCTGTGGTGCTGGGGTTTCAAAGCAGAGTATCATGCATTCTAAGACAAGCACTCTACCACTAAACTAAAATCTTAACCATTTATGGCCAGAGTTCCTTAATGTTAAAGGAACCCAAGATGGGAATCCCTTCAGAATACTCTCTAGAAGACTAGTAAGGGGGTTAGGGAAATACTTTAGTAATAAATAATACAAATTTCTTATAATGGATTGAAGTTGAAAAGCAACTTTTTTATATATAACTGGAGAAAAGACTATAAAAGATCTTCATAGAGAACTAGCAATACCTTGAATGTTTTTTGAATACTTAGGGAAGATAGAGTTAGAAACTGATTGCAGTGTACAGAATAGTAGCATGAAAAGCTCTAGCAAAACAGCCAAAAATGCTAAAAGTTTAAGAAGAACCCAATGCTTTGAAATTGTTCATTGGATATTGTTCAAAAGGATATGTAGTAAGTAGAGAAGCACTACAAAAATTAATTATTGAGAATGAGAAGACTGAGGTATCTGGTCTCAGCATAACCCCCGATCCCAACTCTTGGGAGGTGGGGATAGGAAGATCCAAAGTTGAAGGTCACCTTCAACTAAATAGCAAATTTAATGCTAACCTATGAGACCCCACCTAAAAAAATGAAACACCCATCCTCTTTCAGTGTGTGTGTATGTATCATGTGTGTAGTGTGTATATATGTAAAATCAAACTATAGATATAGAAGGAAATATTTGCAAATCATGTATAAGCGATTTATACCTAGTCAAAAGAACTTTCACAACTCATTATTTAAAAGATTAACAGAATAATTAAGTCAGATATGGTAGAGTGGTACATGCTTATAAACCTAATAGTTAAAAGGCAAAGGCATGGGGATCTCAAATTTAAGGCCATAGGGAGACCCTGTCGCAAAACAAAAGAGAAAAGGAAAACAAAAGAAAAATATTAGCCTCCTTTAAAATGGCTAGAGTAGGCTAGACAGATGGCTCAGTGTTTAATAACACTGGCTACTCTTCCAGAGGACCTGGGTTTAATTCATAGCACCCACTTGACAGCTCGCAACTGTCTGTAACTCCAGTTCCAGGCAGTATGATGCCTTCTTCTGGACTCAACAGACAGAGCATACATGTATCACACAAACATATATGTAGGCAAAAACACTCATACACCAAAAAAGCTCAATTTTTAAAATAAAAAGTGGCTAGAGGATATCAACTGATTTTCCTCTATGGAGTTTGTATAAATAACCATTAAAAATGTTGTCCATTATTAATCACTAGAGGAATACTGACCTGAATCATTGTAAAAACCACTTCAACCACACCAGAATGGCAGGAATCAAGAAGATAGATTTAAAAAATTTTGCTGAAGATATAGAGAAACTGGAACCTTTGTCCACTGCTCTGAGAAATGTAAAATGAGAGCAAGGGAGATGTCTCAGCAGGTAAAAGTGTTTGCTACTAAGTCTGACAAGCTGAATGCAATACCTGGACTTATATGTTGGAGGGAGAGAATCAACTGCCTTCAGTTGCCCTCTGACTTCCTTGTGTACCATGGCATGCATGCACACACATAAATTAAAAAAATAAATAAAATTTAATGTTTCCATACAACCACTTTGGAGAGCAGTTGAGCAATGTCTCAGAGGCTTGAATATAGAGTTACCATATGATCCAGCAGTTTCTCTAAGTATATAGATACTCATGAAAAATGGAAATATGTCCACACTGTATACATAAATATTTATAGCAGCATTATTTATGATGGCTACAAAGTAAAAACAATCTAATCTCTATCACCTGATGATTAGATAATTAAAATATGGTGTATTCACACAATTCAATATTTTTTGGCAATAAAGGGAGTAGTGATGCATTTCTCAATACAAAGGGAGCTTCAAAATACTGTGTTCAGTGAATGAACACTGACACAAAAGCTGCATGTGATACACTTCTCCTATTATATGAATGCACAGTGAGTAAAGAATTCCATTTCGTGGTGATGAATATGTCCCAAAATTGATTATGGTAATGGATATACACTGTAATACAAAAAAGCCAGTTGTGCCGGGCAGGTAAGTAGAGGCGATTGAAGTGAAGTTGATTGAAGCAGAATTCATTGAGTAATTTCCATTTGTGCGCCCTGCAGTGATAACCAAGTGTCCTTTTCTCTCAGGACTCCATATCATCCACAGCCTAGACGAAGTGAATTTTATACAGAACCTTGTGTTTTACATTGAAGCCGCATATAAAACTGCTGTAAGTACTTGCTTTATAATGAACTTTTAAACACAGAACAACTCGTTTCTTCTTATAATGAATGAATCAAAAAGGCTCATGACAAAACCATGTTCAATGTCTTTACTAAGATCTTCATTCCCTGCTTGCCCTGTCATCAGCGCTTTCATTTCTTTCAAAGTCTATACTTCATGGTGTGTGCTTGACAACTGGAGACTAAATTCTACTCGTTTTATTATATTGCTATTTTCATTTAATATATTTTATTAGACTATTTCTATCCCAGGCTGGTCCTAAACTCACTACATGAGGGTGATCTTAAACTTCTGATTCTTCAAGTGTGTTGGAGTTAGAGGCATAAGCTACCATGACCAGTTTTATGTGGTGTTTGGGTTTGAGCCCTAGCAAGCACTCAACCAACTGAGATATTTCCCCAGCTCCTTACAGTCTCATTTTAATTGAAACTTTTAAAAGAAGCATGATAACTGAGTGATGTATGGGCCACTTGGCTGTACACAAAATTTATTCATGTGTTTATTGTTGATTTAGAATCTTCTATAATAAAGGCTTCCCCTTATGAGTACCATATGAAGTATGTTTATATTAAATTGTCATCTATAATGTTTCTCTGTATAAAATGTGTTAAACACTACAGAAATGTTTTTTCCTTTGGTCTATTATGAAGTTTTTGTTGCTCTTGTTCAAACTTCAAATAATCCAAATGCCCTTGAACAAGTAAATGGATAAATGAATTTCCGTGTGTTCATAAAAAGATAATAATTGTTCAAGAATTTAAAAAATGAAATATTAAGCCATGAAAAAACATGAATAAATCTAAAATGCATAATGGTTAGTAGAAGAAGTCTCATAGGAAATGTCCACAAGCCTGGGCACGGTGGTTAAGCCTTTAATCTCAGCACGTGGGAGGCGCAGAGGCAGATGGATGTCTGTGAGTTGGAGGACAACCTGCTCTATATAGCAAGGTCCAAGTCAGCCAGAACAACATAGTAAAAGCATTTCTCTAAATAGTGTGTGTGTGTGTGTGTGTGTGTGTGTGTGTGTGTGTGTGTGCATGTGTATGTGTGTTTGTATGTGTGTGTGCACATGTGCGTGTATACATACATACATGCATATATGCATACACACATACATACAAGATGATTACACTAACATAAAACTCTAGACATCTGTACTGACAGTAGATTTGTTATTGCTATCATTACATTAACAGGGGCGGAGAGCAAGAAATGGAGTTTGGAAGCCAGGAGGAGACTTTGAAAGTTTTCAAAATTACATTTTATTGTTAAAGGTCCTCTGCCAAGACTGATGTCCAAAGCAAGATCAGATCTCTCTCCCTCCCCCCTCTCTCCCTCCCTCCTTCCCTTCCTCCCTCCCTCCTTCCCTCCCTCCCTCTCTCCCTCCCTCACACACACGTCTATTAAACATTTTAAAATAGGAATCATATTATGTAGTTTAAATATATTCCGATTTATATACACCATTGCACATCAATAAAGATATAAAACTTCTTACTACTGTGGAATGGATGAATGCAATCACTGAAACACAGGACAAATACTCCAGTCATCTCTGACTGTCCTTTTACTGTGTTTTCATTTGTTCCTGACTAACCCCCTTGTATTGAACATACCACTTTTCTTTAATTTTTGTGGTGCTAGGATTAAACACAGGACTTTATACATGGTTGGCAGGTACTCGATCGCTGAACTGTATCTCCAGGCAGCATTCTTTTTCACTTTTAATTGTTGTATTAGTTTAAAAGATACTACTTTTAAAATGCATTTATCATTTTCGCTAATGTTCGTTTCTCAATGCATATATATATATAAATATATATATATAAAACTTTGCCCATTTTTATTGGATATTTTCTTAATTTTACATTTCAAATGTTCTCCCCTTTCCCGGTTTCCCCTCCATATTTGATTGGTTAGACTCACCCCAAGGTATTTTATATTATTTGTGACTATTGTGAAGGGTGTCATTTCCCGGTACATACAGTGTGTTTCTGTATCTTGGCTTTTATAGATAGTGCTGGCGTAACCATGGGTCTGCAGGCCTCTGTAGAATGCTGCTTTAGACCCCATGGGTATATTTCTAGAAGGGGTACCGCTGGATCATATGGCAGGTCTATTTTTAATTTAAAGGAATGCCCATACTGATTTTCATAATGCTGGACTAATTTTCATGCCTACCAACGGTGTGTAACGTTTTCCTACACTTGTTGCTAGTATTTTTCTGATGACAGATATTCTGAATGGAGTGAGATGAAATCTCAATATAGGTTTGGTTTGGACTGATTTGGTTTTGTTTTTTGAGACATTTCTCTGTATAGCCCTGGCTGTCCTAGAATTTGCTCTGCATACCAGGCTGACCTGAAACTTAAAGGTCCATCTGTCTCTGCCTCCCGAGTACTGGGATTATATAGGCTTACTGCACTACCACCTGAATGTGGGCTCAGAAGTGTACTTACCTCTTTCCCCTGAGTGCTGGGATTAAAAGTATATGCTGTTACATCCACCTCAGTACACATTCTAGTCTGAGATTGAAGCATCTTGTAGCACCAAACACTGCAGAAGTGTTCAGTGAGGAACAGGGAATCTCAAAAGTACACTAGAAAAATATAAAACCTGAAGCAATCCCACTAAAATCAGGGACTTAACAAGGCTACCCACTCTCTCCCTACCTATTCAATACAATACTCGAAGTCAGAGCCATATATATATATATATATATATATATATATATATATATATATATATATATATATATATATATATATATTTAAAAGGTACAGGAGCCTTCCAGTGGCTAAACTTGGAACAATTAACAATGCAGGCAGCAAAATAATGATAGCATTCCATAATAAACCAGCAAAAGTCTAAATATCCATAAAGTTATACTAACATTAAATAATTAAATAAAAGATTGGTAGAGTGGCAAAGTGTTTGCCATATAATCCTGACAGCCTGTATTCAATCCCTGGAACCTATGTAAAGGTAGAAGAGGAAAACCGAATCCAGAGAGTCGTCTTCTGAGTGCCACGTGTGCACTAAAGAATGAACACGTGCACACATGCGCATGGGCACACACACACACACATGTACATGCACACACGCACGCAGGCATGCATACACACAAACACACCAATAAGTAAACAACTAAACAAGAAAAAAACAGGGAATAATGAACTGCCTTCCTTGGAGAAGTATTATAATTAATGACCATAGAAGTAGCCAGGAAAATAGATGAGAATTATCATCCAAACTGCACTTGCTGTAAGCAGTTAAGGCAGAATGCTGGATCGGTGGCTGGTTGTCTAAGGAGAAGCACTGTATTTGCATGATCATCCTGTTGTTTTTCTGAGATAGAGTCTCATCTCAGGTTTGCAACCAGGAGCAACCCTACCTGGTGATATTTATATTGTATTGAACGCTCTCAAAGTATGTATTAATTAAAAAGAGAAAAGTAAAATGGGAAATGCTAGTGATAACCAAACTATTTGACTTTGAGTAGTTTTTACTTAGTGTCAAGGTCACAAAGGACAAGATATGAGAAAGCACTATTGATTGGAAGTCACTAAGGAGACATGGCAGGAATGCAGTTGAATCTTGGAATGTAGAAAAAGCACTAGTCAGGCATGGTTGTATATGCTTACAATTCCAGCTCTCGGGACGTACAGGCATGAAGTCCATAGTTAACTCAGTTGCTTAGTTGACCTGAGTCCTTAGCTTTAACAGTTATACTGTGGTTATGTTCAACATTAACATTAGGCAAAAACAAGGTCAAAAGCATTAGGGGACGCATTGTACTATTTTTGCAATTTTATAATCCTGAAGTTTTTTTAAAAATAAAAAGTTATTAGTTTAATTTTAATTATTTTTATATTGCCAAGGGGATGTTTATAGCTATGACTAAGAGTAGGTTTTGGAGTGGAACTCCTTAGAATGTACTCTGGATTCTGACACTTATCAACTACATGACCTTGGGTGAGTTACTTGCTGTTGTTCTTGTAACTTAGTTTCATCATCTGTTAAATGTAAAGATTAAGGGTAGCGAGATGGCTTGATAGTTAAGAGCACTTCCAGAGAACCCAGGTTGAATTCCCAGCACCCACACAGCAGCTCACAACTGTTTGACTGTTTGAAACTCCGGTTCCAGGGAATCTGATCTTTCACACAGACATACATGCAAGCAAAGCACCAATGTACATAAAATTAAAATAAAAAGCACATTTTTTAAAAGTAAGCACTGAGAAAGATAATGCATGTATTGTACATTTTTTATTTATTTATTTTTAGACTCCAGATTTTATTCCCCTCTTTGTTCATCCTCCAACTGTTCCACATCCCATACCTCCTCCCACCCCACCCCACCTCCATCTCCATGAGGATGTTCCCACCCTCTCTACCTCACCAGACCTCTAAACTTCCTGGCGTCTCCAGTCTCTTGAGGGTCAGGTGCATCTTCTCTGACTGAACCCAGACCCGGAGTCCTCTGCTGTATGTGTGTTGGGGGCTTCATCTCAGCTGGTGTATGCTGCCTGGTTGGTGATCCAGTGACTGAGAGATCTCAGGGGTTCAGATTAATGGAGACTGCTGGCCCTCCTAAGGGTTGCTCTCCTCCTCAGCTTCCTCCAGCTTTCCCCTAATTCAACACAGGGGTCAGCAGCTTCTGTCCATTGGTTGGGTGCACATATCTGCATCTGACTCTTTCAGATGCTTGTTGGGTCTTTTAAAGAGCAGTCATGGTAGTTCCCTTTTTTTGAGTGCCCCATAGCCTCAGTAATGGTGTCAGGTCTGGGGCCTCCCCTTGATCTGGATCCCACTTTGCTGGACCTTCTTTTCCTCAGACTCTTCTCCATTTCCATCCCTGCATTTCTTTAAGATAAGAAGAATTATGGGTCAGAGTTTTGACTGTGGTATAGCAACCCCATCCCTCACTTGATGCCCTGTCTTTCTGCTAGAGATAGGCTCAACAAGTTCCCTTTCCCCATTGTAGGGCATTTCATCTAGGGTCACCACCTTTGAGTCCTGAAAGTCTCTCATTTACCAGGTCTCTGATTCATTCTGGGGGGGGGGGAGTCCTCCCAACCTCCTTCCTCCCGAGGTCGCCTGTTTCCATTCTTTCTGCTGGTGCTCAGGGCTTCAACCCCTTCCCCCCACCCAATACCAGATCATGTTCCCCTCTCCTCCTACCCCCATCCCTCTTTCCTCCCCTGTCCCTCTCTCCCTCCCCCTTGTGGTTGCTTTCTTCTCCCTCCCAAGTGGGACTGAGGTGTCCCCTCAGCTTGTTGAACTTTTTGAGTTCTGTGGATTGTATCCTGGGTATTCTGTACCTTTTTTGGGCTAATATTCACTTATTAGTAACGACATATTGTGCATGTCCTTTTGGGTCTGAGTTACCTCACTCAGGATGATATTTTCTAGTTCCATCCATTTGCCTGCAAAGCTCAAGATGTCCTTGTTCTTAATAGCTGAGTAGTATTCCATTGTGTAAATGAACCACATTTTCTGTATCCATTCTTCTGTTGTGGGACAACTGGGTTGTTTCCAGCTTCTCACTATCACAAATAAAGCAGCTATGAACACAGTGGAACATATGCCTCTGTGGCATGGTGGGGTATCTTTTGGGTATATTCCCAAAAGTGGTATTTCTGGGTCTTTAAGTAGGTCTATTTCCAATTTTCTGAGGAACCCCCAAATTGATCACCAGAATGGTTGTACAACTTTGCAATCTACCAACAATGGAGGAGTGTTCCTCTTTTACCACATCCTTGCCAACCTGAGGCTTTGATCTTAGCCATTCTGATTGGTATAAGGTGGAATCTCAGGGTTGTTTTGATTTGCATTTCTCTGATCAGTAAGAACTTTGAACATTGCTTTAGGTGCTTCTCAGCCATTCGAGATTCCTCTGTTGTGAATTCTCTGTTTCGTTCTATACCCCATTTTTTGATTGGGTTGTTTGGGTTATTTTTAGTGGTTAGCTTCTTGAGTTCTTTGGATATTTTGGATATTAGTCCTCTACTGGATGTGGGGTTAGTGGAGATTTTTATCTCAATCTGTAGATTGCCAATTTGTCTTATTGACTATGTCCTTTGCCTTACAGAAGCTCTCCAGTTTTATGACGTCCCATTTATCAATTCTTGATCTTATAGCATGAGCCATTGCAGTTCTGTTTAGGAAATATCCCCTGTGCTAATGAGTTCAAGACTCTTTCCTACTTTCTCTTCTATTAAATTCAGTGTATCTGGTTTTATGTTGAGGTCCTTGATCCATTTGGACTTGAGCTTTGTGCAAGGTGACAAATATGGATCTATTTTCATTTTCTACATACAGACAGCCAGTTAGACCAGCACCATTTATTGAAGATGCTTTCTTTTTTTCCACTGTATATTTTTGGCTTCTTTGTCAAAGATTAAGTGTGCGTAAGTGGGTGGTTTTATTTCTGGGTCTTCAATTCTATTCCATTGATCAACCTGTCTGTCTCTATACCAATACCATGCAGTTTTTAATCACTGTTTCTCTATAGGAGAGCTTGAAGTCAGGAATTGTGATTCCCCCAGCAATTCTTTTATTGTTATGAATTGTTTTCGCTATTCTGTTTTTTGTTTGTTTGTTTGCTTGCTTTTGGTTTTTGGGTTTGGTTTTGTTTTTTGTTTTTTGTTTTTGCATTTCCAGATGAATTTGAGATTGCTCTTTTCATGTCTTTGAAGAATTGTGTTGGGATTTTGATGGGGATTGCATTAAATATGTAGATTGTGTTTGGTAGATGGCCATTTTTACTATGTTAATTCTGCCAATCTATGAGCATGAGAGATCTCTTCATTTTCTGAGATCTTCTTCAATTACTTTCTTGAGAGACTTGAAGTTCTTATCATACAGATCTCTCACTTGCTTGGTTAGAGTTACCCCAAGATATTTTATATTATCTGTGGTTATTGTGAAGGGAGTTGTTTTCCTAATTTCTTTCTCAGCCTGTTTATCCTTTGAGTAGAGGAAGGCAACTGATTTGTTTGAGTTAATTTTATATTCAGGCACTTTGCTGAAGTTGTTTATCAGGCTTAGTAGTTCTCTGGTGGAACTTTTGTGATCACTTAAGTATGCTATCATATAATCTGCAAATAATGATATTTTGACTTCTCCCTTTCCAATTTGTATCCCTTTGACCTCCCTTTGTTGTCTGATTGCTCTGGCTAGAACTTCGAGTACTATATTGAATAAGTAGGGAGAAAGTGGGCAGCCTTGTCTAGTCCTTGATTTTAGTGGGATTGCTTCAAGTTTTTCTCCATTTACTTTGGTCTTGGCTACTGGTTTGCTGTATATTGCTTTTAGGTATGGGCCTTAAATTCCTGATCTTTCCAAGGCTTTTAACATGAGGTGGGTGTTCAATTTTGTCAAATGCTTTCTCAATATCTAATGAGACGATCACATGGTTTTTTTTCTTTGAGTTTGTTTATATAGTGGATTACATTGATGGATTTCCATATATTGAACCATCCCTGCATCCCTGGGATGAAGCCTACTTGATCTTGATGGATGATCATTTTGATGTGTTCTTGGATTCAGTTTGCAAGAATTTTAATGAGTATTTTCACATCGATATTCATAAAGGAAATTGGTCTAAAGTTCTCTTTCTTTGTTGATTCCTTGTGTGGTTTAGGTATCAGAGGAATTGTGGCTTCATAGAAGGAATTGGGTAATGTTCTTCCTGTTTCTATTTTGTGGAATAGTTTGAAGAGTATTGATATTAGGTCTTCTATGAAGGTTTGATAGAATTCTCCACTAAACTCACCTGGTCCTGGGCTTTTTTTGCTTGGGAGACTTAATAACTGCTTCTATTTCTTTAGGAGTTATGGGACTGTTTAGATGGTTATCTGATCCTGATTTAACTTTGGTACCTGGTATCTGTCTAGAAAACCATCCATTTTATCTAGATTTTCCAGTTTTGTTGTGTATAGGCTTTTGTAGTAGGATCTGATGATTTTTTGAATTTCCTCCATTTCTGTAAGTACCAAGAGATTAAGATTAGAATGTATGTATGACATGAAAATACCTGTTGCTATTTGGCCTCCATGCGCTAGACTTTATGGGAATCTCCTTTGGGAAAAACTTTAGAAGTGTTTCTAGATGATGTGAGTTAAATTTCT